>NC_081358.1:80451337-80778382 GCF_030684315.1 Stegostoma tigrinum
AGTGTAGTTGAGTCCATGGATTATGGAGTGTAGGAAAGGGGCAAGGGCATTGGAGGTAGCTTTCAGTGTTGTCCTCCAACTTGACCATGAAGGTTACCTCAGAGGCTGCCTCCAAGAGGCTGTATGGCTCCTAGTTAATTCCTGAGTGATCATTGAGGCATAGTGGCCTCAGGTATAATGGGCGTTAATGACCAAATTGACATTTCTCTATTGTGGCTGAGAATCCTGCATCAGCCCCTCTCCTCACTGACCCAGTGGAGGTGGGGGGTGTGTGGGGGTGTGCAGTTGTGTGGTTTACTATCAGTGGATGTCTAACACAGTGCCTGTTCTTTGATGAATTGGGCCTCGCCCCCATGGATTGTGCTGTGGCAGACTTAACTACGTTCTGCCAGTTGTGTAGGTTTACAATGTAAACAAAACTTTATCAACGTTATATTAATATAAGCTTCTTTTTAACAAGGAAACACAGACTCTCATTTTTAATAAAAGAAACCAATGCCCAGTAAGGAAAAGCAGGCCACTTAGTACGATAATAAAATGTGAGGCTGGATGAACACAGCAGGCCAAGCAGCATCTCAGGAGCACAAAAGCTGACGTTTCGGGCCTAGACCCTTCATCAGAGAGGGGGATGGGGGGAGGGAACTGGAATAAATAGGGAGAGAGGGGGAGGCGGACCGAAGATGGAGAGTAAAGAAGATAGGTGGAGAGGGTGTAGGTGGGGAGGTAGGGAGGGGATAGGTCAGTCCAGGGAAGACGGACAGGTCAAGGAGGTGGGATGAGGTTAGTAGGTAGCTGGGGGTGCGGCTTGGGGTGGGAGGAAGGGATGGGTGAGAGGAAGAACCGGTTAGGGAGGCAGAGACAGGTTGGACTGGTTTTGGGATGCAGTGGGTGGGGGGGAAGAGCTGGGCTGGTTGTGTGGTGCAGTGGGGGGAGGGGATGAACTGGGCTGGTTTAGGGATGCAGTGGGGGAAGGGGAGATTTTGAAACTGGTGAAGTCCACATTGATACCATATGGCTGCAGGGTTCCCAGGCGGAATATGAGTTGCTGTTCCTGCAACCTTCGGGTGGCATCATTGTGGCAGTGCAGGAGGCCCATGATGGACATGTCATCAAGAGAATGGGAGAGGGAGTGGAAATGGTTTGCGACTGGGAGGTGCAGTTACATTAGTACGATAATGGTATTGAAAATTATTCCTGCATTTTTAAAAATATAACATGATTTATAAATATTACAACTATTGTAACTTTCAAAATAAGATTTAGGAATTGCACATTTAGAACAGAAGTTAAATGATGTCAAGTTAGCTATATTTAGCAAAATGTATGTGATATATAGTGGTGAAGTTTCCAGAATGCCAGGTTATATTACTTAACAGTTTTGATCACGAAGGTTTCTTGATTGCCTCGCCTGGTGCCTTGTCATTCTTTATGAATCCCTCGCTTTATCCTCTCTCCATTTTCAAATGATTGCAAATATGAATGAGAAGGCCAAGAGCTCAAGCCTCGGTTTGAGAACATTCATTTCCAGTTCAGGGGCATGATGGTACAGTGGTTTTGTGCTTGGATTAGTTATCCTGCAGTCTCAGGCTAACATGCTGTGATCGAGATTCAATGTGCCACCACAACATATTGAAATTCATTTAATAAAACCTGGAATTAGCAGGTTTTTTTCATAATGTTGATTATGAATCTATCATTAATTGTAGTAGAAATCTTTCTGATTCACAAATATCCTTTATGTCGGCAAGTCAGCCTTCCTTACCTGGTTGGTGTGGGGTCTTAGCTGGGTGAGTTCTGACTCATTACTATGAGAAATTGATACACAGTGAAAATTTGGTGCTAAGTGGGGAAGAGGTGCTTTAGCTAGAGTTTACTGCAAGAAGTAAAACAGTCCAGAATGAGCGGTGGCTGGGAAAGGATAAAGGTGTGGATTGAGATGCTGACCTGCAGTGAGATCAGCAGCAGAGGGACATTACAAACCACAGTGTGATGTGAGTTCAGGGAAAGAACCTAAATGGGAAATATTTCTAGTCATTAAAGTATAAATCAAGTCTTTATTTTGTTAATATCCCTATGTTTTCTTCTTTCCTTTCTACTTGCATATTAGATTAACGCTGCTGAAGTTTTTCTCTTCATTTTGTTTTATAAAAGAAATGTATCAGTACAGTGAGGTATACAGTGCAGGAATCTTGAGTAATTAATTTGTAAGTTGAATCAAACATGATAATGATGGGAGGGTGGCTGATGTTTTGTTGCTGCAACATGTGGAAGCAGCTGGTTGCCGATGTGAAGAAATTCACAAAATGTCTGTAGTAAATGTCTTCAGCTTGAGAAACTTCAGATCCGAGTTGAGGAGCTGGAGTCTGAGCAGTAGACATTGCACCACAGCAGAGAAAGGGAAAGTTACCTGGACAGTTTGCCTCAGAGGGTAGCCACACCATTTAGAATTGGTCCGTGATCAAGGACAGGATGGTGTGATTATAGGTGAGGCAGGTTTGAGTATCTGAAGGTTAAAATTGAGGAATCTTGGCCCTGCGATTGTCTAATAGTTACAAGGTCCTTACAAGCTGAGTAGATGAGAGTGAGAACCTTAATTACCAGGGTTAAGGACATCTCCTTGGGGCTGAAAAAGATCTTGCAGAGGGAGGGGAGAGATCCAGTCGTTGTTGGTGACATTGGTGTGACATCAGTGTGGGACAAGAAAGGAGGTTTTGCTAAAGGACTTTGAACATTTAGGAGCTAAATCAAAAGATAGAGATGACTATCTTGCCACAGAAAAACAGATGTAGGATAAATAAATTCAGGAGTTAAATGCGTGGTTCAAAGGTTGATGTGGGTAGAATAGGTTTCAGTTTGTGGGGTACTGGCAGTAGTATTCAGGTTCTGGTCAGATGGGCTTCACTTGAACTTGTGCTGGCACTGATGAATTGCATAATGAGGGCTGCAGGTAGGGCTTTTAAACCAAATGACATAGGGAATGTGCTATTTAGGAAAGGAGAAAAATTGGCTTCTAAAGCCTGAGGATATGGCAAAAATATAGGTCAGCTATTTGGAAAATGATACACAAAATGGGTTAGGAAGGGATAAAGGTTACAAATGTAGAAAAGAGGGCCAAAAAGAGAAGTAATAACAAAGGCAAAATGAAGGAGTCTTGAATGCATGTGAAATTCTAAACAAAATAAATGAATACAGATTAATGGGTATGATCTTATAGCCATTACAGAGGCATGGTTGCAAGGAGATCTAAGCTGGGAACTAAATATTCAGCAATATGTGAATTTTGTAGAGTACAGGAGGGAGGAAAGGGTGGGGGATTGCCATTGTTGGTACAGGATGGAATAAATATGATAACAAGAAATGATCTTGCGTTGGAAGGTGTAGAATTAAAATGGGTGGAGGTAATGAACACAAAGGACAAGAAAACGCTAGTTATGGTGGGATTGAAATAAAAGTTAGAAGATAATGAGGGCATGTAACAAAGGCAATACATTAATCATGGGTGATTTTAACCTTCGTTAAATTGTTATAGTTAGATTAGTAGAAGAAACCATGAGGAAGAATTCATAGAGTGTATTTGGGACAGTTTCCTAGAACAATATGTTGTGGATCCAATCAGGGATCAGGCTAATTTGGATCAGGTACTATGTAATGAGACAGGTTAAATAAATGATGTCAGAGTAAAAGATTCCCTCAGGCCGGTAATCATAATATGATAGAATTTAGCATTCGATTTGAGAGCGAAGGACTTGGGTTGGGAACAGCTGTGCTAAGCTTAAATAAGGGTGAATAAAAAGGAATGAAGACAGAACTATCTGGAGTAGACTGGAAAAAGAGTTTAGCACCGAAAGCAGTCGAAGATTAGTGACAGATGCTTAAGAATAGTTTAGGGCTCACCACAAAGCAATATTCTAGTGAGGAAGAAACATCCGAGGAAGGGGTGTGGCCAACCAAATTAACCAAGAAAGTTAAAGATAACACCAGATTAAAGGAACAAAGAGACATAAAATGAGACAATGATTAGTGGTAGAACAGAGAACTCGATCAGATGGGCCGATGGGCCGAGGAGTGGCAGATGGAGTTTAATTTCGGTAAATGTGAGGTGTTGCATTTTGGTGGGACAAGTCAGGGCAGGATTTACACAATAAATGGTAGAATCCTGGGGAGAGCTACCAAAAAATGAGACCCTGGGATGCAGGTTCATAGTTCATTGAAGGTGGAATCACTGGTAGACAGGGTAGTGAAGAAGGCAATAAGCATGCTTGCCTTTATTGGTCAGTGCATTGAGTATAAGAGTCGGTATGGCATGTTACGGCTATACAGGATATTGGTTCGGGCACTTTTGGAATATTGCATTCAATTCTGGTCTCCCTGCCATAGGAAAGGTGTTAAACTTGAAAGGGTGCAGAAAAGATTTACAAGGATGTTGCTGGGGGTAGAGGGTTTGAGCTACAGAGAGAGGCTGAATAGACTCTGGAGCTGAGGCTGAGGGGTGACCTTATAAAGGTTTATAAAAGTCTGAGGGGCATGGATGGGCTGAAAATCTAAAGTCATTTTCCTACAGTGGGGGAGTCTAAAATTAGAAGGCATAGGTTTAAAGTGAGAGGGAAAAGATATAAAAGGGACTTCAGGGCCAACTTTTTCACACAGAGGCTGGTACATGTATGGAATGAACTGCCAGAGGAAGTGGTGGAGGCTGGTAAAATTACAACATTTGAAAGGTATCTGGATGGGAACATGAATAAGGAAGATTTATAGGGATATGGGCCAAATGCTGGCAAATGGGGCTAGATCAATTTAGGATATCTGATCCATATAGACCAGTTGGATCGAAGGGTCTGTTTCCATCCTGTACAACTCTATAACTGGGAAAGATTTTAAAACCAACAAAAGACAACCAAATAAAAGGGAGGAAATAATCTTTGAGGGTAAACTTGTAAATAATATCAAGACAGATAGCAACAGCTTCTTGAAATAAACATAAAAAAAAAGAGAGAAGCCAAAGTGAACATAGATCCCTGAGAGAATGAAGCCAATGAAATAATGGTTAGGAACTGAGAAATGGCAGCAGAGCTGAATCCAACTTTGCATCAGTCTTCACAGGAGAAGACATTACTAGTATCTCAAAATTACCAATACTCAAGGGGCAAAAGGACAGGTAATAAATATAATAACTGCCACTGGAGAAAAATGTGCTAGGAAACTAATAGCGCTAAATCCGATAAAAACCCTTGGATCTGATGAGTTGCATCCTAGGATATTAAAGGAGGTAGCTATAGAGATAATAGATACCCGGTTGTAATCTTCCAGGAATCCTTAGGCTCCTACATTATACTTTATCCACCACATTTGTCCACTCACTCAACCTGTTCACATCCATCTGTAATTTCTGTGTCCTTTTCAATGCATACTTTCCTCCTAACTTCTTATTCTCTATGAATTTAACCACCATGCCTTCAGGCTTCCCTGAGTAATTGATGTAAATTATAAAACTTTGAGGCACTAATACAGATGCCTACAGGACTCGCTCTCATCAAATTCTACCAATCAAGGAAAGACTCGTTTAAGCCTACTCTCTGTTTTTGGCCAGCCTGCCAGCCGATCCTCTAACCATATCATGAATATATTGTTCCAAACTTCTTCCCTGATATTACTAGATTTCTGAATGGACATTTCAAATTTCAAATCTAATGTTGATCTTGCTATTGTGCACCTACTTTGCAGCCATAACTTTGTATTCCTCACTCTATTCAATTACTCTATGTTCTTTGCATATTATGATCTGACTGTACTGCATGTAAAACACAACTGTTCACTGTACTTAGGTACATGTGACAATAATAAATCAAATCAAATCATCTCCAAGATTGCCACCAGAAGGTTCTGCTCTTGCTCTGCAGGAAGAAGAGGTTTGTAAAGACAAAATGTAATCTCATGCAAGGATTGTTCTCTGTGCCAGGTTAAGTAGGAATATTCCTCTGGATACAATGAGGAAAGTTTGGTATTTTCAGTTCCAGTCTGACACTTTCCACATCTGAACTATTGGAGTGTGTCCAGGCAGCCTCCTGGGTATCTAACTTCCCCCCTGCTGGCACCTCTATCTGCCCATTTCAGGCAAGCAGCTGGTTGGCTGAATGCAAATGAGGCTTGCTGATTAAAATTGGCACAGCCTCCCGCTGTTCCACACTGGCAGGCCACCTGCTTGCCCAGCTGGCTTCATGCCCATAAGTTAAAATTCTTCCTATGCAGCCAGTTCTCTTCAATTTATCGTGGAGTTCCGGCTTGGTGTTTCTCCAGTGGGAAGATTAAGTGATGTGTAATGAAAACGGGGAGACACAGTTCCCATAGGCTAAGGAGCTCATTATGAAAAGAAAATTAGCAACACTCATCGTATTCATAAAATTCTCATCAGTTAGCTTTAATAATACTGCGCGAAGATCTGTCACTGTCTTTCATAGTGAGTCAGAATTTAACTTTGTTCCCCTTAGATACTGTGGTGACAAAAACAAATAAATCATTGTAGGTCTCACAGTGGGAAGCGACATTTTACTCATGATATCAAATGAATGCTCTCTTCCATTTTTCCCTCTCCACCAAGTAACTTGGGGGTCTGGAAATTTGAGGTTGATATCTATGAGACAGTGCCTGTG
The DNA here is from genome assembly GCF_030684315.1 of Stegostoma tigrinum. Taxonomy (NCBI): domain Eukaryota; kingdom Metazoa; phylum Chordata; class Chondrichthyes; order Orectolobiformes; family Stegostomatidae; genus Stegostoma; species Stegostoma tigrinum. Next base: position 80,457,985 of record NC_081358.1, read on the forward strand.
ACTGCAAATACTCTGCGTAGAGTCTGCCTCAAATCTACAGTCAGTTCATTTAATTATCAACTGTTGGTATTCTCATGAAAATCCATGATATGGAACATTAGGATGGCACTGGTGTGTTTAAAGATAAAGAAGATAAAGAATGGAGCCTTTAGATCATCAATCTTATTTGACTATTGCAACAATAGGCTGGGAAATTGGTGAGTAATAGGAAAATATTTAGTTCATTGAGTTCGTTGTCAGATAGTGTACTAAAATGAAGTCTCCATAATAATAGGCTTTATTACACTTTAAAATATACCAAGGAATGTTAAAAGAAGATATCTTCTGGAATTTAATTGACCAGACTTCACTTCCAATGTGATCTGGCATTTTTTGGGGGAAATAGTAATTATTGGTAATTTTAAAAAATCCTGAAATTTGGCATCGCTGACTGGGCTAGTATTTGCAACTCATCTTCTGTTGCCTTGAGAAGGTGGTGGTGATCTGTCTTTTTGAATTGCTGCAATCCATTTAGAGTAGGTATACCCTCAATCTTGTTCGGTTGGGCATTCAAGGAATTGACACAGTGACACGGAAGAAATGATATATTTCCAAGTCAGGATGGTGAATGGCTTGGAGGGAAACTTGTAAGTGGTAAAACCTTGACCTAGATATAAGTTGTCATGGATTTGGAAGATATTGTATAAGGATCCTTGACAAATTATTGTAATGCATCTCATAGATGGTGTACACTGCTGCTACTGTGCTTTGCTGATGGAAGGAGGGAATGTTTGTGGATGTGGTACCAAATGAGCCTGGATGGTGTCGAGCTTCTTGAGTGTTGTTGGAGCTATAATCAACCAGACAACTTGAAAGTATTCCATCGTATTGCTGACTTTTGACATGAAGATGGTCGTCAGACTTTGGGAAGCCACTCACTGTAGCATTCCTAGTGTCTGGCCCACTCTCCCACTCTTGTAATCACAATATGTTTATGGCTGGTCCTATTCAGTTCTTGTTCAATAATAACCCCCAGGATGTTGATAGTGGGATTTCAGCAATGATAATTCCATTCAATGTCAAGGCATGGTGTATAGATTTTCTCTTGCTGGAGACGGTCATTATCTAGCGATTGTGTTGCATGAATGTTCCTGGCTTCGTCATTTTAGGCTTGAACATTGTCCAGATCTTGCTAAATTTAGATGTGGACTGTTCAGTATCTGAGTAGTCGCTAATGATGCTGAATATTGAGTAATCATCAGTGAATATATCTACTTATGACATTAAGATAGTCAATGATGAAATTGTTTAAGGTGGTTGGGCAAGGACATGACCTTGTGGCATTCCTGCAGAAATATCCTCAAACTGAAATGACTGACCTCCAACAACAGCATCTTTCTTTATACTAAATGTGACACCAACCAGCAAAGAGATTTTCCCCAAATTCCATTGATCCTAATGAAAGCAAAATGCTGAGGATGATGGAGATCTGAAATTTTAAAAAAGTGCTCACGAAACTCAGGCAATCTGATAGCATATGTGTACAGAGAAACAATGTTATTATTTCAAGCCCAATGTGGTTCTTCCCAGGAACACAATCGCTGATCCTTCACTCTGCACTCTGGTTAGATAATTTTACAGTTTGGGTCTCTTTTGGTGTATTGCTTAGTTGCCAGCAGAACCTTGAAACTTTACCTCTATTGTAATGGGTTTTATTGTTATCTTCTTGAGGCTTTGGGATCAAGGTTTGTAACTGAGTGGCAACTGAATGTATGATTTTGGAAACGTCTCTAGTGTAATGTAAAACGGAACATAGCCAACTTCATCTGAAATTGCAGGAACCCACTGATGTAAAGATCGGGACATGGCTAATTCTTACTCCCCAAAATGGAAGGACTTAATATTGTGAAGAAGGAACAATATATTCTGCAGTTGCATTGGTTTTCTCTAAAAGCTTTAAAGATTATTCGTTCAGCTGCAAAAAAACATGTTTTGTGACCTGAGCTGGACATGCTGGCTATATAAGGGCAAGTCAATTTTGCTTGTTGGGCAGCAAGCAAGTATTCGACCTCATGGGGCAACTTTCCAAAAAAAGATTGAGCCTTGAGTCAAAGGTGTGCTGACATGCCACATACTATTACAGGCCTATATCTCATCACTCTCCCATTTCTGAACCATTTTGAATAGAGTGACTCAGAGCCAGATCAATTGCCCACAAGGGAATACTGACCAGCCAACTTAGAACAATTATTTTCAATTAAAGGAGCTATTAAGATCATGTTCTCATGTCAACTGGAATTTCGGGTTGACACTATAGGCATTCCATATTGACCTGTTTGTCCCTCTAGATTCATGGCCGAGCGACCTTTGTGTTTTTGACAAAGAACATTATATTTGAAGGCTTACATAGACTAAGAACAGAATAAATTCCCTTGTAAACAATTGTTTATGTCTCTCCTGTGGATTTGTGACAATATAAAAGCTAAACTGAAAGATTAAATATGATAGTTGACATTTTCAGGCTGTTAATTAGCAGCCCATTACACAAGAGGAAATCCTTTCTTGTATTTTATTTCAATACCATCCCTTTAGTCAAGGCACTTCTTTTAAACATATGGATCATTGGTTTAATGCAGTTTTTAACATTGGCTCAGTGATAGAACAAAGATGTTTTTTGAAGCATTAGTGTTAGTGTGAATCTTTTGCGTAAGTCAGGGAAAATACAGGTATTTATAAGCAAATGAAAGTAAATGTTTATGCAGACTCACTTTCTCCATGTACACAGCTGAAATAATTAAATATGATTACACTCCTCCAAATAATATTACTAAAAGTAAGGACAGATGTTATAAAATTATTGTAACATCCTAAATTCCAAACTAAAAGCAAATGCATAATATGGAACAAAGCAAAATGAATTTGGTCTTTTTGCACTGTATTCATGCTGCCCTTTCAAAACTGACTATATGTACAACAATAATTCTGGTTTATTCTATGTGCCTGTTGCACCACTAGGGCCCCAAAATCATTTTCTGTGACTGTCGACATGGTTCAGAATTGCTCCTCATCCACCTTCACATCTGAAGCTCATAAAACACACGCCTCTTCAAATGCTTCTCCATAATTTTCAACTTGTCCATTCTTAACTCTTTGATCTTGGCCAGAAGATCTTAGCAGCACCTCCTTTATCTGGCCCTATATTAATCTAAAGTCGCTTAAAACTTCATCCTTGACTTCCGCTCTTTTACTTCTCTCTCACATACTCTCTTACAGACAATAGTGCACCAAAACATCTTGACTGACTAATATCAGAACTATACAGAAATGCTTCAGCAGTTGTGAGAGTTAGTGATAGGAATAGAAGCCAATTCTAGTTTGAGGATGAAGTTAGACAAGGGTGTCTCCTGTCACCCATTCTGCTTAATGTTGAGAGAGAGATAGCAATGAGGATGGTCCAGGAACAGCTATGAGGGAGAAGTGGCTGCAGCTTAGAAGGTTGTAGCATTAAGAATGATGCATATATAGGTGATCCCATACTCTTAACAGAGCAAAGGAAATGATAGAGACAATGACAGGCCTAGTCAAAGACACAATGAGTCTTTTGGACTCAAAATAAATGAGGCAAAGTCCAATGTTATGGCTCTAAATGACAATGGAAAATTTCAGATTAGAAACTCTGCAATGGTCAATGGACAGTTTCAAAAACCTTAGTTCAAAGATCAAAGTTATATCCAGTAATGGAATCCAAGTTAAATAAACAAGGGCAAGTCATGTCCATTGTCTTGAATACTAATTAGACATTTTAAAACATCAGAATGAAGCAGACAAAAAATTTTGTTCGGCTGCTAGCATAGAATGATGAACCCTATGGAGACAAGAATTGAGCACCCAATCAAAGAATATGGGAGAATGAAAACAGATTTTGAAATATGCCATCCCCTATTCCCAATTAAAATGCCATCCCTTATTCCCAATTATTTCGCCTCTGCCGCATCTGTTCCCAGGATGAGGCATTTCACTCCCACACATCTCAGTGGTCCTCATTTTTCAAGGGTTGCAACCCCCTCCCCCCCCGCCCCCCGGCTCAGTGGTTGAGAATGCCCTCGACCCGAGTCTCCCACATTTCCCGCAACTCATCCCTCATACCCCCTCCCCGCAATAAAAACCAAAACAGAACTCCCCTCGTCCTCACGCACCACCCCACCAATCTCCGGATCCAATGCATCATCCTCCGACACTTCCGCCATTTGCAATCCAAACCCATCACTAAAGACATTTTTCCCTCCCCACCCTTATCTGCTTTCCAGAGGGACACTCTCTCCGTGACTCCCTTGTCCGCTCCACACTCCCCTCCAGCCCCACTACACCCAGCACTTTTCCCTGCAACCGCAGGAGCTGCTACACCTGCCCCTACACCTCCCCACCTCACCCTTATCCCAGGTCCCAAGAAGACTTTCCACATCAAGCAGATGTTCACCTGCACATCTGCTAATGTGGTATACTGCATCTGCTGTTCTCGTTGTGGCCTCCTCTACATTGGGGATCGCTTTGCAGGACACCTACGCTCGGTTTTCAATAAACAACTGCATCTCCCAGCCACGAACCATTTTAACTCCCCCTCCCATTCTGCAGATGACTTATCCATCTTGGGCCTCCTGCAGTGCCACAATGATGCCACCCGAAGGTTGCAGGAACAGCAACTCATATTCCGCTTGGGAACTCTGCAGCCCAATGTTATCAATGTGGACTTCACAAGCTTCGAAATGCCTCCTCCCCCTACCGCATCCCAAAACCAGCCCAGCTCATCCCTGCCTCCCTAACCTGTCCTTCCTCCCACCCATCCCCTCCTCCCACCTCAACGTCACAAGCTTCAAAATCCCCCCTCCCCCTACCGCATCCCAAAACCAGCCCAGCTCGCCCCTGCCTCCCTAACCTGTCCTGCATCCCACCTATCCCCTCCTCCCAACTCAAGCCTCACCCTCATCTCCTACTTACTAACCTCATCCTGCCCCCTTGACCTGTTCATCCTCCCTGGACTGACTACCTCCTCCCTACCTCCCCACCTACAATCACCTTTACTGGCTCCGTTCCCACCCCTATGACGGTCTATCTCCTCTTCACCTGTCTTCTCCTTTATCCATCTTCTATTCGCCTCCCCACCTCTCCCTATTTATTTCAGAACCCCTTTCCCCTCCCCCATTTCTGAAGAAGGGTCTAGGCCTGAAACGTCAGCTTTCCTGCTCCCGTGAGGCTGCTTGGCCTACTGTGTTCAGCTCTACACCTTGTTATTTTGAAATATGAGTGTGGCAGAAAATCTTTAAAATTAGCTGAATGGATAGAAAGCCAAATGAGTTCATTAGATCAACAACAAGAGTTCAGGAATCCAAATGATTATTAAGAACAGTTTAGTGAAAGAGAGATGGAGAAGTACACATAATGCAGACAAAAAATAACAAAGCTTTAACCTGGAAACAATTGAAGATAAATTAAGGCTGGATTGTATTTCAAAGGGAACTGAATATCAGATTAGCAAAGGCTAGTTCAAACTTTTCTAAGTACTTGTCAGACCATAGATAATAAAGTGTGAAGCTGGATGAACACAGCAGGCCAAGCAGCATCTCAGGAGCACAAAAGCTGACGTTTTGGGCCTAGATCCTTCATCAGAGAGGGGGATGAGGTGAGGGTTCTGGAATAAATAGGGAGAGAGGGGGAGGCGGACCGAAGATGGAGAGAAAAGAAGATAGGTGGAGAGGAGAGTATAGGTGGGGAGGTGCTGATGCTGGAGTTTGAGATAACACAGTGTGGAGCTGGAGGAGCACAGCAGGCCAGGCAACATCAGTGGAGCAGGAAAGCTGATGTTTCAGGTCGGGGCCCTTCTTCAGATTTCTAAAGAACGGTCCCGATCAGAAACGTCAGCTTTCCTGCTCCTCTGATGTTGCCTGGCCTGCTGTGCTCCTCCAGCTCCACACTGTGTTATCTCAAACTCCAGCATCAGCAGTTCTTACTATCTCTGACATTAATGAACCTGATGGGTATCTCCGGACAATCAATGGTTTTATGGTCATCATTAGATTCTTAATTCCAGATATTGATTAAATTCAAATTCAACTATCTGCCATGATAGGATTCAAACCCGGGCCCGTAGAACATTACCTGCGTCTCTGAATTAATAGTCTACTGATAATACTACTAGGCTATTGCTTCTGACTAAACAGACTCCCTCGCCCCTGTGGAATTCTTCACTGCAGAGGGCTGTAGAGGCTGGGTAATGAAATAGGCAGGCTTTTAATTAGCAAGGGAATTGAGAATTATGGGCAAAGAGGCAGGAAAGTGAAGTTGAGAGAATTATCAGATGAGCCATTATGCCATCGAATGGCAGGGCAGTCTGAATGAGCTGAACGGTATACTTCTCCTCCGATGTCATACTGTTTGAACTCAACAAAACAAATAACAGCCATTCATTGTTACATTTCTTGGGCAGGGCTCTGACCAATCAAAGTCAGCCTGCTTGGTTTAAATGTCAAACATCATCAATTGGTGCACTCTTCATGGCAATCTGAGTCTATTTACCAACAATTGATAGCCTCCTCTCATGTGATATGATTCATAGCGATAATGTCACTGGATTAGTAAACTGGAACTCCAGGCTAATGTTCTGAGGACATAGTTTGAATCCCACTGTGGCATATAGTGAACATTGAAGTCAATCAAAGTCTGGCAAATAATGAGGACCATTCAACTATTTCTAATTATGATAAAGAAAAACCATTAGGTTCACCATGTTGTTTAGTTAAGGAAATGTGCTGCCCCTACCTGGTCGGATCTAAATGCAACTCCAGACACACAGTAATGTGGTTGACTCTTAACCCACACTCTGAACTGGCCCAATAAGCCATTTAATTTGAGGATAATTAGAGTTGGGCAACAACTGCAGTCTTATCTATTACACGCACTTCCCAAGAGTGAATTTTAAAAAGGCTGGTTTTTCCTTTGAATAGAAATCCTTGCGAATTGTCCTGATAAGTCCAAGATGAAAAGCTTTGATCAATGTTCAAGTTCTGTACAACCAAATGACAAATTATTCCTCATGACCAGTTGATACAACTTTGTTGAAGTATGTAAAGCTCTCATTTTCTATTTGTTAATCAACTTAGACATATTTAATTGTCATCTGAGGTTGCTTGATTGGTAAACTAAAATTTTTCACATCCTCACTTGAATTGCTGGAAGCTTGCTCTTTTATCAGTATGACATTGCTGATGGAACTGCTGGTTCTTAATTCCAGGACTTGTTAAGGATTTCTGAATGAGTTCAACTGGGATCTTGTTCTCGGTGTTTGCTTCTTTGTGCATACTCTGCTGAATTTTATTTTCTGATTCATCCTCAGCAATGACAAGAATGTTTTCCAGACCAAAGAATCCTGTATAGAGCCATGAGGTCTACATTGCAGAAAAAGGCCGTTCGGCCCATCGAGTCTGTGCCAGTCAAAACCAACCACCTGAATATTCTAATCCTATTTTTCTTGCACTTGGGATATTGTCTTGTATGCCTTGGCATCACAAATGCACTTCTAAATACTTGTAGATGGTGGACAGGTTTTGGGAAGTCAAGAGATGAGTAACACACTACAGTATTCCTAGCCTCTGATCTGCTCCTGTAACTGCTGTATTTAAATGGCAAGTCTAGTTCAGTTTCTGGTCAGTGGTAATCCCTGGGATGTTGGTAATGGGGGGCTCAGAGATGGAAATGTATTGAACGTCAAGGTGTGGTGTTTGGACTGACTCTTATTGGAGATAGTCATTGCTTGGCATTTGTGTGATGAACAAGCTAGTTACCACTAATCAGCCTAAGCCTGCATATTGTCCAGGTCTTGCTAAATTTGGATATGGGCTGCTTCAGTAGCTGAGGAGCTGCAAATGGTGCTGAACAATCCACAATCATCGGCATACATGTGCACTTTGAGCCTTATGATAGAGGGAAGATCATGGATGAAGAAGTTGAAGACTGGGCTAGGTTGGGCCTCAGGCAGCAGTGGGAAAGGCTGTAGGTGATATTCAACAGGAAGTTTCCTTGCTAATGTTTGATGTGATGCCATGAGGCATCATAGAGTCCAGATTTACTGTTGAGAATTCCCAGGTCAACTCCATCCCAACGATATAGCACTGTGTCACCACCTCAGCGAAGGTAATGCTTTTGTCTCAGACATTGAATCATATGTTGCAGGCAATGAAGATGAGTATGTCTGGATGTTGCTTGATTACTCTGTGGAAAGTATCTCCCAATTTTGTCACACAATCCTAAATATTCGTAAGGAGGATTTCGCAGAGTTGGTAGTGTGTCAGTGGCACTGTTATTTTTGATGCTATTATCTATGCCTGATGGCCTGTCCAGCCCCATTCCTTCTTCAGACTTTGTAATAGCTACATGTCATGGATTGGCTTGCTATATTATGTCATTTCAAAGGGCATTTAAGGGTTAACAACATTGGTATGGGTCTGGATTCACATAGGGCTGTTAATGTGGATTTCTGGATTATCAGTCCAACGAGGGCCACAACTAAGTGAATACCTCCTCTTAGAAGATATAACTTCCTTTCGTCATTGCTGGGCATTGGCAGTAAATCTGCATCTTTGCTGTTCCACACTGCTGATACTGGCTCATTTCTCTCATTATTACTGATTCTTACTGTAGTAAATCTATTTTAAATTTGTATCATTCTAGTGTTTGAATTCTACTGTTCATAAGATTGTATTCAGTATTCATCAAGATTTTCTGGATTTTATTACCGCAATGTTACGGTATTTTATTTATCTACTAGTATTTTTAAACACAATATGATGTAATACAGTAATAAATTTAAGCTTTAAATATAACAAATAGGATGAACAAAGGAGAAGCAGTGGATATAAACTATTTGGATTTTCAGAAGGCATTTAATAAGGTACTACACACCAGACTACATCATTAGAAAGAACCCATAGTAACAGAAGTAGTTTAGAGGCATGTATAGAGATTTGGCTGGCTAATAGACAACAGAGAGGTGATATTAAATGTGAGTGGGGCAAAGAGGAGTTGTTTTCAGGATGGCAAACTATAATTAATGCAGCATCACAGGGACTGGCGCGAGGGCCACAATTACTTACTATATATATAAAATAATGATTTAGATGAGGAAAATGAAGGTACTGTAACACAAGTTTGAAGTTGCCACAAAAGTAGGTGGCTAGGCTAGTAGAAAGGATGATACAAAGAATCTGCAGAGGGATAAAAACAGTTTAGGTAAGTGGCCAAAACTATGGCAGATGGAATATAGTGAGAAATATGAGGTTATGAATTTTGGCAGGATGAACAGAGGAGGTGAATTTCATTTAAATGGACAATGACTGCTGAACATTATAGTATAAGAGGGATTTGAGAGTCCTAATGCATTAATTACAATGAATTGGGATTCAAGTTCAATAAGTAAAAGAGAAAGCAATTGGAATGTTAGCCTTCATTTCAAAGGGAATGGAATATAAAAGTAGGGAATTCTTGCTAAAGCTATTCAAGACCCTAGTTAGATCCCAGCTGGAATACTGTGAACTGTTTGCATCCACTTATCTAAGGAAAGATGTACTTGCATTGGAAACAATGTAGCGAAGCTTCACTAAGTTAGCGTCAGGTATAGAGTTGAAAGGTTCAGGCCCCACTGGAGTTTTGAAGAATCAGTGACAAACTTATTCAAACATTCAAAATTCTTTGAGTGCTTGACAGGATAGATGAAAAAAGGTTACTTCTTCTTTTGAGAGAGTCTAGGACCAGAGGGTATAATCTCAAAGCAAGGGGGTTATCCAGTTTGGAAAAAAAATGAAGAGGAATTTCTTCTCTCAGGGTAGTGAATCTGTGGAATTCTTTACCACCTAATACGATCGAGACTGGGCCATTAAGATTTCTAAGCATGAAGTGAATCAAGGATTATGAAGAAAAGGTAGGACGAGGTTTATCAGATCATTCATGATCTCATTGGATAGTGGGGCAAACTCAATGGACTGAATAACCTAGTTCTCTTCTAGTCTTATGGTTGTATATGCCTGGTCCATAATGTTTTTACTGCTTTCAAGATTTTAAATTTTCTTTCACTGCAATACTTTCTGCACTGCTCACCATGGTTTCCATTCCTTTTCTTTCCACAATCAAAGTTCTGACTTCTCACCTTTTTCAGGGTTTTACTTCCTTCTGCAGTGTGACAGTACTGTGCTCTCAAGAGAGATTTGTTTTGTGCTGTTTCTCTTGCAGAAAGGTGTGGCCATAGTGGTACCAGAATGTTTGTTTCAGAAGTTGTAAGTAAATAGCTTTGAACTCGCTGAGTGTTTTTTTCATTAGACGAAAGAAGCCTGAGTAGTGGAATCAGGCTCACATAGAACCAGGGCTTTAGTTTTGCTCTCAATTAAGATTTGGAGTTGGTTTTTGAAGTTGATAGATATAGCTCAGTCTCCGCTGCAGCAAATAATCTGAGTTTACTCTCTAGTACAAGAATGCTTCTTTCAGTGTTTCTTTCTCCTGAACGGAAGGTAAACAGCATGGGATGAAAATCTGTTTGGTTGAATTTGGCTTTGCCAATGGTGTGTTTATAGGGTGCTGCTATATTGGAACAGTTATGATTAGTGGTTAAATAATATATTATTTATTAATTATTTCAACAGAATTAACATTATATCTTATATTTTATCTGTGATGCAAGGCTAAAGTGTATTTTGCTTTGAGCCTAATGGTGGATCAATCAAATCACAGCTGGAACACAGTGCAGTACACTTGTCTTGAACTAAAATAAAAAGTTAAGGTCTAGACTATCTCCTCGACATATTTTGAATGGGTTTGGTCTGGTCCATAACAATAAACAAGACGGAGGTTTCCTGCTTCGCAAGAGAAATATCATGATCTTGCACCTTTTTGGTTCAAAACACAACGCACTTCATTTTGCGCAATTGCTTCAGTCATACTCAAGTTCCGCACTTATCTTGCATGGTCTCTTTCTTCCCCCGGTGGACATTGATGGCCAGTATATGTTGGGAAAACAATAGTAGTTTCCCTACCCAGGTTGGAGGCAAAATTGTAGTTGCAGTTTAGAGACCCCACTAGTTTTAAGTGGATAGCCTCATTCTCAGTCTGTAATATTGACTGAAAACAGAAAGCTGTAGAATGAGACAAACAGCTTGGGACAGAGGCACCCATCTGTTTTTTTTCCTGGAGGAGAAGTTGAAATTGCTGCTAGATCTGTTTGGCTAAAATCTTTGTTTTATCAGTTAAAAATCCATTTTTCTGGCTGTAATCTTATATGATCTGAGGGATAGGGGCTGGACAAAATCAGACGAGAGGTCTGGCAGGCATATGTTGAAATGAGAAGCACCCCACTTGTTATAAATCATCCTACTGATGATCCAAGATTCATAAAATTCTCCAGGAGAGCAGTACTGTGTGAGTACAGCTGTCCATGTTCCCTGTGCCCTGGAAACAAAAACAAAATCAGCACAGTTAGCTCATTTACCTTTTACTGAGAGAAAGGTCGTTATCTCTGCTCAAGTGCATCCCCTAAGATTTGAAAAAAGTTCATTGCTCCTGTATGGGTGTCTTTCTGTTGTCTAGTATGTACCATATCATTTGAATATTTATTTTCTTTGATCAGTCACAAATATTGGCAGATGTTTATTCTATTATTTGCCAACCTGTAGTAAACATATAGAACTTATGATTGTTTTGATGGTTTAATCTGTTCCCTAGTGCTATGTATGGTCTTTAATTAACCTTGGTATTTTACAATGCACAATGTAAAGCTGGGGCTTTGTTGATAATGCTATCAAAACTCTGCGGAATTTATTGGTTAAGGGACTACAGTGCTGAACAAAGTCCAATTTAAATCTGGGGTTATGAATCAGATAGTTGCACAGCAAATGAAAAGCTGTGATGTTGTGAGCATAAGGCTCAAACTATTTTAACCCCTGGGCTTCATTTAAATGTGACTGACCGGATCCTCATAGAGTCATATTCTGGCAATTGGCCCATGTAATCCAGCTGGCTTTGCTAGGCCTATCAAGCTGAGTTGCATCTCTCAAAGTCAAGTTCCATTCCTAAAGTTGATTTTTAGCAGGAAAATCAAAAGAGTTACTGTAGTGATTAGAAGCAGGGGACCTCATTGACTCTGAGGTCCCTGAATGGGATTGTTAACCTGGACCAATTAGGAATGCCCTGACTAACTGATATAACCAGAAGATTAGATCTCTTCAGTTCAGGCGACTGACTCCGAGCTGGCTGGTCATAGCCAGTGTACTGTGCACAAGTAAACAGAGGGTGACTTGGTGATGGGATACCGGCTTTTTGTGCAGTTATCTCAGTTACCATGACAGGGTTACCTTACCACCTAAGCCGATTTACTCTTCAGTCTCTACATGTCCTGCTAGTGGAGTTGAACATCTGTAAAATCTTCCCTGGGAGTTGGTTAGCACACTTATCTACATAACTATAGCCTAACGCAGAGTAATGCCATGCTATTAGTTCAATTCCTAAACTGGCTGTTGATGGAGGCCTGCCTCTTCACCTTGGAGAGTAGGGCCTTTCAAGATATACAGCCCCTCGAGCTATATGATCACCCGTCTCCCTGTCCTTTACAGAGAGAGATGCCAATGGTCACTCACAGGAGATGAGCAGTACAAGAGCATGCCTGGTCTTAAACCTGGACAGAAATGGCTAACAGGAACGATCACTGGTGTGATATATGAAGAGGTTGAATGGTATTAATAAGAATTTCAAGGATGAGTATTGCACTTCACCTCTTCTATTTTGCCAAACATATCTGATAATTGATAAAGATGAATTATTTAAAATATTGGTAGTAGTCATTGTAAAAGTGTCCATTAATCTGGATTATATAAATCATTGAAAGAAACACAGGTGCAGATTGTGGAAGCGATGGCCATCGTCTTCCAGTCTATGTACAGGGAAGCCAATATGGTGTTAGAGGGCTCAAAGATTGGAAATGTTATAACTCTATTTAAAAAAAACTTTTAGAAGGATAAACAAGTCTGCTACAGGCCAATCATCTTAATGTACAAGACAACGGGTAGAATTTTAACTTTCAAGGAGATCGTTTAGATTCTGACTGAGTTTATCGCATCAATACATATCAGCACATTGGAAACAAATGATCCTGCATTTTATTAACTTTTACAGGTGTGCTTTCAAGTAATTTGCGAAATCTTAGTGGAGATATTGAGTATAATCAATTCTGACTTTAACACGACATTCTGGCTACAACATAAGGACATGGTTTTACAAGTTATGTGAGACTTGCCAGAATTAAAAAGATGAGTGTGCAACAGGATTTCATTGCTCTGTGAAATGGACACTGGAAAATCTAAAATTAGAACTAAAACTGTGTAGCTCTGTCCACAAACAAAACGTTTGTTCACAGACTACTCCTACGAATGTACGTTCACTGCTTCAGAGACGAGTTTCATCTTTTTGGAAGAAATTTCAGCTACCTTGGACTTTAATCACCTTAAACTACACTTCCCAGCTTTCAGCCCTCACTTTTAAAGTCTGCCCTAGGTTTGTTTCCAACATTACAACAGCAGCTAAACTTCAGAAAAGCACTTCATTGACAGTACAGCATGTGGAGATCACTAGCGACTGTGAAAAGCATGATATAAATTCAAGCTGTCCTTAATTTTCTTCCTATTGGTGAGGACAAGAGAATGAACAGCCGCATGGAGCTGAACCAGCAGCATGAGTGACAGCTGCTTTCTCCTCACCAAGTTTTTAATCAGGCCGTGCCAAATGAACACAAGCTCCAGCTTAAAGGAAGCAATACCTCCAGCACACAGGCTGACAATCATCTTGCTTGATGTATCTGAACCCCAATGCATCATGAGAGTTACACTTTCTTAACAGGTCAGTCCTGAATTTGAAGCATGCTGCAACAACCCCTTCCCGATGAACCAAGTGAGTATCATCACAACCCCGAATGTTTTTCTTTGCCTCTGTCTCTTCACAGGGAATGGTGGGTGATGTTTGCAGGTTTTAACAAGTTGGTTCTTGAGTCCAGATGCTAGGAGTTGACCTGCCCGGCCACCTAACCCATTCCCTCTGAGCATGGACCTTGATGGTCTGCTGGTTATTTGCAGCATGACCCCAGTGTCTTGCCTTCTGTCAAAGTGTCAGGTGGCTTCATAAACTATCAGACTCATGCAAACCTTGTACTACAATTTTGGACTCACTGCATGTGACATCAGCTAAACATATATGAAGTTGAGATTGAAAGAGAAATCAAAAGGCAAAGAATGGGTAGAAAGGTATAGAAAGTCAGAGATGAGCAGTGACAGCCAGAGAAACAGACAATTCAGGGAAGTTGGGGCATCTACACAAGAGGGAATTAATAGATGACCCAGGGTAATTCTGGCATACATAAGGCGGGCATAACTGTCCACTAGGGGATACATGGAGTTCCACAGTGCAGATAGTTGGCATAGTGTAATGATAAGCCCTTAATTATTCAACTTACCTGTTCTCTCATGTAGATCATACAATTGCTCAAGCTGAAGACATTTCCCTCTGTCTTGTATTGAATGTTTACTCCTGTGTTGAGCTTTTTGAGTTCATTTTGGAGCTTGACCAACTGAGAGTCGGAACTGGAGTCAATACAATACTCAGTGCCTTTGGTTACAGAAAGGAATCTGATGATATACCACTTTGCATTGCGTGGACCCTGAAACCATCATGAAATGAGCAAATGACACTAATTAGCTCATCAAGGTAGCCATTTTTATCCAGAATCTTCTGCGCAGCCACCTGGATTACAGTGTCAAGGCCTTGGTCAGGTCAAAGAGAATCTTATCGAGAGCTTATCCCATGTGTGGGATTTTTTATTGAGTTTGACATGCTGCAAAGACCCTGTCTACAGTTCTTAGACCTGTAGAGCAGCTAAGCTGTGATTTTGGTTATGTATACTCAATAAAGCGAGTAGAAGATTTTGCTATTTTGGGAGTATCTTTAACAATAACACAATGTTGGATGAAAGAAAAAAATCAGTCAGTGCTAGCAAAAGCAAGTCCTCCCAGTCTATGGAAAGGTTATTGAGTTTGCCTCAAAACAAAGATCAAAGTCTACCAAACAATGGTTCTTCTGTCACTTCTTTGTGGGGGATGAAAGAATTAGACATTCAATTGGTGACATATAAAGCAACTCGAAGCATCCCATCTTCACTGGGAGAGATCTGTTCACTGGGGATAATCTCCCTGCTCAGTTTTGCTGGGTTGGTCATGTGGCTCATGTGGAGAATTCCCACATACCAAAGTATCCCACATCCAGCTGAAAATGAAAAACTTCAAAGCTAGATTGCCTAAACTGAGATATAAAGACAATCTAAAGAAAAACTTAGGGCTTGCCAGCTGGATCCCAATAGATGAAGGGATAAAGACACCTCAGAGATCCAATTGGAGGTCTGAAAAAAAGTCACATCAGAGTCAAAAAGTTCATTTTGTTTCTCTCTCCACAGATGCTGCCAGACCTTGTGAGTTTCTCTGACATATTCTTACCACAAGTGGAGAAGCCTCTGTCGTCAAACGATTTCAACATTTTGGGAATACAGAGTCAAGTGCCTCTTGAAGCTCAAAGCCTATGCCTCCACCCGTTCCTCTGGTATTGAATTTATATGTTGCATTTCATCCTGAACTCTGATGTTAAACACAACATAATTGTAATTAATATCAGTAGAAGTTTCAAAATGGATCTTCAAGGCCTTCAAAATTTCTCGCTTTTCTGCTCCTCATTGAGATCTGGAATAATACGGCTTGCAGGACTCTTTTCCAAAAGTGTTGCCATTCATAGTTGTTCACATTTTTTGTCTAACTCTGTAAATATCTCATAAATCTACCATTAAAATTGAAAGATGCTAAATCATGTCTACCAGATTGCCAAAAATCCTTGTATTGCTTTTGGCTTAAGTGACTGATATCAAATGGAGAAGGATGTTTCTACAAGGTCTTTTGCAGAACAGACTTCTAACATTACTTAATAATCAGTTACATTGTATCTGAGATTCATAAAAGTCCTTTGTAACACCAAAGGTCATAGTTAAGAGTAAATGCACATTATTTCTCCTGAAAATTTTCGTTATAAGGCTGACAGATGACTGGACAACTGTTTAGTTTCTTCCAGGGGCAGTCCTTAATATCCTGGTGTGTGGAGCTTATATGATGACATAATTTAACCCTTTTGTATACTAAATATTTTGAAGAGGTCACTATTCCTTCTCAAATTGCCTTTCATCTCCCCAGGAGCGTATTGAAGCACTATAGTAGAAAGACACAGATTGAAGTTTGCATTATTGCTTGCAGCTTCTTACAGTAGCTGGCTGATTCATAGCACTACGAAAACCTCACAATTTCAGCGAGATGCTCTGAAACCATGTTTGATGTGTTTGCTTTAAAGGCGGCTTGTCTCGAAACATCAGAGAACTACCTCAGAAGTCACATGACTATAGCAAGTCATAGTTTACGAATGCACTTCTCCAAATTCAGGCCACTTTTAGTAAATGCAGAAACAAAACAAATTAGTCAGATTTCAAGTTATATTTCTTCCAATTTTATTTTATTGTTCCACCCACTAACTGATCTGCAATTCAATCTCAAATGTTCCTCTACTATTCCAATATTTGAATCTTGAATTGATTTGATTTATTATTGCTACATGTACTAAGGTACAGTGAAAAGTTTTGTTTTGCATGCAGTGCAGGCAGATCATACCATACAAAATGCATTAGGGAAATAGAACAAAGAGAGGAATACAAAATTTTGGCTGCAGATAAAGGTGCACAAACAGCAACATCAACATTAAACTTAAATTATGAAAGGTCTATTCAGAAGTTTAACAACAGCAGGGAAGAAGCTGCCCTTGAATCTGTTTGCAAGTGTATTTAAGTTTGTGTATCTCCTGCCTCATGGAAGAGGTTGGAAGAGATTATCATCAGGGTGGGAGGCAGCAGTGAGTACAGATAGAGCCTATGAATGGAAGGTTGGCCTGTGTGCTAGACTGAGCTGTGTTCACAATTCTTGTGGTTTCTCACAGTCCTGGGCAGAGTAGTTGCCGTACCAAGTTGTGTTGCCTCCAGATAGAATGCTTTCTATCATGCATGTTTAAAACTTGGTATAAGTTTTCATGAATATGCTGAATTTCCTTCGCCTCCAGAGGAGGTAGAGGTGTTATAGTGTTTTCTCGACTATAACGTTAACATGAGTGAACCATGACAGATCGCTGGTGATCATCACTTCTAGGAACTTGATGCTTTCAATCATCTCTACCTCAGTACCATTGACAGGGGTGTGCCCTCCACTTTGTTCCTGAAACCAATGAGCAAATCTTTCATTTTACTGACATTGAAGGAGACATTGTTGTCTTTACACCATGCCAACAAGTACTCTATCAGCTTCCTGTATTCTGTCTTGTCATTGTTTGAGATTCAGCCTACAACAGTGGTGTCATCAGCGAACTTGTAGATGGAGTTATGATACAATGTAGCCACACTGTCATGAGTGCATAGGGAGTATAGTAAGGGGCTGAGTACACAGCATTGCAGGTCACCATGTTGAGGATTGTCGTAGTGGAGCTGTTGTTGCGTATTCTCACTGATTGCAGTCTTTGGATCAGGAAGTCGAGAATTCAACTTCAAAGGGTGGAACAGAGACCGAGGTTTCAGAGTTTGGAGATTAGTTTTGCTGGAATTATGGTGTTGAAGACAGAGCTGTAGTCAATAAGTAGGAGACTAATGTAGGTATCCTTGTTATCCTTAATGTTCCTAGGATAGGGCCAGGGAGATGGCAGCGGCTGTGAGTCTATTGCGACAGTCAGCAAATTGTAAGTGGTCAGGGCAGGCTGAGAGGCTAGAGTTGATGTGGGCTATGACTAACCTCAATAAGCACTTCATAATTATGGAAGTCAGAGCTACTGGGCAGTAGTCACTGAGGCAGGCTGCATGAGTTCTTTTTGGTACCAGGATGACGGTGATCTTCTTGAAGCAGGTGGGGACTTCAGATCACACTAATAAGAGGTTAAAGATGTCAGCGAGTACTCCACCAGCTGGTACATGCAGGACCTGAGTGCACGGCCTGGACTGCATCTGGGCAAGTTGCTTTCTATGGGTTCACTCTCCAAAAGGCCAATCCGATGTCTGCAGCAGAGACTGAGGGAGCAGGTGCATCCGAGGCTGTCGATGATGATGACACTGTTTCATTGACCTTCTGTTCGAAACGAGTGTAAAATGCATTGAGCGCATCAGGGAGGGATGTATTTTTGTCTCCTGTTCTGTTCTGCTTCACTCTGTTGCTGATTATGTTGTGTAGGCTTTGCCACAAATGGCAGGAGTCTGTGTGGTTAGTCTGGATCTCTAGCTTAGTCCAGTACTGCCTCTTGGTGTCTCTAATGGCCTGTTAGAGGTGGTATCTGGATTTCCTGGGCCAGGGTCATCTGACTTGAATGCCTCACAAGTCAGAATCTTTGTCAGTGTGAAATAGCTCACCGACTGTGAGTGCAGATTGGAAAATTGCATGTGCACTGCCTTTAATTTTCCAATAGAGCCTTGTTTGAATTGTTGACCCACTGTCAGCTGATTGCTGACTCAGTTACCAGGAACAGCTCTGTTTCAGCAGGAGAGAGACGAGTGTTAAAATGTGAGACTGAAATGCCAACGCTGTCTTTCAGTCTCCCTCTCTCTTTCTCAGCTTAGCTATAAAACCCAGAATGATTCCACTTATATTTTTGGTCAAATTTTCAAGTTCTTGCATGTTCCCTTTCTTTTAACATCAAATCTCCTATTGTTTTTAATGCCTTCACTGTTGATGGCCCCTCACTTCACCACTACAGTTCTGCTCTCCCTATTGAGCTGTCTTCACTCACTCTGCTTGAAAAGATGAGATAAACACTTTTCTTTCTATTTTGGCTTGGATTTTCTAGTCTATTTTTTATTTTCAAACTTTACCACCTGCTTGGCATCTAGTGCTTTGCAATGTTAATGTAAAACACTTGAGGATGTGTCTCCACAGAAGGACAGTTACAGAATTGCAAATTATTTTCTATTCTACTCTTCATTAAGAGTTGGATTTTGCACTCCCCACAGGCAGATCAGAAGGTATGTTGAGAACAGTCTGCCCTGACCTGTCTGAAATGTTATAGGACCAGGGGAGTTGTCCAAAAACCTGGTCTCCTTTGTTCCCATCGCTACTGCAATCCACCATGGGGAACATGGTTGATGCCATTTGAGGATGCCATCCAGTTTTGACAGCATAAGCTGGTGTAGGCAAAGGGGAGAAGCTGGGTACATTGGAACCACCCCATCTCCTGTAACTCAGTCCTGCTGGCCCCTCTTCTGAGAACCCTGACATGGGAATTAACTGAGACCTTTGGATTGGTGAAACTGCCCTATATTGCCACTCCTGGACCTAGATAGCTGGCAGCTCTTGAAGACAGGGTGTCTTCCTGAGAAAGGGGTACTACGTGCTCTTCAGAGTAGTTGACTGCTCTGGTATTAATTTGCTGTGTGTAAGCTATTGGAGTCATGGGGTTAAATTTAACAGGGAAGAGGGATTTGTAGGGATGGAGGACTCCATAAAATCCTGCTCATATAGGTGCCAAACTAATCCAAATACTAACAATACCATGAGTAAGCATATCAAACTAATATAAGCACGACTGAAACTGATTAGTGAAATACGCACATTTTTCTGGCTGGTCTTTCAAACTCTTTGATGGTGATTACATGGATTGAAGGATAGATCATCACCCCCTGGATAAGCCTGGAGGTGAGAGCATCCTTGAAGCAAGTAAGCTGTAGCGCAGTCAAATTCCCCATCTTCGCACCTCCAATAGAATTAGGCCCAGGCCAGGAAAGCTGCAGGTAAGCTTCTCTCCCCAACATCTATGGGTGTCCTTAAACATCATTTAAGGTTCACGTACAGGCATTAGCCCACCACCACTTGGGTAAACCCAGCTGCGGGCGAGCCTGTAACCAGATAGCTGCTACACCGAGGTCAGTTTGTTGCTCATTATTGAGTTTGAACGTGGTGTCCCTTGGTCAAAAGCATTCAGTGCTGGAGCAAAGAACTGAGCTTCTGGCATGAGGGCATCGGCCAGCATAAAGTATCACCTTTTTTAAACTGAACCCACCGTACCCTCTGCCAGCAATCCCCAACCTGAGAAACGTGCCTCACAACATCAAATACCTTTGCCTTAGGTCCTCTGTGATCCTGGGGCTTTCATCTGGCAACAGCCATGACCATCCTTGCTAAGTACAAGGCCTGATGGCCCCTGATTTGCTGACAGTGTTCACTAGGTGGGATGGCTCAACCAGGGGACCAGCATCACTGGCGTCCATGCTACTGCCTAGTTGGTGTGAGGTACAGAAGGGCTTGATGGAATAAGGCAAGTTTCTTGTAAGCTCTCCAGCTGGTTGACATGATCGTTGACACTTCAGGAAGGTTTTATGTGAAGACTGTGTTTTTGGAAGGCGTCTTCAGAATGCAACATTTCAAAATAAAGCTAAATGAGTTGGGAAGCCTATTAAGTTTCCTGTTAATGAGCATGCAGGCAATTTTAAAGCTATAAATCAGTGAGTCCAAACAGTCTGATGCACATGCTGGATATTTGTTGGGTTCAAAATGTTAGGTGAAGAATGTTTGAGAGTCTGAGAACCTAGATCAATTGCACGATTCCCCTTATGTTTTACTTTTGCTTTTTAATTATTGTTCATGTGCTTTGAGGTGTCTGGTTCTCTGAGGTGCTGCCTGTTCTCTTCTGGCAGGCTCTCTCACTGCTACTGTCTTCCTTTTCGGCACACAACCTCTCCTGAGATATCGGCTGATTAGTGAACAGAGAAAAGAGTAGCGAGAGCAACTTAGCATACATCATATTTTTGGCTGATGAAGCTGCCTGCAGAAGAATCACATGATAGCCTCATAGCTTCAAGTAAATTGAGATCCAGGATATTACTT
Source organism: Stegostoma tigrinum (assembly GCF_030684315.1). Classification (NCBI taxonomy): domain Eukaryota; kingdom Metazoa; phylum Chordata; class Chondrichthyes; order Orectolobiformes; family Stegostomatidae; genus Stegostoma; species Stegostoma tigrinum. The sequence goes on from NC_081358.1 coordinate 80,478,975, forward strand.
TAACATGAAGCTACGTAGGACTTGCTGGAATGAGGCAATGCGTGCCTTTCTAGTTGAGTTTGATATTCTGCTATGCAGCCCCAAGAAGGGTAGGAGCTCCTGCAGGTTCCACATGGAAAATATAGAATTCCTGTGCCAAAGTTCCCGCCCTTCATTACAGATCACCTGTCTTCCTCTATGCCCCATCATTACCTTAGATCCAGTTAGAGAACTGCAGTGAGTGTTAGTCAATCTATTGCTTCCCACCACATGATTATAACGCTTAACCTCCTGTTGCACTTTCTCACAGGCTTACCACACAATAGATCATTTTCTCACTTGGGAAGCAAAATTTCCAAAATATTTTAAGATAAAAAATGCTAAAAATTGATTGTTTTAAGATATTTTTAACTTGTTCTGGAATGTGGACTTATTGCACATTACTAATTGTCCTGGAAAAGGTTCTGGTGAGCTATTATCTTAAACCATTGCTGTCCTTGACATTAAGAACACCCACAGTGCTGTTTGGAAGAAACTCCTGTAAAATGACCTCGCGGCAGTGAAGGAACAGCAATATACTTTAAAGTTAAAGTTACTTGGAAGGGAAGTTGAAGGTAGTGGTGTTCCCTGTATCTGCTGCTTTTGCCCTTTTTGGTAGTAGAGGTCATATCGTTGGAAAGTGCTCTCCAAGGAGACTTGGTGAGTTAACACAGTGCAACATGTAGATGGTATGCATTGCTGCCACTGTGCATTAGTAGTGGAGGGAGTGAATGTTTAAGGTGATGGATAAAGTGCCAATCAAGTAGACTGCTTTGTCCTGGATTGTGTCAAGCCACTTGAGTGCTGTTGGAGCTGCATTGATCCAGGCAATTGGAGAGAATTTCATCACACTCCTGAATTATGTCTATGAATTCCAGGCAGGAAATGGGGAGACCAGACAAGAATTACTCACTGCATCCCAGCATCTGATTTGCTGTTGTAGCAACAGTTTTTCTGTGGCTGGTCTGGTTAAGTTTCCATTCAATGGGAATTGTCAGGATGTCGATGACAGCACGACTAAATTTGGGATTTTAAAAACTATAATACGTAGGTTTCTTTCCACATAGTAACATCTAGAGTGAGAATATAACTGGCAGGAATTAAATGGCCAATTTAAGTGAAAATATTTAAGGTGTGTCTGTGGCTTATTTGTAATCAAGTTAGACAAATTTAGCTTCCGAACTGTATTATTTATTTCCTAGTTTGCCATTGCATGCAGTGTGGAGTCATTTTTGTTAAGTTTAATTATTCATTTTGTCTCTGTATTTAAATCCTTGAATCTTTTTTCTCAATTTTATTAAATTATTGATTGTTTAAATAAAAATGAGTGACTCATTCGTTCCAGAAATTTAGAGGTGATGTGAAGCCATTACATTACCTTGTCAGTCAAGTATGCGATGTGAAATGGCAATTTCTTTTGTCTAGTAGCATTGTCTGTAAGTGCCATCTTAATTTTTAAAAGTTACTTTTTATTTGTCATTCATTCATTCATGGTTTGTAGGCATTCCTAACAAGGTCAACATTCATTGCCCACCCCTAATGTCTCTTATGAGCCAGTATCTTGAACTGCTAGAATTTATGTGTTATGATATGGTCAACTAGGTCTATAGTTAGAAACAGTTCACATTGCAAGGCCATCGTCAACAAGAATCTTGTGAATGATTTACTGACCCTTCACTTGTGGTGATGTCAGCACATTCTGACATACCGCTATGATGTGCTTGTCCTTGCTACAGAGCTCGAATGAGTCATTCTTGCTTCTGACGTGGGTACAAAATACTTGAAAAGGAACAGTGAAATATCATTGTTACAGATGTAATGAAAACATGCAATGTGCCTTTCATGTTGAGCTATCTGTCACGATCTACTCACTAAAGTTTAGGAAAAGCTGTTCATCCCACAATATCACCACTGTTGAAGCAGGCTGCCAAGTATTTGAACAAGCTTCTGGATCACAGCTTATGCATGGAATACCTTTGATTGTTTAATTGTAATTTTGTCTTGAATTTTGTGTAACTGCAAGAATGTTATGAGATAAATTATTGATACTTACCTTGAATTTGACACCAAAGCAGTCATTGTTACTTGATGTTATTTGTTGACATCAGACACAAATCGTGTTTTTATTCTCCTGTAACTCAGGTAGCGGCAGGGAGTGAGAAAGGCGGTTTGTGGGTGTTGGAGGGCCGAATTTTCAACCAACCTAAACGGGTAAGATTGGGTCGGGTGCGGGAAAATTTGAAAACTCAGAATTCCAGTTTAAATTTTGCACCAACACATCCACTTCCATCATTTTTAAAATGTCTTCTTTAATGGTTGTGGTTTTCACTGGTAAGATCAGCATTTGTTGTCCACCCTTGAACTGAGTGGCTCTGTCCTTTCGGGGGGGGGGGGAGGTGTTGGGGTGGGGGATTAGGAGTCAATTGCTTTGCTTTTCTGGAGTCATATGTACATCAGGCTTGGTAAGGCTGGCAGATTTCCTTCCCTCGGGACATTAATGAACCAGACAGATTCTTTTATGGCAATTCGTGGTTGTTCAAAGGCAATCATTGAGGTTCGCTTCATATTCCAGATTTGGTCATTCAATTTGGAGCACACCACATTCTGTGGTGGCATTTAAACCCATGCCCCTCCACAGCATTAGCAGGTTTTTCTGGATTACTGCTGTTGCTCTCAAGTAAAATTAGATGGTTGGCCTATACATTCTGAAAAGGTCATTTGTCATTTCAAAAATGACCAAAAGTCTGCGACTGGAATTGTTATCCAGCTTATCAATGTCAAATGTTTCCTGAACATAACCCAGCTGAAGACTGCCCAAAGCCAGGAGTTGAACTACCACTGGACCCAGTGCATTTACTTTTGCCTGAATAAACCTCTCAATCTGGTACAGCCATTCTCAATTTTCCAAACAAGACAAAGGAACAGCTTTCCTAACTCAGATTGTCTTCCCAGCACCAGGCAGACTTATGACACACTTCTGATCCCTTGGCCTTTGATCACCTTAGAAGGCCTCCAAACCTCCTGCAGCTTGTGGGATCAACCCTCCTTCCCCATCCACTGGAATTGACCTTACTTCTCCACACTGATTGATCCATCTCCTTTTACGTGGGATCAGATTCCCCATGGCACCCCTCATCCCTTTATTAACACCTGCCCTTCACTCTTTCGACATAGGATCAGAAGTAGACTTCAGCCCATTGAGTTCACTTTGCCATTCAATGAAAACAAGATTAATCTGATAATCCTCCACTTCCTGCCTTTTCCTATAACCCTTGACTCCCTTACTGGCTTAAAATCATGTCTATCTCAGCCTTGAGTATACTTAATAATTAATCACAGCAGTTTTCTGCAGCAAAAATTCTACAGATTCAAAACCTCTGAGAGAAGAACTTGCTCCTCACCTCTGTCTTAAATGTGTGTCTCTGTTCTGAGATCTGCCCTCTGGTCCTAGACTCCTTCACGAGAGGAAACACCCTTTCTGGATCCAGCTTGTCAAGTCCTCTGTGAACCTTAACGAAAAGCAAAGACCTGCAGATGATGGAAATATGAAACAAAAAAACAGGAATTGCTGGAGAAACTCAGCAACTCTGGCAGCATCTGTGGAGAGAGAGCACAGTCAATGTTTCGGGTCTAGTGACCCTTCTTCAGACAAATGTTCCTGCCTATTGTGAAAGCTCAGTTGGATAGTTGTGTAAAATCGTGCCACTGTGTGTTCTGAAGAAGGGTCACTAGACACAAAATGCTTCTGTTTTTGTCTCTAAGAATCTTGTACATTTCAATCAGGTTGCCTCTCATTCTTGTACATTCCTACATGTACATTTTCATCGTATGCATGTACAATCTACTCAACTTCTCCTCATAGGACAGCCCCCATGTACCTTGTATCAGCCAAGTGCACCTTCTAGAGGCTGCATCCAATGCCAGTAAATCTTTCCATAGATAAGGGGACTGAAACAGGTCACAATATTCCAGCTGTGATCTGGCAAGTACTGTGTATGATTTTAGCAAAGCCTATTGACTTTTATACTTCATTTTTTTTTCCTAATTGACCCACCTCATCATCTCAAATGGATGGAACTCGCTTCCCTTCCACTTCTTTCCACCAACAACCCCTTTTTGTTTTACTGAAATGCTTAAAAGGTTGGAAATTTACAAACAAGAAGTAATGGCCGACTTGAAAGTAGGCTGACCTGTGGGCAACTTTTCGCGATCTAAAGCTTCCTTGCTAAATGGCTTGCATAACTGAAAAAGGTTTTAGGATATTCATACCAGGATATTGTTTTCTGATAATGGTTAGCTAAAGGACTAAATGAGCATAATGCAAAGTATGGTTTCTGTTGGTTCACAATGTCTCCCGTGCACCTTGGCTGAAGTGGCAGCTTTAAGATACATTCTAAACTGTGTAGTGCACAGTGTCTCCTCACAGAGTGACATTGCTTCAGACAGCTCTCCAGTTGAACTTCCACAATAGACAGGAAGATTTTCCAATTCTGTGGTTGCAGCAGAACACAGGTCACAGACAAAGTAACACGATTTAGTGGTGAAAGTTCTTGAAAGCATTTCCTAGCTTTAATTAAAAACCAAAAGGACTATGGATGCTGTAAATCAGGAACAAGGACAAAGTTGCTGGAAAAGCTCAGCTGGTCTGGCAGCATCTGTGGAGGAGAAAACAGAGTTAATGTTTTGGGTCTGGTGACCGTTCCTCAGAACGGCCTAAGCTATAGTTTAAGCTATAATTCCTCAGTCTAAGCTATAATTGTTAATGCTATTGTGACACATAATGCCTTGCTTTGAATGATTTCTTCCTGCATTTATATTAAACAAATGAATTTTTAGACTCTAGTCATCAGTAAAGTTCACTGTGGCTGCTGAAAGGTAGTAAATAATTAAACATTTGACAAAGTGACCTTGCAGTAGTTCCCTTCTCTACATCTCTGGTAAACCATTTTAATTGGTTAATATTAAGCCAATCAGATATGTGGTATATTGTGTGAGCAACGGTAATTACTTTTTCTAATGATACTTTTAAGGTGCAATATCCAATGGATGTGCATGAAATGTGAACCTTATGGCAAAATTATTGTGTATATGACGATAAATATAGAACAAAACTTGCACTTGACTTAAATCTGACACCAGTTATTCTTGAATAAGCACAGAAAATTCTGGAGAAACTCAGCAGATCTGGCAGCTTCTGTGGAAAGAGAAACAATGTTAACTTTTTGACTCTGGTAGTACTCTTGCATTTGCTTTTATTTGCCAAAAATTATTCAGCTTTCCTCTCGTTTGGCCAGTCCAAACATGCCAGCAAATACGAATATGGTAAGGCGATAACATAGGATTATATGCACGCTAAAGAACATGCAATACACGTGATCCCACAACCAATAGTTTAGATCAAAGCTCTGCAGTTCTGTCATTTCCAGTCATGAATGCTGGAGGACCATTAAACGAGTAACCGTAGAAGATGTAACTATTCTGTTCTTGATGATGCAGGAGCCCAGCAACTCTGTACAGAAGAAAAGGCAGAACGATCATGACAATCTTCAGCCACCAATGTTCAGTTTGGGTCCCACCAAGCTACTTAGCTCCTGATTTTAACACAGATTTGGTATAAATAGTGATCATCTTTGACATCAAGGCAACATTTAACTGAATATGGTATCACAAGCTCATGCAAGGTTGAAATCAATGATATCAGGAAGGAAACTCTACACTGGAATTGGAATCACACCAGCGCAAAGGAAGATGATTGTGTTCATTGGAGGCAGTTATCCTAGACCCAGGACATTGCTGCATGATATCAACAGTTTAATGTCTTGGACCCAATCATCTTCAGCTGATTTATCAATAACCTACCTTCCATCGTAAGGAGGCAGGAATGGTCATTGATATTTGCAATGTTCAACACCATCCATGACACCTCATGTACCAAAAATATCTATGGTAATGTGCAGCAAGATCCAAATAATGTTTATGTTTATCTTGATTGCTCATGTTAGCATTCATCTCACACATGCATCATGCAAAGCCCATCTCCAACATGAGGAACCCTAATCTTCTTACCTTGATTGACATTCAACCTTATTCCCATCACCGAATCCCCCAATATAAATGCACTGAGGATTCAACCAATCAGACAAATATTGCACTACAATAGCAGTTCAAAGGCTGGGAATTCTGCAGAGAATTACTGATCTCCTATCTCCCTGAAGCCTGTCCTTATTCTATAAGCCACAAGTCAGGGATGTGTTGGAATAGTCCCTACTTGCCTGGATGAACACAGCTTCAAAAACGCTCAAGAAGTTTGACACCGTCAGGTAAAAGTAGCCTGCTGATTGGCATCCCATCTACCATCTTGAACATTAAATCTCTTCTGCACTGTTTCACATTGGCCAGTAGTATGTGCAAGATGCTTCGCAATAGTTTACCAGGCCTCTTGTGACAGCAGTTCCCTTCCACACACCTCTATTTCTTTGAAGGAGAAGGGTTGCAGATCTATAGGAACCCCATCACTGGTAAGTTTTCCAACCTTGTAAGTCTTGCCAACAATTCTCATATTGTGTGAAAGGTATTGTTTTAAATCAGCCATAAATTTTTTTACCAATTCTGCATTAACACAAAATGGTTTACAGCACAGCTTGAAACACAAAGTTAAGAGATAACACAATGTTGAGCTGGAGGAACACAGCAAGCTGAAGAAGTGTCCTCACCCTAAACGAGAACTTTCCTGCTCCTTTGATACTGGCTGGCCTGCTGTGTTCCTCCGTCTCCACACTGTGTCATCTCAGATGCCAGCATTGTCAGTTCTTATTATCTTTGAAGCACAAAGTCCTTTGCATCTCTATTGATCTACTCCTTACCAATACTAGAAGGTGAAAAAAATGATTCCAGTTAATGCAAAATTGAAACAGATTTTCTCTTTCAAAAAAAAGTGCACCACGTCAATTGTCTACATGCCTACCACAACTATCAATCAACAATGATCTGATTGGTAAATGATATCCTAGTCTGGTACTTTGCTATACAACTTTGACAGGCATCAGACTTCATTTTCAGAGATAGTAAGAACTGCAGATGCTGGAGAATCTGAGATAACAAGGTGTAGAGCTGGATGAACACAACAGGCCAAGCAGCATCATAGGAGCAGGAAGGTGACGTTTCGGGCTGAGGCACTTCTTCAGAAATGGGGGAGGAGAAGGGGGTTCTGAAATAAATAGGGAGAGAGGGGCAGAGGCGGATAGAAGATGGATAGAGGAGAGATAGGTGGAGAGGAGACAGACAGTTCAAAGAGGCGGGGGTGGAGGCAGTAAAGGTGAGTGTAGGTAGAGAGTTACGGAGGGGATAGGTCAGTCCAGGGTGGATGGACAGGTCAAGGGGGTGGGATGAGGTGGGACATGAGGGTGGGGCTTGAAGTGGGTCTCCTCCTTAACTCCCTACCTACACTCACCTTTACTGGCTCCGCCCCCACCTCTTTGACCTGTCTGTCCCCTCTCCACCTCTCCTCTCCTTTATCCACCTTCTATCCACCTCTTTATTTAGCTCAGAATCCCTTTCCCCTCCCCCATTTCTGAAGAAGGGTCTAGGCCTGAAACGTCAGCCTTCCTGCTCCTCTAGTTGGCCTGCTGTGTTCATCCAACTCTACACCTTGTTTACCTTAGATTTCATTTCCAGGCTGCTATGAGTTAGCCGATCTCAAATGAAGTTTGTACAAGTGGACTCAGGTTCTTGGGTGAGGGAGGTCTAAAATCTTGCAAATTCTTGGTCTGATCAGTCATTAGACACATAGTGAATGTTGAGTAAGAACAGTATCAGCGTCAGATGTCATTCCATGCCTGACTCGTGCACTCCACTCCCGAATCTCTACTCCATAGTGGACGAACAGTGGCAGATTTCAACTTATATCTGGGTAGTAAAAATGCTAGAGCTGATCACCTGCCTTTTACTGTCCAATGTCCAATCTTTGTTCCATTGTTTTCAATATATAACACGTCTGTAGATACTGAAATGTAGAATTGGGGAGGCAATGAAGGTGGTGATGTGTGTATGATCCTCTCCAAGTGATTACTTGCCAGAGAGCAAGGGTCAAAATTACTTGCAAAATCTTCAAATGATTGCTAGAAAATGTAAAACCAAAATATGAAGTGTATATAATTTTTAAAAAAATCATGTTGTCTCTGACTTAACATTCTGGAAAACTTCGCATCCATGAAAATTAGAGATTGATTTACAATTTATTAATTTGATGTGAAATTGTCATAGATGAGATACTGCAGTTTTAATTAGGAAATAACCAAACTATGATGTATTTCTCTGTCTAAGATAATAAAATGTGAGGCTGGATGAACACAGCAGGCCAAGCAGCATCTCAGGAGCACAAAAGCTGACGTTTCGGGCCTAGACCCTTCATCAGAGCTGATGAAGGGTCTAGGCCCGAAACGTCAGCTTTTGTGCTCCTGAGATGCTGCTTGGCCTGCTGTGTTCATCCAGCCTCACATTTTATTATCTTGGAATCTCCAGCATCTGCAGTTCCCATTATCTCTGTATTTCTCTGTCTGCTTGTTTTCCTCTATTTTTTCCTGTTGCTGCTGAGGTTTCGATGCCCATTAATGAGACTGCAATCCCAGCACTGTTTCAGCATTTGAACTACAGATGTTAATTAGTAAAATCAATATAGCTGTACCAGAGATTGAAGTGAAGCATAAGATACACATCTAGTGCACCATAACAGGGTTTTTGCTGCAGTTTAAGAGTTTGTATATCCCCAGATGGATCAGTGAATAAATCCATCACGAACCCCTGTACGAGTCAGAATGATTCCTAATCTCTGTTTGGATCCCAGTTTCAGCTGGAGAAGAAATAGTGGAGTTTATTATTTTCTTTAGGCTATAAAAATAGTATTCAGTTCGAAATCTTTGCATACATGTAGATGAATAAGCTCTGGTGCTGCCATTGGTCTAAATTTTCACTCCCAAAAATGAGTGAGTTGGGGTCACTTTAGAACTAAAATGCAAAAGGTCTGGAACAGAAACTGAATGCATGTCAAACTGTCCGCTCCAGTTTAACAAGAATGAGACAAGAGGTGACAACACACCCTCAGTCTTGTACAAGTTTTGCTTCCAGGCTAAAAGCTAGTCTACCATGTCCTAGCGTTCAATGTCTGGGAGATTACACAAAGAATGACTGCTAGGATGAGGTGGCCGCTGGTGATCCTGAAAACTTATCACAGCATTTAATTACATTTCAATGCTGCCATGTTTTTGGTGCGTGGCAGTTTGGAGAACAAAACAGCTTGGCAAAGTGTCTTCACGTGATATCCTTCAGGATAGTAAATCCACTGTCCTTAATTAGTCTTGCTTATATGAAAGTTCATATAAACCAAACAGCCATGTGACTGACTCAACTGATCTATGAAAAGGCCTAGCATACATTCAGTCATTTCAAGAAGAAACAGGATACAAATTACCAAATGGACCACCTGGCATTGAACAGACAAATGTACAAGTTAGGACCAGGAGAAAGGCTTTCAGCCTCTTGAACCTACTGCTCAGTTCAATGATATCATTAAGAATCGGATAATGTCCTCAACTTTACATTCCTGCCTTCTTCCAAAAAGACTTTCACTCCTTATTAGTTAAAAATCTATTTCTCTCTGCCTTAGAAATATTGAATCACTCTGCTTTCACTGCTTTGAGGGAATGATAGCTACAAAGGATCATAATCCACTGACAGAACAAAACAATGCTCCTTATCTCTCTCCTACATGGAAGACCTCATATTTTTAAACTGTGTACACTAATCAATTCTGTCTCACAAGGGGGAGCACCCTTTTTTACACTCAACCTGTCATGTCATTTCAGGATCTTATATTAGCAATAAGGTCCTCATTCTTCTACACTCCAATGAATATAGGCCCAGTTTGTCTAACCTTTCCTCATAAAATAGCATTACCATTCCATGATAAGTCAAGTGATCCTTCTCTGACATGCTTGTAATACACTTATATCCTTTCTCAAAAAAGGAGATCAAACCTGTAGCAGGACTCTAGATGTAGTCTCACCGGCGCATTTTGTGATGTCACATAGGTCTTAGGATCTGAAAGAATTAATGCTGAGGAAAACTTTAAGTACCACTGACTATGATATTAACAGATGAACATTATTGGAAGAACAGCTTTGGATCTCAAACGTGATAAACCTACCGTCTACGTTTCCCTTATAGTCTCAATAACAATAGGTGGAATTGTATAAGGGCCAAGTGATGTAGACATTGGTGAGATTTGTGGCAGAATCAGATAGGAAGTCTGACAAGGCCCATCTCAATGTCACAAGCATTTCATCCTATATTTTATGCATTTCGCCAAACGTATCCCTCATCCACAGGTATTGACACCTAACATTTGTCAATTTTTCATGACAATCAGGTCACCTCTCCAAAACACTTTCAGGGCCATCTAGGAGGCTCACAGTAACATCACAGGACATGTTAGAAAATTGGCAAATAGATTTTGTGCACAGGGATAGGCAGTCAGCTCATGAATTGAACCAGGCTGAATCCTCATGCAACTTGCTTGACTTGCCTTACTGTGCCATGCCTGTTAGTGCCTTGGCACCTCGCTACAGACAAACACTAGCTGTACTGCTGGATTGTACGTGTTGTTCTGTGCAGACACGCAGACAGATTATTAGTCAAGCTTTACAGTAAAGACCTGTGTGGGTCAAGGAAACATCTTGATTGACCGAGATGTCAGCTGCCTGCACGGCAAACACACTGAACATTTGTTCAACAAATTGTCCTTTTGGCAGCTTAGTGGGGCCTAGATCTGAGTTCAGTCAAAGGCTGGGGGGGCCTTTATGAGCCCAACATCCCGTACAGTCAGTCGGGGGACAGTCTACAATCAGTCCCGGGGCTTTGTCTTAGGATCTTCTCTGATTGGTACGCTCATTGACATGAGGATTCCCATCTGCAGTCCAGAGAGCAGGCCATGGTTTGTCCTTTGGAGCGAGCAGCAGCAGTAGTCAGGGGAATTACATCTTGCCATTTGAAAGCTGCAAGGACATCAATCAGCAGTCTAGTCAGTCATCTCTCAGTGCTGCTCGTCAAAGTAGGTCAGAGGTCTTGGGGACACGTCTGTAATTCTTTAAAGATGGTGCAAGGAGGAGTAGGAGGAAATGTGAGGTAGTCACTGCCAAGATGAGGATGAGACAAGGAATGGGAGGAATACATACACCTTTGTGGAGTTGGGAAAAAGGACTATGATGGAAGGTAATTGAGGGTAATTGGGGGCATGTGGGTCAGTATGAGACAACAGTGAATGCTGTCGTAAGTCACTATACCAATGATGGCTGATGGTTAGCGTAAAAAACTACCAGCAATCCTCCTCTCTAATTATTTTAATCAAACCATTCAAACAAGCTGTGATCACATCCAGGGTGGGTGAGATGTGAGCTCCAATCTTCTGGTCCAGAGATAGGGACAGTACCACTGCACCATAAGACCCAATCTACATTGCTTTGCTGAATATAAGAGCCTGTTTTATTGACAGTGATAAAGGACAAGCTGTTGCCATTTGATATTGTTGAGGTTTTGGTGCCTTTGTACATGGGCTGTATATTCAGAGCCTGAGGAGTCGTGAGTGGTGCTGAACATTGCACAGTCATCAGTGAACATTCCCAGTTCTGATCTTATGCTGGAGAGAAAGCCTTTGAAAAAGCAACTGAAGATTGTTGGATCTGGAATTCTACCCTGAAGAACTCTTGCAGACATGTCATTGGACTAAGATAAATTACTTTTAATAGATACTACCATCTTCCTTTGTAAGACTGCAACCAAGTTTTCCTGATTTCCATTGGCTGTGATTTTGCAGTAACACCTCTTGGTCAATTACTGCTTTGATGTCAAGGGCAGTCACTTTCATATCACCTCTGGAGACCTGCTGATTTGTCCATGGTTGAACGAAGGCTAAATTAAGGTGAGGAGCTTAGTGGTTTTGCAGAACTTGAATTGAGCAGCATTGAGCATGTTATTTCTGAGCAGAGTACACAAATGGGGTGGAAGTAAAGTCAGAGAATACTGCAGAAACTCAGAGGGTCTAACAGCATCTGTTGTGAGAGAAACAGAGATAACATTTCAACATAACTCTTCTTCACAACAGATGGCGCAGTAATTGACTTGGGTTTGATTTTTCATGAATATTGTAAACAGGGTGCACCTGGCAATTTTTCACTTTGGCGAGGTGATGCCAGTGTTCTCTGGGAAAGAGTTCCCAAGACTATGACATTCAGAGAATAAAATTCTTCTTATCACAGTCTTAAATTAGAAAAGCCCTCATTTTAAAACACTCTATAGAGTCCTAATCTCTCCCGCTTTTATATTCTACTCCCATTGTAATTGAAAGCATTTTATTTTCCTTCCCAATAGCTTGCTGTTCCTGTGTACTAACCTTTTGGGCATTATGCACTGGGCACCAGATCAATCTCTACCTCAGAGTTCCGCAGTTTTGTTCCATTTAAATAATATGTTGTTTCCCCATTCTGCCTGCCAAAGTGGAAAAGTTTACTTTTTCTACACTCTATTCCATCTGCTAAACTTTTACCCGCTCCCTTAACATATGTATTTCCATTTGCAGATCCCCTACGTCCTCAACGTAACTTATTTTCCTATCTAGTTCTGTGTCAACAAATTTAGCAACCATGCCTTCAGTCCCTTCATCGAAGTCCTTCATATAAATTGAGACTAATTGAGGCCCAAACACTGCTCCAAGTGGCACACAAATTGTTACATCCTGTCAAACCAAAAATAATACATTTCTGGCCACTCTCTGCTTACAATTAATTAAACAATCCTTTATCCGTGTTAATATCACACCTCACTATGATCTCTTATTTTGCACAGTAACCTTTAATGTGGCATGTTTCCAAATAATTTCTGGGAATCTAAGTACCGTATATCCACTGGTTCCCCTTTTGCTATGCTGTCTGATCTCCAGCAGGAATGTCAGACACTTGCTTCCTCTAAGGCTCCAGACCTATGTCAATGATGTGCTCATTAGATTGTGACCTCAAGTCTACTCTAAATAGTATACCAAACAATATGATTATCACAGTGGTAGTAGAGGGTATAATAATATTCTTGCGTTATCTAAATATGCATGAGACACATGGATTCAGTTTATTTAAATCTCCGGTGGATTTATATACAACTTACTAATATATATAGAACAGAATAATCTCCAGATACAGATGACTATTAACTAAAATGATTCTGAAGTTTGCATCTATTTGTGCCTCTGAAATACAGACAACCTATTCTAATTGTTCAATATTGAATTTCTCTCCATTAAAAAAGAACATCAATGATGCAGTTTCTTAATAAAATTACAATAGAAAGTTGGATTCATTCTTTATTTTTGTAAACAATGATAAATTGTCTTCAACATTGCATTGACAAGTTTGTTAACAAAAGAAAATTTAAAAAACAGTTCACTTAACAAACATTGACATATAAATAGTAATACAGTATACGATTTCTTACTCTTTTGTAGTAAATCGGATTTGTTAACCCTATTAAAAATGAGTTCACCCTAGCATTATAAAGTAATTTGTGAGTTATTATTAATTGTCTAAATACTAGGCTGTAGGCTTTTTATTGTTGATTTTGAAAGAACCTTAGCATTTAGTCCATTCCATTAGTCTGGGAGGGACTAAATGCAAAATAATCCATCCTAAACTTTTATTCTGAATGCTTCACTTAGTTATGCTGCCAGTTTAAATGAGGAAAGCAAAGGAGTAAAGTTTAGGGAAAGAATTCCTGAGCTTAGGGCTTGCATCTGAAGGCACAGCTGCCCATGCTGCAAGTGATTAAAATCAAGGATGCTCAAGAGGCTGCAATTAGATCTGCACAGATATTTTAGAAGATTGAGAGAATACAGGAGATTACAAAGGTAGGGAGAGGCAATGCTATGGTGGGATTTGGAAATAATGATGAGAATTTTAAATTTGAAATGCTGTTTAATTGAAAGACAATTTAGCAAGCACATGTGTAATCACTAATAGGATTTGCTATGTGTTAGCAGACAGGCAGCAGAGTTCTACATTACCTCTGGTTTGTGGAAGACAGAATTTAGGAGGCCAGTAAAGAGACTGATTGGGATAGCCAATAGCTACTGAGGTAATAAAGATATCAATATGGGTTTCAGCAGCAAATGAGCCAAGGCAGGATAATGTTATGCAAATTAAGATGGGCCGATTAAATGAGCTTCCCCCATTTACTACTATGATGTAGGTGGGAGATTCGTGGATATCTGAGAAGGGTACATGAAGCTGTTTTTGTCCCATTTGCAACGGGGTTCTGCTAATCATCCATTGGAGAATGAATACATTTTCCAGGTGCTTATAACAGAATTATTGATATTACACATAGTCCTATATTAAATGGGTTAAAATTTGTTTGGTTTAATTGAATAAAGTCACCCCATTTCTTGACTTACTTAGACTCTGAAGCCTTAAGGGTAGAAACTTATAAAGTCCTGAATGGTTATACCAGAAAATGAGGCAGGATATTCAGTGAAGCCATCTCAACACTAAGAGCAACTCACTGCATCTTTTATGCAAGACCCTTGCATTATGACAAGATCCTCAGCAAATAGCAGCGACTTCCCCGTTAAGGTGGATTATTTCTTGTTGACAACTTTATTGACTGCATAAAGGGTGGCACAGTGGGTTAGTGGCTAGAACAGTTGCCTCACAGCAGCAGGGACCTAGGTTTGATTCCACGCCCGGGCAACTATCTGTGCAGAGTTTGAACATTCTCCCCATGTCTGCGTGGGTTTCCCCTAGGTGCTCTGGTTTCCTCCCACAGCCCAAAGATATGCAGGTTAGGTGGATTGGCCATGCTAAATTTCTCATACTGTTCAGTGATGTGTAGATTAGGTGGGTTATAGGGGGATGGGTCTGGGTGGGATGCCCTGAGTATCGGCATGGACTTGATGGGTGGAAGGGGCTATTTCCACACTGTAGGGATTCTACGAATTCATCTCATTAATATATAGCTTTCTATCTTTCCATCCCCAATAAGCAAACGAGACGCTGAGAAATCTCAACATGGAAATCAGAGGAGATCGCTTGTGACTTCAGCTCACCACTTGCTCCAAAGGGCCCCCATGTTGGACAGCAGGAACCAACAGCTCAGACCATGGTGAGTGGCACCTGTATTGATGGGCATTGGCATCAGACATGTGTCAGCTCTTAGAATCCTCTTGGCACGCCTCTGATCGACTTATAAAATGCTTCTGCACCTCAATGCTGGATCTTAGGATGCAACAACTAGTGTTGTTGTAATGCTGGAATAAGAATTATTTGCACATAGTGAATTGCACCCAGCTCATGGATTGAATCAGGCATCTCTGGTCTGTTTGCTTTCTTTCTTAGTCCTGACTCATTTTCAGCCTATGTAACCACAGCATCTCTGCCTTGACTTCCTTGTGTTTTTGCACCATCCCCAGCCCCACGCACCAGCACCCACGCACCAGCACCCACGCACAAGCACACATCACGGTACTGCTGTGTTGCCTTGCCATTTAATGTGTACACAAAGCCAAGAGGTATGCCATGGTAGGCTTGAGTTAAGTCAAGAGGACGCCTTTGCTCAGGAGATCCCACACAATAAGTCACAGGTAACCTCTGACCCCAGCATGTCCTCAAGGTCCCAGTCCAAAAATTGAGGCACCAAAATTCCCTTCCCTGCTACACTTGGGGGAAATGGCAGGAACTGAGAAAGGCTGCTACGCACTAAATGGTTATCTTGAATGCCTGTCTGGTTACACAACTTATAAATATGGTGCCGGTGCCAAGGATGTTGGTGCATTCCGGGATATCTGTCAGTTATGAGTGGTTCTGGGATTCATGGATGGTAGGATGTGACTAGAGCTGTGTGAGACGGGGCCAGAGAGAGGTGGGAGGGTTGTTAATAAAGTGAATTTGGTAAGATGCAGTGAGAGAACTTACCAGACCTCGTGGGGGCGAAATCCTTCACAATACGCAATGAAACTGACAGTTAATCAAAGAAGTAAGACTTAGGTCTAGAAGTGTTCATTGAGATGGCGGAGAAACAGTTTTTTTGATGCTGTGGTTAAGATTCCTTGCATCTATTTCATAATATCTATCAGTTTAGATGAAAGCCATTTGACCCATTGTGGCTGTGCTCATTCTTTGAAGGAAATACTCAATTACTCCCACTCAACCACTTTTTCCTGACAAATCTTTCTTTACAAGTATGTGTCCAATTACCTTTAGAAAGTTACTTATTGAATCTGCTTTGACAATCCTTTTAGGCAGGGATCTGTCTAAAGGATCTGCATTTTAAAAAATCTCTTATAATCTCCTTTTAGATTCTTCCACCACTTAATGAGTTTGTCCTGAAAAATTAGAACATCTGATGGGCGAGTCAAAAAGATAAAATAAACTCAAATATTGCTTTAATATAAATATCGATGTTAGGTCTAAAGCCAATATCTTAGTTCATTTAGCCTTACATATGTAAGAATAATATGTTGTAAGAATATCCCAAATGTTGTTTCCAGCCTAAGATGTGTGAGAGTTTAGGATGTGGCCCTAGCCTTTTAAATAACTTTATCAAATAAATTATTCATGCACTGGAAAATCATGCCATAGTTCTCATTTTCAAAGTCATATGCTTCATTAAAATTCATGAGTGCTTACTCATATGAGGTAGTG
This sequence comes from Stegostoma tigrinum, assembly GCF_030684315.1. Taxonomy (NCBI): domain Eukaryota; kingdom Metazoa; phylum Chordata; class Chondrichthyes; order Orectolobiformes; family Stegostomatidae; genus Stegostoma; species Stegostoma tigrinum. Next base: position 80,495,726 of record NC_081358.1, read on the forward strand.
TGACGATACATTCTCACAGATTCTCGAAATCTGCTTGAAGTGTATGCTCATCACACAGTTCATCAACAAAGAAGGTGATAACACTGAAATAATTTGGAATACAGATAAACTGCATTTAACAGACGATTCACAAGTGATTATGTGGCATAGTGGTAGTTCATTATGTAAGAGATGTCATTTACAAAGAAAAAGGCATGGTAACACTACTTATTTACCAACAATCAATTCCTCAATTGCTACCGTGATCAGAAACACTGCAATCAACCACCACAAGATCTTTTCAATTACTTTAAAAATATTCAGATATCACTTGAAGATCCAAAACATATTTAAATTTGTAAAGTAACAGTTCACATCGATATAAATTCTGTATGGACTTTTCTTACAGAATATTCATTAAAAACAGAATCACACCTGGATGTATAAAAAGTATGTGTTGGGTACTCTTAGCATCATTATCTTAGAATTTATTTTGATGACTAATTTTTATAATTGTATCTCTGAGGACCAATCACAATCCAGGCATGAACAAGGTGATCTATTATATTGATTACTACTTAATTTAGGAGCTTCAGCTTCGTCTAGTGCCAGAATTTGTTAAGGAAATAAACAAGACGAAATGAATCTAATTACTCTGAGTGGCATTTGAAAACTGCTGCATTCATATAGAGAAATCTATTTTAAGGCCTGGGCAATAAACTGTTGTAAAATGGTCAACATTTTCTGTCAGCTTTCCTTTGGCACTTTGTATCTTTAAGATAATTTTCATGAAGCTATATATATCACTTTTAAGAAATAACACAGTGTGGGGTTGGAGGAACACAGCAGGCCAGCAACATCAGAGGAGCAGGAAAGTTGGATCAATGATAATGGGAACCGCAGATGCTGGAGAATCCAAGATAATAAAATGTGAGGCTGGATGAACACAGCAGGCCCAGCAGCATCTCAGGAGCACAAAAGCTGACGTTTCGGGCCTAGACCCTTCATCAGAGAGGGGGATGGGGTGAGGGTTCTGGAATAAATAGGGAGAGAGGGGGAGGCGAGTAGGAGATGGAGGTGCAGCTTGGCGTGGGAGGAAGGGATGGGTGAGAGGAAGAACAGGTTGGGGAGACAGAGACGGGTTGGACTGGTTTTGGGATGCAGTGGGTGGAGGGGAAGAGCTGGGCTGGTTGTGTGGTGCAGTGGGGGGAGGGGATGAACTGGGATGGTTTTGGGATGCGGTGGGGGAAGGGGAGATTTTGAAGCTGGTGAAGCCTACATTGATGCCAATGGGCTGCAGGGTTCCCAAGCGGAATATGAGTTGCTGTTCCTGCAACCTTCGGGTGGCATCATTGTGGCATTGCAGGAGGCCCATGATGGACGTGTCATCTGAAGAATGGGAGAGGGAGTGGAAATGGTTTGCGACTGGGAGGTGCAGTTGCTTATTGCGAACCAAGTGGAGGAGTTCTGCAAAGTGGTCCCCAAGCCTCCGCTTGGTATTCCCAATGTAGAGGAAGCCACACCGGGTACAATGGATGCAGTATACCACATTGGCAGATGTGCAGGTGAACCTCTGCTTAATATGGAAAGTCATCTTGGGGTCTGGGATAGGGGTGAGGGAGGAGGTGTGGGGGCAAGTGTAACATTTCCTGCGGTTGCAGGGGAAGGTGCCGGGTGTGGTGGGGTTGGAGGGCAGTGTGGAGCAAACAAGGGAGTCACGGAGAGAGTTGTCTCTCCGGAAAGCAGACAAGGGTGGGGATGGAAAAATGTCTTGGGTGGGGTGGTCGGATTGTAGATGGCGGATGTGTCGGAGGATGATGCATTGTATCCGGAGGTTGGTGGGGCGATGTGTGAGAACGAGAGGGATCCTCTTTGGGCGGTTGTGGCGGGGGCGGAGTGTGAGGGATGTGTTGCGGGAAATGCAGGAGACGCAGTCAAGGGCGTTCTCGACCACTGTGGGGGGAGTGTTGCGGTCCTTGAAGAACTTGGACATCCGGGATGTGCGGGAGTGGAATGCCTCATTGTGGGAGCAGATGCGGCGGAGGCGGAGGTATTGGGAATAGGGGATGGAATTTTTGCAGGAGGGTGGGTGGGAGGAGGTGTATTCTAGGTAGCTGTGGGAGTCGGTGGGCTTGAAATGGACATCAGTTACAAGCTGGTTGCCTGAGATAGAGACTGAGAGGCCCAGGAAGGTGAGGGATGTGCTGGAGATGGCCCAGGTGAACTGAAGGTTGGGGTGGAAGGTGTTGGTGAAGTGGATGAACTGTTCGAGCTCCTCTGGGGAGCAAGAGGCAGCGCCGATACAGTCATCAATGTAATGGAGGAAGAGGTGGAGTTTGGGGCGTGTGTAGGTGCGGAAGAGGGACTGTTCCACGTAACCTACAAAGAGGCAGGCATAGCTGGGGCCCATGCAGGTGCCCATGGCCACCCCCTTTGTCTGTAGGAAGTGGGAGAAATCGAAAGAGAAGTTGTTGAGGGTGAGGACAGTTCGGCTAGGCGGATGAGGGTGTCGGTGGAGGGGAACTGGTCGGGCCTGTGGGACAGGAAGAAGCAGAGGGCCTTGAGGCCATCTGCATGCAGAATACAGGTGTATAGGGACTGGACGTCCATGGTGAAAATGAGGTGGTGGGGGCTAGGGAATCGGAAGTCCTGGAGGAGGTGGAGGGCGTGGGTGGTGTCACGGATGTAGGTAGGGAGTTCCTGGACCAAAGGGGAGAAAATGGAGTCCAGATAGGTGGAGATGAGTTCGGTGGGGCAGGAACAGGCTGAGACAATGGGTCGACCAGGGCAGGAGGTTTGTGGATTTTGGGAAGGAGATAGAAATGGGCCATGCGGGGTTGGGGAACAATGAGGTTGGAGGCTGTGGGTGGGAGGTCCCCTGAGGTGATGAGGTCATGAATGGCTTTGGAGATGATGGTTTGGTGCTCGGGTGTGGGGTCATGATCGAGGGGGCGGTAGGAGGTGGTGTCGGAGAGTTGGTGTTCGGCCTCAGCGATGTAGAGGTCAGTGCGCCATACTACCACTGCGCCACCCTTGTCTGCGGGTTTGATGGTGAGGTTGGGGTTGGAGCGGACGGAGCGGAGGGATGCCCGTTCTGCGGGGGAGAGGTTGGAGTGGGTGAGAGGGGTGGAGAGGTTGAGGCGGTTAATGTCTCGACGGCAGTTGGAGATGAAGAGTTCGAGGGAAGGTAGGAGGCCTGGGGGTGGTGTCCAGGAGGAGGACTTATGTTTGAAGCAGGAGAAGGGGTCAGTGGAGGGAGGGTTAGGTTCCCGGTTGAAGAAGTAGGCGTGGAGGCGGAAAAACTGTTCTATGTCCAACCGTGACTGGTATTCGTTGATGTGTGGTTGTAGGGGGACAAAGATGAGCCCCTTAGTGAGGACTGACCGTTCGTCCTCAGTCAGTGGGAGGTCTGGGGGGATGGTGAAGATGCGGCAGGTTTCAGTGTGGCTATCTTCTCTGGGGTTGCTGGCTGTGGAGGTTATCCCACCTCATCCCACCTCCTTCACCTGTCCGTCTTCCCTGGACTGACCTATCCCCTCCCTACCTCCCCACCTATACTCTCCTCTCCACCTATCTTCTTTTCTCTCCATCTTCGGTCCGCCTCCCCCTCTCTCCCTATTTATTCCAGAACCCTCACCCCATCCTCCTCTCTGATGAAGGGTCTAGGCCCGAAATGTCAGCTTTTGTGCTCCTGAGATGCTGCTGGGCCTGCTGTGTTCATCCAGCCTCACATTTTATTATCTGAGCAGGAAAGTTGATGTTTTTGGTCAGGGCCCTTCTTCAGAAATGGGGGAGGGGGAAGGAAGCTAGGAAATAGAGAGAGGAGGGATGGGGCTGGGGAAGGTAGGTGGGATGGCGGCAGATGAGTGCAGGTAGACAGTGGTGGGGATTAGTCAGTTAATTTTGTACAGCACCTCCACTCTGTTTGTGACAAATGACAACACATTCTGGCTGTGAACCATTTTAACTTACCCTCCCACTCCCTGGGTGACATGTCCATCCTGGGCCTCTTCCAGTGCCACAATGACGCCACCCAGAAACTGGTGGAGGAGCACATCATATTTTGCCTTGGCTACCTACAGCCCAATGGCCTAAATGTGGATTTTACTAATTTCAAAATCTCCCCAAACCCCGGTCTTATCCCCGACCAACTCTCCCTCTCAACCCTACCTCCTTGAACTGACACAACCTGTCCATCTTCCCTCCCATCTATCTGGTCCTCCAACCTCACTGACCAATCCTCACTATTGCCTATATTCATTTACCTATCACCATCCTACCTACCTTACGCAGCCTCACCCCTCCTCTCTCTATTTATTTCTCAGCTCCCCACCCCCTCCCCCATTTTCTGAAAAAGGGTCCAGACCCAAAACATCAGGTTTCCTGCTCATGCTGCTTGGCCTGTTGTGTTCATCCAGCTCTACACCTTGTTATCTCAGATTCTACAGCATCTGCAGTTCCTACAACTTCTTAATATCTGTGAGTGAGATATCACGTTTAAAAATATTGTTTTTGAGGAACATTGGTGTGTATGAATGATTTTGGTTCTTTACCTTCTGTATGGCCTCATTTCTGTCCTCTTTAGATTTGCTACCAAAGTTGCCGCAGTGGCACTTCTTCGAACTTCGAAGAGAAACAGTTCTGTCTATAGTTTGTGTAGCTGGTTAAGGAGTGATCATTGTCTTGGGGACAGGTACAGTCTAGTTTCAGCAAAAAGGGAGCTTTTCTGTAAAGGAAAAGAGCTGCTGTGAGCAATGAGAGGGCATTCAAAATCTTCCCAACCCCCAGTTTCCTAATCCTGCGATGGACGCCTTTGATGTGGACAGAGGAGGGAGATATGTATTACCCCCAGCAAGCAAAATACGTTGGAGATCACACTCCATTGCCAAGGGGAAGGGATAGCCAAGGAGGTCAACATACAATTTCAAGAGTATACCACAAAAGATGTAAATAGCTCAACAATGCTGTCAAGATAAGAAGACTGATCTCTTTAGCCTGAATTTACACGGAGCTACAAGGGCTTAGCGATAATTATTCACAGTGAATGGTACAGCGTGCAGTGTCATAAAACACTGGGGCTGAAGGCCATTCAGGCCTTTGGGGCTATACTTTCTCACCCTAGAGATGCTACAAATCTGGCCTAGAGCCTTCCTGGGACTTCTTTCAGCAGCTTCAGCAGTGGTGTGGGACTGCTTTTGGCAATTTCTTTGGCTGTTTTTATTGCCGTTGGTCTAGACCCTGTTGTGGTAGCTTCTGTTGGTCTGTGATTCCATGTGATGTTTTCTTCAGCATCATGGTGTGTCTGGCCCTAGGTTCTAATGAGGGCCAAGTGCTTGAGTCCAGAGCTGTGAAATGGATTAAGTGGACTTTGTTTCAAATTCTCTTTCTATAAATTCCTTTATTTTTCTTTAGTATATTGTCATGGAATGGCTGAAATGCTGAACATTTTATTTCTTTATTTTTCTAATTTATTGCTATGATTTTGTACTTTTGAATGTCTGAAATGCTGGACTTTTTAATTTCCTTAATGTTTTGATTCTTTTTCTCCTGGGAATTTGAACTCAAAAATCTGCACATGGCTACCTCTGTACTTAAGATAACACCACAAGTTGGGACATGTAAACTTTACACTCTGTTCATGTGAATTCATGTGATAACAAAGCTAAAGCTAATTAAGAATGGTAACTGGACATCCGATTTTATAATTCTGTCCATCAAATTTGGCACCCACCATTTTTGACAGTGAGGGATAGAGGCATGTTATTGTTTGCACATCCAGGCTTCACACAGACTACTGCGCATGAAAAACAGCGACTGCCTCCAAACAAATGCAATTTTCATTAGTGAGAAGTCAAAAATATGATTCATGGATTTTAGAGCTTTATGGAAAAGGTCTAAAGTTTCCAGAGCTTTTAACAAGGTAAGGTACTCTTTTGGATAGGTCCAGTTACTTGTTTAAGAAGAATTATGAGCCATTCAGGAATATTAAGAGTAGACGAGAATGTGCATAAAAAGTGAATAAGCTCTATAACATTATCAAGCTTTTAAGGCATTTAAACTTTCAAACATTTAAATTAAAAGAAGCCTTTACTTAAAATGGTTAGTGAGTACACTACTCTGCGCCTGTTGGTATAAACCTGAGGATTATCATGACAATAGAAATGCTGCAGGACTTGGTCCACAACATATCATTATAACAATTGGGTGGAAGGGATTCTACTGTTCACATTTTGGTTGCAAATGCCAATAAGTTATAAAGCCTTTGCTCGGAGTCCATAAATACTAAGCTGCTTTTTCATTAGGATTAAGAACTTGAATGAGATGTTTGATTTTATAAGCATAAAGTGGTTGAACAAATTTACAGGGATTGAATTAATTTTTAAGAATAACTTCTGTAAAACCAAAAATTTCCAACAGGCATTTAGAGCTTTGTCTTTCTTTAGCTGATCAGGCCTTCTACCATCTGCCCATGATGGATGTAGGGTTAGTGAGTGGATAGTTTAAAAGTGAGTATCTGCAGGTCTATGAGGAAAGAACAAGGGCATGAAACTAATTCCATAATTCTTTCAATAACCGTCGCAAGCATGAATGGTTGAATGACCTTGTTCTGTGCCAAAAGATTGCTTCATTCTGTAAGTGATGTTTGTAGGCCTGCCTATCAAACCTCTTATTGTCAAGAAACCTTATTGTCATCGCCAGCTAGAGCAGAATCATGGCCACAGCAGTTGGTAATACTTAAGGAAATATCATACAAGCAAAGGCACAACTTATCTCCTTTTCTTCCATGTTGCTTTTAATTCACCATCCATGCTCTACATGAAAAGTTGCCAATCCTTTTGCCAGCCATGTGTGCTCCCCTTACAGTCAAAGCTAACATCTGAACCCTCTTGAGCCTACACAGTGTGCATGAGTCTGCAGTACACAAAGCCAGGGTCAGGAAGTCCAAACCATCACCCTCACTTCAAAAATAAAAACTCATACCTTGTTATTAACTCATTCTCATACCTCCACCACGGGTTTATTGCACAATCTCCATTTGGACCCAACCACCACTTGAACCTATGTTCATCAAGGCCAGTTTATTTTAAGACCTTTGACTTCTTGTAGCTTGCCAGCTAAATTCAGACTAAGCCTAAATCTGCAAGTAGTTAGGGCTTCTTGAGAAAAGTTTTAGGACAGCACTGTGGAATTTATACCTGTCAGAGACCAAGTTAAAAATCTCCCCAGCATTTCTGAACTGTGTTACTTTTCAAAAATGGGTGACTGACCAAAAAACTCACATCAAATATTTTCGTTTTTTGATTGCTCTTGTAGTAAATAGAAAAGTTGCCCTGAGATGTGCTACCTTATGTAAGTGAAGGAAATAAACAAATTGCTGTAATGACATACTTTACAAAGTTTGTGGTCAATAAGGGAATTGTAGCATTGTGATGATGCTGCTGGTTTCAGTAATTCAGACACCTGGACTAATGATCTGGTGAATTTCAAATTCCCTTACAGCAGCCAGGGTATTTAAATTCAATTAATATAAAATCCACAAGAAAAACCTAATAGAAAGCTACCAGGTTGTCATTAAAAAATCATCTACTCTAATGTTCTTTAGGGAATGGAATCTATAAGTTGTTGCTCATTCTGTTCTACATGTAATTCCAAAACCACGGTATATCTTTGAAGTGGTCTTAGAAGCTATCTGTAATGGGAGATAACTGCTGGTCATATTTATGTGTAATTTGCTGGTGCAGATTTCTGACTGGTCACCTTGGATGACACAACACACACCTTGTATGTGTAATTTGATCCAATTAATATTTTGCAAACAAACAGGCAACAGTGATTACAGTGTTCCTGTGATTATATGATACATGATGACTGAACAAGGTGTAAATCATGTGAGAATGGTGATATGGTGAAATGCACAGTGTGGAAATGTCATTAGCTTTGTGAAACTGTTATTAATTACTGTGATCTTTAGCTGGCAAAGTAAAATACTTTACATGCTAATTAGCGGGTTGTTTACTTCTGCAAAGCTTTTCCTTCCTTTGTGGAAGGAATATAAATCTTTTTTTCTGAATGTAAGGGCAAAAGTCAAGGTTATAACTATAAGGCAGCAGCAGCCCTGTAACTGGAAATAGAAACTAACAAGTCCAAGTGCTCTATTGTCTCTAAATTTTAGAGCTGCTAATACAGCAGGAAGCTAGTAAGGACTCACTAGCCAATAAGTCATTGAGAGCAAAGAACAAAGAACAAACAACAAAGAAAATTACAGCACAGGAACAGTCCCTTTGGCTCTCCAAGCCTGCGCCGATCAAGATCCTCTGTCTAACCTGTCATCTATTTTCTAACAGTCTGCGTCCATTTGCTCCCTGCCCATCCATGTACCTGTCCAAATATATCTTAAGACGCTAACGTGTCTGCGTCTACCACCTCTGCTGGCAACGCGTTCCAGGCACCCACCACCCTCTGTGTAAAGAACTTTCCACGCATATCTCCCTTAAACTTTCCTCCTCTCACTTTGAACTCATGACTCCTAGTAATTGAGTCCCCCACTCTGGGAAAAAGCTTTTTGCTATCCACCCTGTCTATACTCCTCATGATTTTGTAGACCTCAATCAGATCCCTCCTCAATCTCTATCTTTCTAATGAAAATAATCCTAATCTACTCAACCTCTCTTCATAGCTAGCACCCTCCATACCAGGCAACATCCTGGTGAACGTCCTCTGCACCCTCTCCAAAGCGTCCACATCCTTTTGGTAATGTGGTGACCAGAACTGTACACAGTACTCCAAATGTGGCCGAACCAAAGTCCCATACAACTGCAACATGACCTGCCAACTCTTGTACTCAATTCCCTGCCCAATGAAGGAAAGCATGCCATATGCCTTCTTGACCACCCTATTGACCTGCGTTGTCACCTTCAGGGAACAATGGGCCTGGACACCCAGATCTCTCTGTTCATCAATTTTCCCTAGGACTTTTCCATTTACTGTATAGTTCACCCTTGAATTTGATCTTCCAAAATGCATCACCTCACATTTGCCCAGATTGAACTCCATCTGCCATTTATCTGCCCAACTCTCCAGTCTATGTCTATGCATGTGTGGAAGCTACATTTATGTGAGTAGGTATTCACTTAGCAAGTTTGTGGGATAAAGACATGGTGCGTGACTAAATTTCAGCTCTTTCTAAACTAACACTGATGTTACAGGCTAAAGGATCTCCTATTGAGTGTAAGGTTCTATTATCCACCATAGATGCAGTTGGAGCTCAGTTGACGGCTCCCTTGCCTCTGAGTCAGAAAAAAATTGAGTTCAAGCCTCATTTAAGCATAAAAATCAAGCCTGATGCTCCAATGTGAGAAAGTGCTCACTCCCAGATTTGTTGTAATTTAGATGAGACGTTAAACTGAGAATCCACTTGGATGCGTGCAAAAGTTCCTTGGGCATAATTGTGAACAACAGGAGAGGAGCTATCCAATTTTCCTCTCCATTATTTATCTTTCAATAAACAGATTGTCTGATCATTGTTGTATTACTATCTGTGGGAGGTGTTTGAGTGTATTTTTAAAAAATGTATTCATTGTAGTTTGGCACTTCTAAATAGGCCATCCTTTGCCAATACCCTTGTTGCACTTAAAGAAGCCCATAGTGAGTTGCCTTCTTGAACCAATGACATCCATTAATTGTCGGGATGGAGTTGCTGGTGTATTGATAATGTCATTTGACTTGTAAAGTAGATGACATATGGTGATGATTCTGGGACATTTGTTAAAATTGCATCAATGGCAGCTAGTGGAATTGGGATTCAACTAATACATTTGAAATATAATGCAAGTCTTAGTAATGATGACAGAAAATAATTATTGGCTGATGTAAAAGCCCATCTGGCCTTTTTGAAAAGGAAATCCACCATCCTTACCTGGTCAGGCCCATGTATAACTCTGCAGTAATGTGTTTACACTTAGCTGCCTTCAAAAATGGCAAAGTAACTCACTCATTTTGGGAATGATTTAAAATTACTGACTTTGCTAGTAATGATCACATCCCAAGAAATAATAAAACTTTCTAAAAACAAATATCCCCCAAATTCTATTTGGAGGATTTTGACTCAGTTACAGTTAAAGAACAACAATTTATAGTGAGATGACAAGGTGTAGAGCTGGATGAACACAGCAGACCAAGCAGCATCAGAGGAGCAGGAAGGCTGATGTTTCAGGCCTAGACCCTTCTTCAGAAATTTATAGTTCAACTTTAGGCTGCTGTTTGCCTTGGAGCATTCATAAGCCCCTTGACTGATATCAGTATCTGCCCTTGAATTAGAGTGCTGGGAGATGCCTCTTGAAGTCAACCACTGTTGGTTTGACTAATGCCTGCTGATAACAATAACAAACATCCTTCCTTTGTGTTAGCATTGAATGGCAAGGCATGACAGAAGTAATATGAGCATGATATCTTATTCTGAGGGAGCAAAACATAAAATGACAAAGTATTGCTATATAAGGCAGGCATGCTGTGAAAATCAAGGTAGGTTCAGAGTGAGTGCTGGCTATAACAGTGAAGAACATGGAGATGCTATCTGGTCCAGCCTATAAGACAAGTGTGTATCCCTGAGTGTGTGTTCTTCAAACACCATTACAACTTTAGTTGCCATTGTGCCTTGAGGTGCAACATTGAAATACGGAAATGTTCTTTAAAGGGTCAGAGATGTGCCACAAGGGTTCTATAAGGCTCACACATGTCAGATACCAATGTCCATGGATGTAGGGTGCACACGACTAGTGCCCATGGAGTGTACACTGAGATGTTGGTGTCCAGTGACTAACATGAGGAGATCCTTTGGAGCAAGTATGAACTAAAGTAGCTAGATACCCTCTCTGCTTTCCCTGTTGAGTTTTCTCACATTTAGCCCGTTTGATCAAATCGAAGCTGAATATTAATGAGGCAAGTTAGGCCATCAATGATGTCAAGATGGACCTCACTTTGTTTCTCATCTGATTCTCTCTCAAATCTCCCCATCGCATAGTCTCACTTAAAATTTTGCTTGTAAAACAGTCAAAGTGGCATTGTTTGGAGGAGCTAAAAGTTGAAATAAAAGGACCTTTGGGTTGGAAGGGAGGAAAATATCTAAGAAGTATTTACAAGATGCGAACGAATGGAGGGCTAGTTATCTATTAAATCCATGCACATTCTATAGCTGGAATTACATACATCATAATCAACAAAGGATGAGCTAAAGTCCACACTGGATGGTAGAGTAGTTTAAATGTGGAACCAAGGAGAAAAGACGAATAAATTCAATAATTTGATTGAAAAAACAAACTGGAAGCAAAAATCAGAAGTTGAATGGATGAATAATCCGAGAGACAGCTACCAATTGTGTCTCATCTAACAATTGGGCAACAAATCCTGAAGGGGGATATTTGGTCCATTTGGAAGCTTACCTTTTTCTTTCAAGCCCCTGACACAACTATGATGGGAGGTCACTTTTTGGTTAATGTGCCCATTTTTACTGTCGTAGAATTAAGAATAAATAATTTCATGCAGAATGAGGCTAATTATTTCATTGTCTATAAATCTCAAATCAATCCTAAATAGGAGTTGTAGCTCAGATAAACATCTGATTAAAACTGTGCATGGAACAAAGAACTAGTACAAGAAATTGAGAAGCTAGAAGACCCTTGCTAGTTATAACATTGTATATAATGTCAGTCAAACCTCTTGGTTAATTATGTTAACTGTATGTTCAGCAGTCACAGATATTATCAGTACTTTAGTTTGTTACTTGCATATATTGTCCAGAAATTAGATTACATCACACCCCAGCCTATATTTTAGAGATAGATCAATAGTTAAAAATTAGTCTGAGAGAAGTGAATAAGAATAGTTCCTCCATAAACAGGGATACAAGGCTAACGGAAAGATTCGTGGCAGTGTAGAGGAGCAGAGGGATCTTTGGTTTCACGTTCACAGTTCCCTGAAAACTGCCACCCAGGTGGATAGAGTTGTTAAGAAGGCATACGGTGTGTTAGCTTTCATTAATAGAGGGATTTAAGTTCAAGAGCCATGAAGTTACGCTTCAGCAATACAAAAGCCTGGTTCGGCCACACCTGGAGTATTGTGTCCAGTTCTGGTCCCTTCATTACAGGAAAGATGTGAAAGAGTTAGGAAAGGTGCAGAGAAGATTTACCAGGATGTTGCCTGGACTGGAGGGAAGGTCTTACGAGGAAAGGTTGAGAGATCTGGGGTTTTTCTCTTTAGAACGACGAAGGATAAGAGGTGACTTGATAGAGATGTACAAAACAATCAGAGGTATAGTAGACAGCCAGAGACTTTTTCTTAGGGTGGAGGTAGCTTTTACAAAGGGACACAGTTTTAAAGTGAAAGGAGGTAGATATCAGGGAGATGTCAGAGATAGGTTCTTTACTCAGAGAGTGATAGGGGCGTGGAATGCATTGCCAGAGCGGTTAGTGGAGTCAGCCTCATTAGGGGCATTTAAGCTGCTATTAGATAGGAATATGGATGATAGTATAATGTTGCAGTGGAGGTTAGATAGACCTCAGGTTTTGGGTAAAATTTCGGCACAACATTGTGGGCTGAAGGGCCTGTACCGTGCTGCGCTGTTCTATGTTCTATGTTCTAAACGGGGGACTGTTGGAAAATGGGGCAGTTTAAAACTGAACTTTTCTAGTTCTTCCCATGCATCATGAGATCTGTTGTTACTGTAGCTAATTCTTTACCCCAAACATGAACATTTGTTTAATAAACAAGATAAGAGGAAGGTTATAATGAGGCGAGTATGTTCCATAAGCTGACATCAAATAATTATCCGGTACAATACGTATCCTATTAGCAGTGCAGTGTACAGAAAAAGAAAACACAAGATTTGTTCCCAAAAAGAACGAAAACTAACCCTCAGATGAAAGTGAGCAAATGGACAATTGTTATTGTGATAATGTCAGTAGTTGTCTCAATGGCCATGGGCTAAAAGGATTCAGACAAGTGATGATACAGCTCAGATTATATCCCCATTATAAACATGTCAACAAGTGCACATAGTCAAAAAGCAATTCCTGTGGCAGGTTAGATTTTAGAGGGAGACGGTTAGATTTCGTCCTGTTGGAGACGATCATTGCCAGAATGTTGTCCTAGCCCTACTGCAAGTGGACACAGACTGCTGCAGCATCTGATGAATCCTGAATACATGAACGTTATGTAATCACCAGCAAATTTCCTTACTTCTGACGTTCTTATGGAGAGTAAGTTACTGATGAAATAATTGAACGTGGTTGGGCCTAGAACACCAACCTGAGCAAATCTTATGCCAATGCAATAGGACTGGGGTATTTGACATCTTAAAAATCACAACCATTTTCCTTTTTTGCAAGATGAAACTTCTACCAGTGGAGTGTTTTTGCATGATTGGTTGACTCGTTCCCTATATTACAAGAGTGACTATGCTTCAAAAGTACATCAGTAGAGATGATGACACATTTGAGTTCATGTAAAGTGCTTTGTAAATGCAAATACTTTTAATTTACGGATCTAAAGTAACTTTGTTATGTACCATTAAATTTGTTGATGCACCTCATGCAACTCTGTTATCCTCTACCATAATCTTTATGCTTCCATAATTGATCAACTGGCTTGATGGTGTCTCATTCAAGACTATAGCTGAGGTTTGTTTTTGCATCTCCTAGGACATGACTAGATCTTCATTTCAGCCCAGTGATCTACCCAACAGCAACTCAGGTGAGACAATGGGGTTGAATGTGCATGGGGGTATCAGTCACTTTAGTTATGTGTTATGGGCAGCATTTTTTTTTTGTTGCCCTACTGTAACATTGCTGGTGAGGAACAATGCTGGATTGCCAATGTTTGGCCAGATGCGGCCTTTAAAAAATGGCACAGTCACAAGCAAGCTGGTCTTTCATCAGATACATGGTGTGCAGTGAGTTGTTCTGGGAATGGCGCATGGTAAGATAGAGAAGGAATCAAACATGAGGGGTACTATGGGGTGAATTGGGTAGTTAATGAGGCAAGTTTGATACGTTATGGTGAGACACCTTGCAATGAGAATCCCTCCATAAAACTTGATACAGCTCGGATTTATCCAAAAAGTGATTCAGAGGGATTCAACCCTATGTTTTGCTTATGACAGATACTGTTCACTTCCTCAGTATTTCCCAGCGCCATTCAGGTCTCTACCATCTGTAGTACTTGCTTACTTATTCACAAAATAATTGTTTGTTTCACATGAAATGGGATTGCAAACCATCTTTATTAAATAGAGTGTTCTCCGAATAATACAACAAGGAATCCCCAAATTATTAATAAAAAGTGAATGTATAAAATTAAATTCAAGACAATTAAGAGTTCAGATAACATATTTCTTGCACTGAATTCATACTTTAATTAGATTTCAGTTATTGTTCAAAGCTAAGCATTTCCAAAAGTTTTTTTAAAATTTGTTTCTTTTGACATCAAAATGTTTGTGACTGGGAGGTCCATCACAGCTTTTGGAAAAGGTGATGAAAGGTTGGCAACAGAAACTTTAATTCTGGGCTACATGAGAAACTTACTGTTGAGGATACACAAGAAACCAAAGACAAGTTACAACCTCCATAGACCCAGTGTCCACTAGCTATAGGATCCCTATAGGGCAGACAGCGATCTTTCAGCCCATTGAGTCAGCACTAATCTTCCAGAGAACACGCCACACAACCTATGTGCATAATCCCACATTTACCATAGTCAACACATCTAGCCTGCACATTCCTGGACACAATGGAGCAATTTATCACGTCCAGTCCACCCAACCTGCATATCCTTGGACTGTAGAAGGAAACCAAAGCGCTTGACAGAGGGAAAGCATACTAACTCCACACTGACAGTTGCCAAGGCGAGAATTGAATGCAGGATCCAGGTGCCTGGTGCTGTGAGGCAGCAGAGCTAACCGCTGTGCCACCAACATTTTTCTTCCATAATATCCTTCCAGATGCTTCTCTCCAGGGACTGCTTGTTGTTCAGTCTTCCTGTGGTTTGGTTGGTGGTCAATGGCCACTGAGAATCCCTGTGCTGCCTTATGCCCTTTCTCTGGTGACGTGATATTTTTGGTGGATATACTGTGAGTAACAAGTTGTCTTGGAATGGCATGTGGTAAAATAGGGCTGGAATTGGATGCGAAGGGCACCACGGGGATGGGGTAGATAATTAATGCGACGTGCTTGGTAAGATATGGTGAGAAATATTCAGCAGGCCTCACATCAAAAAATGTACCAAAATCCTCAATACAAGTTGCATTTAGCCAAAATAACATAAGATTCAGTCTGACAATTCACTTGGCCAACTGAGTGATGAAATTTTATCATATACTTTTAACTTTTAATATGAAATATTGTAGAAACAATTCAGGGATATGTTCTCTAAGTTTGTGTTGCCAACTGTATGAAATTAAACTAAACCTTTAGTTTCTTTTACAAAGATTGTCAACAGATTAACAGGGTTAAATTTGAACTCTTAATGCACAAGTAAGTTTAAAAAACAATGTGTTCAGACCTTTGACTTTGGTGAGAAGAATATTAATCAAGGAAAATTCAAGCCACACAACTGCTGTGTTTTGAAGAATAGCAATTTGATTTTAAAATCCCCACTTTACATTAAAAACAAATCAGAATTCAGGCAAGCATCCTTTTTGTTCGAGAACAATCCTATCAATCCTAAAAAAAATTGCTACATTCCTAACTAATGACAGTTCAAGCACAGATGATGCTATTTGTGGCTATTTGATGGCGTGATTAAAAATTGAAACATTTGCAATCCTCATTGGAACCAGAAACTGTTCAATGACTGAAAGAGAGATGGAAATCTGCTCAGAAATACCATCTTCATTCTGTAAATTTAAGTTAACAGACAAATCATGCAGGGAATTAATGATTAACTGAACATTATCTCTCATGAAAGAACTGGCTTCTGTAGTTTTATGTTTGTCACTAATCTGTCATGACTCACTCAAATGCTTCTTCTTTAATTTGAAACCTAGACAATGAATGTAAATGTTGACGTGCTGCTTGACTGAGAGATGCAGTTACTAAAAGTAAATGTATCACATTGTTGGCTAATGTCAGTGTTGGAGCATGTATCCTCACCACTACACACTACATTGTGCCAACATTCGATTAGATTTGATGTCATCATCCTCTTTCATGGGAACTTTTAAATCCTGTTTGATCCAGTAAGGTAGAGAAAAACTACTCGGTAAAGATTCTTTTTAGCACCTTTTCTTTTAGGCCTTATAATATGGCATTTAGTTTTTTTTTAAGTTCTTCCAGCATAGTGTGTGGCAGTAATCAGTCTATAAATACTGGGCTTGAGAAAAATGTGAAATTTTAAGAGGAAATTATAGCAGTCAATGGTGTGGTCCAGCCTCCTGTTGGATGCGGGAGATTAGGGAACAGTTGATTGTTGCTGGAGACTATGTCTGCAGGAGGTGCCTCACATCAGATCTTTTGGGTCAGCTGGAGAGGCAATGAGAGTCACTGAGGAACATACGGGGACTCAGCGTATGTTAGTTAGTAGATTTACACTGCAAGCTCAGTCAGATAGATGGATGACTGCCAGGAGAGGTGGAAAAGTAGTTCAGGAGTCTCATGTAGCTGTTCATCTCTCAAACAGTTAAACCAATCTGGGTGCTGTTGAGGAGAATAGTCTCTCAGACGATAAGAGGAGTGGCAGCCAGAGCTTGGGCACCAAGAATGATAGACCAGGGGCACAGACAGGAGATTCCAAAGCTGTGAGTGTGAATTCAGGATAGTATGTTGCCTCCCTGGTGCCAGAATCAATGATGCAACAGAACAGTTGTAACATACTGTCCACAAGGAGAGTGAGAAGCCGGAAACAATTGTGTAGTTTGATAGGAATACCATAATTAGGGAAAGGATTGAGGCTTTGTAGAGGGAATTTAGGAAGTTAGGCAGAAAGTGATACAACAGAATCTCAAAGGTAGTATTCTCTGCTTAATCCCAGTGCCATGTGCTGGTGAGAGTAGGAAAAAGAAAATAAGACCGATAAATCAATGGCTGAGGAGACAGTGCAGTGGGCATGCATTCAGATTTTTGGCCCATTGGGATCTCTTCTGGGGCAAAAGGGGTGGGTTACACCTGAACTCGAAGGGAACCAATGACCTGGCAGGAGGATTTGCTAGTGCTATTCGGGAGCCTTTAAACTAGTAGGGAGGAGGAGATGGGGGCACGGAGTCCTGGGTAGTAGTGAGAACAGAATAACAGATGAGGATGTTCAGAACTTAAAAAGAGCAACTTAATTAGAAAAGGCAGCTAAGAGCAAGTCAGAGAATGTGTAACTCTTTTGAATTAAACTGCATTTATTTCAATGCCAGGGCTCTTACAGGTAAGGCAGGTGAACTCAGGGTATGTATGGGAACATAGGGCTGGGATATCATAACTATTACAGAAACATGGCTGAGGCAGGAACAGGACTGGCAGCTTATGTACCGGGGTTTAGATCCAATAGGAAAGATACAAAGAGAGGCATGAGAGAAGAAGAGATGGCATTTTCGATCGTCCAGTAAAGCTGTATGGATAGAACTCAGAAATAGGTAGGGGATGATCACTTTGAAGGGATTGTATTATAGACCCCCAAGAGTCAGCAGGAAATTGAGGAACAAATACGTACAGAGATCTCAGATATAATAGATTTATAATAGTAGGGGAATTTACCTTTCTAAGCATAGCCTGTGACTGTCATAATGTTAAGGCCTTGGAAAGTGATGAATTTGTTAGATTTATTCAAGAAACTTTTCGTAATCAATATGTAGATGTACCTACTAAAGAAGAAGCAAAATTTGACCTCTTGGGAATAAGGCAGGGCTAGAGATTGAAGTGTTAGTAGGGGAGCACTTTGGTATCAGTGATCATAATTCTATTAGTTTTAAAATAGTCATAGAAAAGAATAGGCTTTGCATAAAAGTTAAATTTCTTAACTGGTGTAATACAAATTTTGATGGTTTGAGACAGATTTGATTGGAGTCAACTGGTTACAGGTAAAGGGACGACTGGCAAGTGGGAGGCTTTTAAAAAGAGATATTGAGAGTTAAGAGGCATTGTGTTCTTGTGAGAGTGAAAGGTAAAACTAGTGAGAATCAGGAACAATGGGTGAGTAATTGAGATTCCGATCAAGAATAAGAAGGAGTCACATACTAGGCAGGGGCAATTGGGATCAAGTGATTCCAATGAAGAATATAAGGGATGTTGGGTCTTTCTTAAGTGGGAAATTAGGAGGGCAAAAAAGGATATGAGATAGCCTGGTAGATAAGATTAAGGATAATCCAAAGAGATTCTACATGTACAATAAGAGTTTTAAAATAACAGCTAGGGAGAGAATAGGCTTCCTTAAAAATCAATGAGGTTGTCTTTGTACGGAACCACAGGAGATGGGAGAGATACCAAACAAATATTTCCTGTCAGTTTTTACTGTGGAGAAAGAAATTGAAGCTAGTGGATTTGGGGAAACAAATATTTAATGTGTTGAAAACAGCGCACATTACAGAAGACAAAGTGCTGGAAGTTTTACAAAAAATCATAAAGGTGGATAAATCTCTGGGACACGATCAAGTGTATCCCAGAACACTGTGAGAAGTTAGAGAAGAAATCATGGGATCCCTAGCAGAGATATTGATATCACTTACAGCTGCGGGTAGGTTGTTGAGAACTGGAGATGGTTAATGTTGCACATTTATTAAAGACATGCTCTGAGGAGAAGCTTGGGATCTATAAAATTGTGAGTTTGACATCACTGGTGAGTGAGTTATTGGAGGGCATTCTGAAAAATAGGATTTACATGCATTTGGAGAAACAAGAACTGATTAGGGATAGTCAGCATGGTTTTGTGCATGGGAAATCATGTCTCACAAACTTGATTGAATTTTTTGAGGACTTGGCTGAAATGATTGATGAGGGCAAAGAGATAGACATTATCTACATGGACTTTAGTAGAGCCCTTGACAAGGTTTCACATGGAGATGAATTGGTAAAGTGAGATCACATGGGATTCAGGGAGAACTTGCTAATTGGATACAATATTGGCTTGACGGTAGGAGACAGAGTCTTGATGGAGGGTTGTTTTTTGGACTGGAGACCTGTGATGAGTGGTGTTCCACAGGGTTCAGTGCTTGATCCACTTCTATTTGTAATTTATATAAACGATGTGGATGAGAATTGAAGACGCGTGGTTAGTAATTTTGCAAATGACAACAAAATTGGTGGTGTGGTCAACTGTAAAGAAGATTTATGTAAGATTACAAAGTGATCTTGATCAATCCAGCCAATGGGATGAGGAGTGGCAAACGGAGTTTAATTTGGATAAATATAAGGTGTACATTTTGATAAAACATTCAAGGGCAAGACTTCTACAATTAATGGTAGTGCCCTGACTAGTATTGTCGAGCAGAGACCTAAGGGTTCAGGTACATAGTTCTTTAAAAGTTGCATCACAGGTAAACCTGGTGGTTAAGAAGGTGTTTGGCATACTTGCCTTCATTGTTCAGACCTTTGTGTAAAGAAGTTGGGACGTCAAGTTGAGGTTGTGCAGGATATTTATGAGGCCACTTTTGCAGTACTGCGTACAGTTCTGGCCGTTACTAAATTGGAGAGGGTTCAGAAAAAATTACCAGGATGTTGCCGGGGTTGTTGGGTTTGAGCCACAAAGAAAGGCTGCATGGGGAACGTTTTTCACTGGAGAGTAAGAGACTGAGGGGTGACCTTATGGAGGCTTATAAAATCATGAGGTTAATGGCAAAGGTATTTTCCCCAGGGTGAGTGAGTTCAAACTAAAGGGCACATTTTTAAAGTGAAAGGAGAAAGATTAAATGGCATCTGAAGGGCAACCTTTGTACACAGAGGGTCGTTATTGTTTGGAGAATGTGGTAGATGCAGGTGCAGTTACAACATTTAAAAGACATTTGGATAGGTACATGAATAGGAAAGGTTTAGAGGGATAAGGGCTAACACAAGTAAGTGGGACTACAGGTATTTCTAAAAATCCAACACAGCGTTCTCTTGTGGCCTTGTGCTTTAGAAAATCGCATTACAGAGAAATCACTACAGAAAATCGTTATACCTGTACAGGAGAAAGTTTGCATTATCCAAACAGTGTCTACTATTCATCAATCACGTTATAGCCAATTTACCTTAACATGTTCTATGTTCTATGTTCTAAAACATGCATTATAGCAGAAACACCTGTGGTTTAGTTTGGAAAACTTGTTGGCATGGATGAATTGGACAGAAGGGTCTGTTTCTGTGCTGTATGACTCTTTAATTCTTTAATTCCATGACTCAAATCTATTGAGAAAAGGTTTTTGTCAATTAAGTGGGTTGGGGGGCAGTGGAATCTAATAGGGGTTTGAGTAATGTATGCTAGGGTAAGGTGTGTGGCAGAATTGGGTAACAAGTGCAGTGAGGCATATCTCAAAACTTCCTCCATCTTTTCAAAAGCAGTGCAGCAAGATGCCAATTGATCAGGGTTAACATTTGTAAATGCCTTGTTAGTGGTACAACTTGCCTCAGTGTTATTCAGCGTCTCATCTTGCCAATTTCACCAAACAAGATCATTGTTGGGAAAACTCAGAAAGTGAACCAGAGAATGTATCCGGCAGATTCAGGTTGTCCTTTTCTCCAAATGATGTTCATAATGACCAAACCACAGCCCAGGACATAATAGTTGGGTATCGGCCACATATACCTCTTACCCGTGGACATTAGCATCTGCCAATCTCTTACAACTAGCGTAGCACATGTCTATTACACTGGCATAATGTTCTGGAAACACAGAAATGTGTTTGTAGGATGCACTGGAAACTAACAGCAATAGACTGCAGTGGGCTCACTTTGCATACAGGGACAGACACCCAGCTCTCAGACTGGACTAGGTAGAATCCCACTGACGCTTGCTTGTTGCCTTAATTCTCATTCACTTAGCACCTTAGCACCTATCATAACAATAGGTGGCTGGTGCTTTCTTTTTGACCTTTTTCAGACACTTACACCTTTACATACTAGTCAGCATGAAGTATTTTTTTCAACAAAGGCAATGTTCAACAGATGACACGTTATGACACAACTTAACCACAAAATGAACAGCAA
Source organism: Stegostoma tigrinum (assembly GCF_030684315.1). Lineage (NCBI taxonomy): Eukaryota > Metazoa > Chordata > Chondrichthyes > Orectolobiformes > Stegostomatidae > Stegostoma > Stegostoma tigrinum. The sequence goes on from NC_081358.1 coordinate 80,516,857, forward strand.
TAATTTGTATCAGTGATAATGGGAACTGCAGATGCTGGAGAATCCAAGATAATAAAGTGTGAAGCTGGATGAACACAGTAGGCCAAGCAGCATCTCAGGAGCACAAAAGCTGACGTTTCGGGCCTAGACCCTTCATCAGAGAGGGGGATGGGGTGAGGGTTCTGGAATAAATAGGGAGAGAGGGGGAGGCGGACCGAAGATGGAGAGAAAAGAAGATAGGTGGAGAGGACAGTATAGGTGGGGAGGTGGGGAGGGGATAGGTCAGTCCAGGGAAGACGGACAGGTCAAGGAGGTGGGATGAGGTTAGTAGGTAGGAGATGGAGGTGCGGCTTGGGGTGGGAGGAAGGGATGGATGAGAGGAAGAACAGGTTAGGGAGGCAGAGACAGGCTGGAGTCCAATGGGGATGATCCGGTGCTGAGGAAGGTGATGAGGCTGTGGTACCTGGTTTGCTTCAGGACATTGTTGAGTAGTTTCAAGTCTGAAGAGATTACAAGAGAGTTGCAGTAGGAGAGTGATTCCCTGAGGTTGGTTCGGAGGGAGGAGGGTAACTTCTTCAGGTTAGGCATCCCTGGAAGAGGCTTCGCAGTGAGGTTAAAATTGTATCAGTGATAATGGGTCATTTTTTGACAATAAATGTTTGGCAAATCGCATCAAATAATTTGTGAGGCAGTCAAACTTTCAGAAGAATAGAAGTTGCATAAAAGATGTGTGCCTTTCAAAGGTCACATTTGTAACTAATGTTCACATTGTTAATATTTGTGGACAACTTTTAGCCCCTTGTTTATTTTCCACCCAATCTAGGAAGTAAAGTTTAATTTAACTGGATTGAAATGATTAGCAGTTGTCCCAAAACACATCCAGGATTTTCTTCTGTTCTTTTAGACTAGATGATATCTATCTTGTTCATATCTTGAAATTGCAATATATAAGCACTCTCTTTTTTAAAAAAGGGAATAGTTTGAAGCCTGGGAGCAGAAATGTTACTGTTCATATCTAAAGATGGCTTTGTTATACCGTGCTATCATGAATAATGTCTTTTACAGCCTTAATACTATGCACTGGCCAGTGCAGAGCCTATGTACGGAGTACGGCACCAAAGACAGAGTTTTAAATCATTCATGAATTCAGGCAAAACAACAGGAGCAATAATCAGAATTAAGCATTTGTTAAAATGACAATGTTTAATACTGCAAGTTCACAATCCTTCAAACATGCCTACAGCACGTGTATTTTAGCACTATTTTCTTGCACAGAAATCTTTTCATTACATTGAGGCTTCTTCTTCATCGTAAATGTCTTTCCATACTTCACTTCTGTAACTGTGTCATTTGGTGTTCATTTAAACCTGAAAGCGCTAATTCCTTGTTTGAGATCTGTTTTACAATCTTGGGCACAATCAGTATTTCACTTCATTGCCTATTATTTATTAAGTGCATTCACCTGGAGGGATGGAAGGGAAAATGTGGGGTGGGGGCATGTTAAACTTTAAATTTGAACGCGTTGTGAGCAGGTTGCTAGTTAAAAGGGCAGGAACTGATGTTGTCCTTGAGGCTGAGAGCAATCTGATGATTTAAGGATTTAATTTTTAACACTTTTGGCTTTGTGCAGGGAGCCCCTTGGAATGGGGCAGGTTTTCAATTATAATATGTAATTATAATGGGAACAACTGCTTGAAAGTGATCTTCTGAGGTTGCTTTTGTGCCCCTAAGATGCTGCTTGGCCTGTTGTGTTCATCCAGCTCCACATTTTGTTAACTCTCAGTCGCTTGTGTTTTGGAGGATTCCTGGAATCTGCCAGTGAAATTAATGTGGGAATTGAGGGAGGTGAAGTGGCAGACAAAATATCTGAGAAATACTCAGAATTCACTTCTGTTTCCTTGCTTAACTGAGAGGATATTGTTCACAAGATTTCATCAGGCAATGCCCTTTCACTGTTATGGGGTGATTTCCAATATTTTGTACTAACTTGAGTATGCATATTTCCCATGTGTCAGAGATCAGTATAGAATTGATGACATTTGTGCAGCATTGCCTAGGATCTCAGATGAGGACACAGATAAGTAGCAGAGAATGGAAGCATTTATAGTACCAACTGCAGGAATGACACCTTCTCCTCAACAAGCTGCAGAATATAAATAATAGGCAATTAAGTAAAATACTGATCAAGCCCAATGCTTGGAAAATGAATCTCAAACAGAAAACCAATCTCTTCAGGCTGAAATGAACATTAAATGGCACAGTTATAGAAGTGATGCATGGAAAGAAATTCACAACAAACAAGAAAATCTCAACGTAAATGCCTGCAAAATTGTCTGTCTAAGAAAATAGTGCCAAAATACATGTGCTGTAGAAACAAAGATAATGGGAACTGCAGATGCTGGAGAATTCCAAGATAATAAAATGTGAGGCTGGATGAACACATCAGGCCAAGCAGCATCTCAGGAGCACAAAAGCTGACGTTTCGGGCCTACGTCAGCTTTTGTGCTCCTGAGATGCTGCTTGGCCTGCTGTGTTCATCCAGCCTCACATTTTATTATGCTGTAGAAACAAAGATGTGTTTGCAGGATTGTGAACGTATACTATTAAACTTTGTTGTTTTAACAAATGTTTATTTCTGACTAATGCTCCTGTTGCTTCACTTGATTTTATGAATGGCATCGAGGGAATGAATGGCTTACCACTATCGGCCATGGGAACTCATTCTCATGTGATCGTCCACTGCTGGCCTTATTATGCATCCAGGCCTCGTGGTAACTTTCTCGTTGGAGTGTACATTTGCAGAGGTGGAATTACTTGCTGTTGCTGTGACAATCAGTGTTGTTGGCATGGGTGCTCCAACTGCGCACCCGTTCAAACTCTGAAAACTGAGAAATTCCATTCAGCTTCCCCTGTTTGACTAAGCATTTGGTGCCTTGGTTCACTGATAGGGAGGTCCTGGGGGACAGGGTGGTGTGGAGATTGTTCTTTATTCCTCCAGATTGCCAATCGAGGCCCTGGCATCAGATGCTGCCAGCCTGACTGAAATACCTACACAGGTCAGTGCAGTGTCCTCAATGTGCAGAAATGCCTAGCAATGTAGATAAAAGCTCACTGATCTTCTGTGCCCTGCAAGTGTAAGTGCCATCAATTTCTCTCTAAAATCTCACGCTTAGTGTAACTCTGCAATTGCATACACCTCCCACTGAAGCTAATGTTGTTCCACTCGCACTATTGCATCTGCCTCATTTGCTCAAATTCCTAAGTCTACCTGCCTCTGCACTTCCTACTAACTCACTTGCAGACTTCAACACTTTTTGTGCTTATGCACCGTCACTAACAGCTCATCCAGCCACTTCCAGTTTATTTAGTTCCTGCTCCTGGCAGAGGGGTGAAAACTTTCAAACAGAGTATATGATTTCACCTGCTACATCGAATTCTGTCCTTCTATTTGGAGGGGCTCTCCTTCACAGTCATTAGATCATCTATGCCCAGCATAATGTTTCCAAACCCCCCGCTTGATTTCTCACTTTTCCCAGCAGAGCATTGGCTGATCACTGATAGTACTTACTCGACATTTACCGCCCACGCTCCCTGAAATCAGACAAGAGACTTGACTGAGTATGGAGTGCGGTAGCTCTCCACCTCCCTCCTTCACTTGACTGAGGCCTACTCCTCTTAGACTTTCAAATATGGCCATCTGGTTGAAGAATATACATTGTATTATCCCATCCACTGCTGACGTATGCCATACTTGTTGCACTGATGCAGCATAGTGCCAAACAGCAACATGTCCACTTTCAAACTGTTCAGTGTTGGCAATCATGACAATCTACCTGGCTTTCTGTCTGTGCTAAGAAATAAGGCAAGACAGAGGCACCATCAGTGTCTGACTAAGCACAAATTGTATGAGTCCTAAGAAAGCAGTTCAAGTGCCTTGATTTGATCCTAAACAGATGCAAGAGATGGCTCTGTCCCCATGTGCAGAGCATTTTGGTAGGACCATTGTAATGCAAGATGTGAGTGATTTGCAAAACGTGGTAGAGAAACGCTGAAATTAATCCAGGCTCGATCATTATGGTGTGGCTGATATTGGCATTGTTGCCGATTTCAACTTCCGCGGATGAGGGGTAGAAGTGATTGCTGAGCATTGGCTGTGCCAGAAGATGTTGGTGAATAAAGGTGGACATCAACTGCATCCATTCTGTCAACATGCAGCTTGTATACTAGCACAGAACGAACACCATGAGACTTTATGTAAGATTCCCAGGGAGGTGTCATAATGTTTCCTTCTTGCACGAGTCAAGCCTCTCTCGGCTCTTCGCACCGCAAAAACAATTAACAGCTGGGTCTTTGGACACAAACATTGCAAGTTGAAGATGAGTTGATGACACTCATCAGGAACCCAACAAGGAAAATTGCTATCTGTATTTTTCCAGTTTCTTTAATCAAACTTCCCACAACACTTCACACAAGCACTATAAAGCAATGTATAACAGTGATTCATGGAGGGAGATCTTAGGGTAGATTATTATAATTCTAGTTATGAGAAAAGTAGACAAGCTGGATCTCAGTTATGATCTGGATGAGTAGACCTTAATCATTTATATAACAGAATGCTTGGAAGAATTATCTTTAAGAAAATAAGCAGCTCAATTTCATGGCTGAATTGAGATATAAGAGATGCCTTTATTATATGATTTTATAAAACAAACATTATTTATGCGATTTGACTACTTTCAGGATTAACATGAGATATAAATAAGTTATACTGTGGTTGAACAACCCCAGAATACAGTTTAAATACCTGATGTGGTCAATATTCCGCCTAGATGACCATGAATTTGCAGGTCATGAAAACTTATTCAACATCTGTTTCCTTTGCAATGGATTCCAATTTTTCCAAACATTTAATTTTGGAAACCTTAAAATGTTAAAGACTTTGATTGTCTCAATGACTGCTCACCTCTTGGTAGTTCTTTTTCTTCCTCCAAGACCAAGTCTCCCATGAATTCTGAGACTGCTCTTTGCATCTAATTACTGGCAGGGTATCAGATTTTTTTTTCAAATAGTTAACTGCATTAAATGCTTGTGGGATCCTTTTACCCTCTCGCAGCTTCAGTTACCCTGAACTACCAATGGCTGCCAAGCAAAAATTAACATTCCGTCCAAAGACAATGGACAGAATCTTGTAGGGGCCTGAAAGGCAGGGCTGTTTGTGAGATTTGTGTGGCTTATCTCAATGTCAGAAACAAATCACTTTAGGCTACTTCTAGGCTTCAATAGGAGATCCTAGCTGGGAAGCAGTCTGTAGTCCATAAATGGGATTATTTCTTGTTAACAGCCTTATTGGCTTCACATCTCAGCTTATTAATATGCTGCTTTCTGAATTAGCAATCCCACTGAGCAGACTAGATCCTCAGAATTGTCGACATAGAAATCTAAGCGGGTTCTGCTTGCTGCTGGCCGACATGAGGCTTCATGCTGTTCAGCACCAAACAGAATTTCAGGGCACTATCTAGGGGTCCTTGCAACCTGTCCGTGAGCATTGACAATCAATAACTGCCTACCATCAAGGTCCTCATGACACCTCTATAATCTATTTGCAGGACACTTTGAAACACAGGCCTGCACACCAGTGCAGGCCAGCAACCAGTGTTGAATTGCTGTTGCAAGGCCAATTTCAACTCCGGGACAGGCACCCATATTGGACCAGACTGGATCAGTGTAAGTTGCTTACTTACTCTCTAAGTGTTTTCACACTTATCACCTATGTACATGTTGGCAACGTTGATGCCTTTCCTTGATATGCTGTGTCAACCTATTAGCCTATTGGCATTTCAGGCAGAGCCTAAACGTTATCAGCACTGACATACTGGCACGCCCTTTTGTGCAGATGCACAGACAGGCTGCTTGTCATACTGTCAGTGATGATCTATCAAGAACAGCGTCTTTGGGGGTTCTAGAATAATATTATAGGAGGCAAGTATTGGCGGCACGGTGACACAGTGGTTAACACTACTGCCTCACAGGACCAGGGTGCAGGCTTGATTCCACCCTCCAGCGACTGCCTCTGTGGGTTTCCTTTGAGTACTCCGGTTTCCTCCTACAATCCAAAAATGTGCAGGCTAGGTGGATGGGCCATGCTAAATTTCCCGTAGTGTCTAGTGTGATCAGTGTGGACTCAATGAGCTGAATGGCCTGCTTTCACACTGTAGAGATTCTATGATTTAAAGTTTTGGACAAAGACTATGATGGGAGGATTTCGATGTACAAGGGGAGTTGTGGAACTGGATTGGAGGTCATGGTTGTCTATGAGATGGACTTTGTTGGCAGTGACCACCACTGTTGCTTCCACAAGGAGAGCATGGAAAACCAGGGTGGGGCATCACTAAGATATAATGTCAGGGCTCAGGGGCAGGGAGGACAACAGGAGGCAAAGTATGATGCAGTGGTTCTCCATATTGGAAGCCGAGTGCTAATGGTGCCTATAACAAGCTATGTTCCTGCACCACTTAGGCTCTAGTTTCTAATTACAGCTGGACAATATTTAGGACAACACCCAGAGTGTGTGGAGTCAGTGTCGCTTTGATGGGGGTTGGAGTAAAGCATGAAGTATGGGATCCATGTCTGCTGGACAGTATAGCAGTGGAGCATGCATTTGCAAACTCCAGTTACAATTGCAGCAGAGTGAATTGGCTTAGAGTTCAAGAGCTCGCAATTTGCATGAAAGCTGAACAATTGCAGCACAGCAGTCAGTAACAATGACTTGAAAGGAGGTGAATGCTGGCTAAAAGTGACCCACTACTTGTGAAATATCCAAGGATACGTGGGAGCTGGAAAACTTTGCTTCTTCAGATGTCATGCATGTATCACGATAGAATGCAGTGAAAAGTGAAAAATGGAATGTTTGATGTGGGTCTGGAATTGGAAGAGTTTGGAATGTAGCAAGCACTGCATTTTTGAATGGAATGCGTTGGCCACTCAGACCATGTGGCAACTTTGCCAAGTTGGTACGCATTCAGCAACCACGTCTGTGGTGAAGCAGAAAATAGGGCCTGATGATGATGTGGTTTCCCTCTCTTAGAGTAGTACAGGCTGTCCTCAAGCATGATCCAGACAATGTGCTACACTATCCTGGTGTGTTACACTCTGCACAATTGAAGAGGACAATGACACAATGTCCTGAATGCTGAGGAGCTGGGAGAATGGAAGCAGTCATTTGTGGAGGAGATTGGGGAGGAAGAAGACAGAACTCAGCTGTATTGGGTGCTACAAGCCTGTGAGGAGCTGACTGACACTCAGTTCCAGTCAATAGGAGCTGGGTGCAGCAGAGCCTCATGGACTATAGAACGATAATTGGTTATGATACCAACATTTTAGATTTCATTGTGGTGGTGAATTGCAGTTTCTATTAGCTTTGGTGTATTTGCTTTAGCTGATTGTAAGTAAAAGTTCATCTTTGGAATTGCCCAACTGCTAGCTTGTACGTCATGTTCCTCACTGGACAATGACAAGATGCAGGTGTCCAATGGGCTTTGGGGACAGAGGAGAGGTGACTTAGAGAGGTTGCTTAGATTGGATTTAGCTAAGGACATGTGAAATGTGTGGCCTGGCAGTTTAGCAATGGCTAGGGCAAGGCAATAGGGTTGTACATACAAGGGAGTGTTAGCCATGCCAGCTATGGGCATTGAGCAGCATGGCATTGTGCCAATGTGCCATGAATTGCTTGTAATGTGTAATGCAGGAATGCCACGGCTTATCTGGTGTACAGAAAACTTGAAGATGCTGAATGTACAATGTTGTCCTTTTTTCAGTGGATATCTATTTTGCAAACAGTTCCAGAAATCATGTAATCAATCTCGGTCTCATGTTGAACTCTTACCCCAGAAAGGTACTAAACTGTCTTCCCTTTGTTACGTTAATGGTAGAATTGAACTGTTGACGTTGGGCTTTCTTGATTAGATTTTCATGTCTGGGAACATCAATGTCCTGAAACTAGTTTTAAAAAGGACACAAGCTGCCTTAAAATATTGATTAGAATGAGTCAAGCTCACTACCAGAAAACATAATGTGGAGGTACCAGTTTTGGACTGGGTGGACAAGTTCAGAAATCACACAATGTCAAGTTACAGCCCATTTGTAATAACGAGGGAGCTGGATGAACACAGCAGGCCAAGCGGCATCAGAGGAGCAGGAAGGCTGACGTTTCAGGCCTAGATCCTTCTTCAGAAATGGGGGAGGGGAAGGCGATTCTGAAACAAGTAGGGACAGAGGGGAAGTCGGAAAGAAGATGGATTTGGTTCCGTAGGCAGGTACTACAGCCACATCACCTTTCTTAGTACCTGCCTACCTGCCTACCTGCTTTCTGAAGAAGGGTCTCAACCAAAACTTCAAGCTTTCCTGCTCCTCTGATGCTGCTTGGCCTGCCGTGTTCATCCAGCCTCACACCGTGTTATCTCCAGCATCGGCAGTTCCTACTATCTCTCCACCTTGTTATCTCAGATTCTCCAGCATCTGCAGTCCCTAGTATCTCTGAAACAGTCCAACTGTAACCTGGTGTCGTGTGACTTCTGACATTAACAGAAAACTATCAGTAAACAAAGAACCTCATTCATCATTATAACATCATTACAAAAGGGCACAGAAGCTCAGCGAACTGTATTGCCCAGTTGATTCATATCTCCCTGCAAGCTACACATAGCAATGAAAGGTTGGCAGCGACAAGCTGGGCTGGTTTTGGTTTGGAAAAAAAAATGAACATTTTCAGGAATATATAAATAGATGCTTAGCAAAGCTGTAACAAGACAAGGAAAATGGACTTTTAAGCAAGAACTGGAAGATAATCTCACTACCTCTCCCTCAAATGTCAGTAGCCAGTATAAAAGCCACTGGATAAACCACCATTCTCCAAGAAATTAAGAGTATCCACAAACTTTGCCTGAAGAAACAGGGCAACAGCTAAACTATTACACTTCTACGCACAAAGAGTGGTAGAAGATTGGAACTGTCTTCCACTAATGACAGTTGATACTAAGATAACAAGGTGTGAAGCTGGATGAACACAGCAGGCCAAGCAGCATCTCAGGAGCACAAAAGCTGACGTTTCAGGCCTAGACCCTTCATCAGAGAGGGGGATGGGGAGAGGGTTCTGAAATAAATAGGGAGAGGGAGGAGGCGGACCGAAGATGGATAGAGGAGAAGGTAGGTAGAGAGGAGTGTATAGGTGGGGAGGGGATAGGTCAGCCCAGGGAGGACGGACAGGTCAAGGAGGCGGGATGAGGTTAGTAGGTAGGAAATGGAGATGTGGCTTGATGTGGGAGGAGGGGATAGGTGAGAGGAAGAACAGGTTAGGGAGGCAGGGACAAGCTGGGCTGGTTTTGGGATGCAGTGGGGGGAGAGGACAAGCTGGGCTGGTTTTGGGATGCAGTGGGGGAGGGGGAGATTTTGAAGCTTGTGAAGTCCACATTGATACCATTAGGTGCAGGGTTCCCAAGTGGAATATGAGTTGCTATTCCTGCAACCTACGGGTGGCATCATTGTGGCACTGCAGGAGGCTCATGATGGACATGTGATCTAAGGAATGGGAGGGGGAGTTAAAATGGTTCGTGGCTGGGAGGTGCAGTTGTTTATTGCGAACCGAGTGGAGGTGTTCTGCAGAGCGGTCTCCAAGCCTCCGCTTGGTTTCCCCAATGTAGAGGAAGCCACACCGGGTATAGTGGATGCAGTATACCACATTGGCAGATGTGCAGGTGAACATTTGCTGAATTTGGAAAGCCATCTTGGGGCCTGGGATGGGGTTGAGGGAAGAGGTTTGGGGGCAAGTGTAGCACTTCCTGCGGTTGCAGGGGAAGGTGCCGGGTGTGGTGGGGTTGGAGGGGAGTGTGGAGCGGACAAGGGAGTCATGGAGTGAGTAGTCGGTCCAGAAGACAGGCAAAGGTGGAGATGGAAAAATACCTTGGGTGGTGAGGTCGGATTGTAGATGGCGGAAGTGTCGGGGGATGATGCATTGTATCCGGAGGTTGGTGGGGTGGTATGTGAGAACAAGGTGCATCCTCTTGGAGCTGTTGTGGCGGGAGCGGGGTGTGAGGGATGTGTTGCAGGAAATGCGGGAAACACGGTCAAGGGTGTTCTCGACCACTGCGGGGGGGATGTTGCGGTCCTTGAAGAATGTGGCCATCTGCGATATACAGGAGCGAAATGCCTCATCCTGGGAGCAGATGCGACAGAGGCGAAGGAATTGGGAATAGGGGATGGAATTTTTGCAGGGGTTTGGTGGGAGGAGGTGTATTCTAGGTAGCTGTGGGAGTCGGTTGGCTTGAAATGGACATCAGTTTCTAGCTGGTTGACTGAGATGGAGACAGAGAGGTCTATCTCAGGCAACCAGCTAGAAACTGATGTCCATTTCAAGCCCACTGACCGCCGACGAAACAGTTGATACTAGATCAGTTGTCAATTTTAAATCTGATAGATTTAAAGATAGCTAGATGTTTGTTAGGCATAAGCAATAAGGGATATAGGCCAAAGGCAGGTGTACTGAGTTAGGCCACAGATCAGCCATGATCTCATTGAATGTTTTAACAGATTGGAGAGGTTGAATAGCTACTCATTAAGATTCAGGTTGGACCCTTGCAACTCAAGGACTCCAAAAACTTTACACTGTAACTGATTGTATCTTTCTGTCCATATAGGCACCCACCTGCCCAAATATTTTCTTTAATTTTGTGTAATAAAACAAAGAACTACAGATAATGGAAATCTGAAACAGAAATAGAAATTACTGGAAAAACTCAACACATCTGGCAGCATCTGTGGAGAGAAAGCAGAGCCAATGTTTCTGTTCCAGTGATCCTTCCTCAGAAACAACTTGTTTCTTCAAAAGCTGTGTTAAAAGAAGCAATTAAGAAAAGATTTTCTTCAGTCTCTAAGATTAAAAGTGCTGATTTTTGATGCTACTAGTTTCATTGAGGGGGGCAAAGTAACTTAGCATAAATGACAGGAATTAAAAATAATAACAAAGCACTTAGAGGTGGAGTTGCATCCAAAGGGAAACTTAAATTGAAAAGTGGAATACAAAATAGTCAGAGCTAGAATTTGAGGACATTGAAACAGACAAATTAAAACTGGAGCATTACAGACTAGAATTAGAATTTCAGGAATGAAAGAAAAGAGAGAAAGAGACAGGAACTGGAAAAGAGAGTAGAGAGAGAATTCAAAGAAAGGAAGAGAAAGGGTATTTGACATGAAATATCTCAAACTGAGAAGGGAGACTGAAAGCAATTCAGGTGAGGGAATCGTATCAATTACAAATTTAAGAGCTAAAGTATTCAAATTTGCCTATTTAAATTCTAAATTTGATGAGGAAGAGGAAGCCTTCTGTATCTCTTTTGAAAGATTGCCACAATAGTTAATATGGCCAGTCCATTGTTAGACATTCTTACAGAGCAGAGCTGACAGGGAATGTTCACAAAGGTCACTCCATCTTAGCTGAGGAGCGTGTTGCTGACTGTGTGGCAGCCAAACGGGCTATTTTTAGTACAGATCAGTTAGTGACAGAGGCTTACAGGCAAAAAATTCCATCTCCTCAGATAATAACCTGGTCAGATATACTCAAAATTTAAACTGCTTATGGGCTTGCTTTTGACCAGTGAATATAGGCACTTAAAGCTGAAGCCTCCATCAAAAATCTTTGAGATAATTCTCCTTGAACTTTGAAAATTTCCATATCCTTTCCATTTTGGACAAATGATGAGGAACATAGAGTGGAAGGTCCAGGGCAGGAAGGAGCTATGACTACGACTTAATACATATGTCCATAAATTCAGGGAACTTAGGGTATGTGTGAGGTACCCCTGAGATAAGTTGGATAGAAAAGGGAAGCCAGGTGGGAAACCCGAACTGCCACTGACTGTAAATGGGAGAGATCCAGATGCCAGATAAGCATTGACTTAAAATAGCTACTGTTATCATCTGACTATGTTGAGACACACACTTTATTGATGGCATAATGAATCAGTCTGAGGCAAAATTATCATCATTTTGAAAGTTTGTGAAACTCAGATCTAGATCTTCTGGTTAGTTTCCACCTTTCCAAGTGCTGCATACTGAGATGATAGGTTGAATGCAGTGTGTTCAATTTGGAAAAAAAATAAGATGCAGATTGAGAAAGATACAAGTGAATCTTTCTCAATGCTGTTTCTGTTTGATTTTGCAGGTACGTAACTACATTGATCCAAATATGCGTAGTCAACCATTCATAAGAAATTTTCAGACAGTTTATTATATTTGTCCAGAAGCATCAGTAAAGATATGATATATAGCTAATTGGACAAAAAAATCTCATTTTAAATTGTGAAAACAGCATCTTGCTGTTTAGCCAAAATGTCAGGGGACTCTCGCCTGGATCTTTCCTCAAACTCCTTTAACTCATCTTTCATTTGAAGAACAAAGCCCTTTGATGAGGACAGCTACATGCAAAGCTTCCTGATGAAGACTACCATCTGACTCTGACCACTTGTTGTTATCTCCAATTTCTAGGGTCTGCTTTTCTTCGTTGTGTAAACCAGTTGTCTGAATCATTTTGGCCAACGTGTAGTTATACATGATGTCACCTACATTCGAAGGTTAGTTGACATTCTTTCTTTGTAAGACCGAAACCTCCTATATTCCCAACTCACACCTTGTCTCCCCAGAGCCTATCTGCATCTACAAAGCCAAAAGATGGGAGTGTGATGGAATATTTCTCACTTGCATGTATGGATGCAGCTCCAGCAATACTCAAGAAGCTTGGCACCATCCAGGACAAGCCAGCGGCTTGATTGGTACTACATCTATAAGCATTTACTCGCTCCACCACTGATGCTTAGCAGCAGCAGTACATATTACTTATAAGACATGATGTAGAAATTCACCAAATATCTTTTGGCAGGACTTTCCAAATTCACAATCACTGAAATCCATAAGGTCAAGGGCAACAAATACATGGAATATTGCTGCCTGTAGATTCCTCACCATCCTCACTTGGAGATATATCACCATTTCTTTAGAATTGCTGAGGTAATGGTCAAGTGATATTATCACCAGATTATTAATCCACTGACCCAGTCAAAGTTCTGGGGACCCTGGTTCAAATCCTGCCATGGCAGGAATTCACTTGGAATTAAGATTGTAACAATGACCATGAAACCATTGCCAATTGTTGAGAAAAACCAACCTGCTTCACTGATATCTGTTAGAAAAGGAAATCTGCTATCGCCACCTCATCCGGCGTAGTTGTGAATCCACGTTCATAGTAATGGGATTGATTCTTAAATGCCTTCTGGGCAAGTAGGGAGGAGCAATAAATTCTGGCCTAGCTAGTGACGTCTACATCCTGAGTATGATGGCTCTGTGGTTAGCACTGCTGTGTCACAGCGCCAGGGACCTAGATTTGATTCCAGCCGTGAGCAACCATCTGCGTGGAGTTTGCACACTCTCCCTGTGTTTGGGTGGGGTTTCTTTGGGTACTCTGGTTTCTCCCATAGTCCAAAGATGTGCAGTTTAGGTAGATTGACAATGCTAACTTGTCCATAGCGTCTATGGATATTTAGGTTATGTCAATTGGTCATAGGAAATGCAGGATTAAAGGCATAGGGTAAAGGGGTAAGTCTGGGCGGGATACGCTCTGGAGAGTTAATGTGGGCCTGTTGGGCCAAATGGCCTTTTTCCTCACTGTAGGGATTCTATTCTACTCTCCTCTAAATTCTAGAATTCCCTCCCTAACTGCACTTTGTGTCTACCAACACCAAAATATTGCAGCAGTTGAAGAACGGAACTCAACGTTACCTCTCTAAGGCAATTAGGGATGAGTGACAAATGCTGGTCCAGTCAGAGATACCCACATCCAATGTGTGAACAAAAATATCATTGCATTAACAATGGGCTGTCAATGACACAGATAAATCATTGTCAGTTCAACGGCACATCATGACTTCAGGTGGTTCTAGTGATTTTTTTTACATTCAATTTGTCTTTATTTGCTAGAAATTTGAAAAGCCATTTACTGCTGTAACTGCATTTAAATAAGATCTCTCGTCAAAAGCCAGGGAAATTCAGTTTTAAAGGAACTTCAATTTCCAAAACTTCTGGACAGCAAAACAAAGACAGGAAAAAAATCATTCTCAGGCAAGAATCTGGAAAACGCATTCTCTGCCTTTCTCTCCCCCTCAACCTCAAAAGTCAGTGCCTGGTGATAAACAACTTGGAAAAACAACTAAGATTCACCAAGAAATCAAAGGTAACTGAAACGTCACCAATTCTGGGGAAATAGGACAAGTTCTAAACCAACTGGACTCAGGTTCGCTCTCACAAGTCAAGGGCCCTAACAAACTTTAAACAGCAACTCCCCATAACTTCCTATCTGCATATATGCCCTACTCACCTACCCAGCTTTTTAAGCTTTTTATCTGTTTTGTACATGTCGTAAGATATTATATTTTCTTATTCTTTTTGTGTTTAATAGGTAATAACTAAAACTCAAAAGTCTTTCATTCAAGAAAACCTTTCTTTCAGTTTTTATTTGGTGAACTAAGTTTATAAGAAATGGCGTGAAAGTGTATTAAGATGAAAGTGAACGTCAGTGGTTGCTGATGTGATGGGGATAAGAGGCAGTGGTTTGATATTGAATGATGGATACGTGGATGGTGTGCAGAAGCTAAGCCTGGGAAGGCAGAGAAAGGGAGGTACTGGATTTATAAGTAGGACATTTTGAATGTGCCATTCCATTTACACTTCCTGATCATTAGATAATGTTGACACTGCTTCTGTATCCATGTGCATGCCAGTACAGTTTTACACTAACTTCTACAGCAACTTCCAGTTGTATCTTTTTGTTCTCTGTGGCAAACTTCTTCCTCCCATTTGACATGAAAGAGAATCTTTCTGTGGAACCTTCGAACCCTGAAAGTGTTAGATCTGCAGCAAGATCTGTGAAGGGAATGAGCTGCCGTGCAAAACTGGGAATCCTTTTCTGCCATCTCTTCACTGCTTGGACAATCCTTCAAATATCATCTCAGCCAGGGTACTTACAAATACTTTAGTTGAAACAGACTCATGCAGATTGTTGTCATGCCTGTCCAGGCTAATTAATGGGGAACTCCATGATTCAGACGCCAATGTGCTTGCTGGGTTAATGAGCCACCAGCAAACATGCTGCTGATATGTTCAGGTTCCCCATAAACTACCGGAGTCCCCTGCTGGATCAGCAATCTGTTCATTTGTGGGAGCAGACCCAATCCAAGCTCTACCTTGCAACAACCCAAATTTCACACATAACCTGGGTGGCTGAACAGAGCTTAAGGCTGGGAAAAGCTCCCATTTTTCCTATTGTCCTACTGGATAGATTCTGCAGCAGAAGTCCAGTTGACATGAAATACTTATGATGGATTGAGAGCAGCCCTGAGAAATTACCTGGTCAGGAGTGCGATCTGTTCACGATTGACCCCTTGTTAATTTAAGGGCACTGAAGCCAATGTGAACACATTAACAGCTGCATTAGCTGAAATCAGTCAGAAGCATGGGCATTAATTACATCGAGACCTTTGGAATCAGCCAGGGTTTGTTACTTAGTCTGCAGTGGTTCAAGAAGATGGCTCATCATATCGTGCTCGATCACAGCAAGGAATGTGCAATGGGTCTTACCAAAGGCACACACATGCAGTGCATGACAAAAATCAAATCGCATGCCAGAAAAATTACGTCACAGTTGCCTTGTTCATGAATTATAAATACTGTTTATACAAATCCTGCTAAATTGCACTGGGTAGCTGAACACCTGGGAATGGACACAGGACATGATCCTTTTGCTAACACAGAATACAGGTAGATTTAGACACTGGACTTTGGCTGGGAGGTAGATATTCAAAGAGGTCACATGGCAGTGAGGTGGTGTGTGTCAGGTTTGATATGTGAGAGGTGATCTGGGGTTGACTGTGTCAGATCTAGGGGAAGGATCGTGTGTGGGAGAAGTAGGGCAATTTGTCCTTAGGGGTCGGATTCTGGAATGGGAAAGGTCTTGGGATTGCAATGGGTTGGTGGGGAATTGGAGATGGTTCCAGGGGAGGTTGTGTCCATGGAGGTAGGGGCTACAAAGGAGGGATTAGGAAGACAAGAGGAGTGGTTTGGGTCTGAGGGTATCTTAGTCCTGGGACAGATTCAGGCTGATGTTTGTTGGTTTTAAGTTTGGGTCAGAGGATGTCATGGTTCACAATGGGAGGGGATATTGGTAGAGCCTTCCAGTCACTAGCTGAAGAGTGATCACAGTGATCATTTGTTGGAAATCAAAAATATAAATGGCGAAGAGAATGGCTGCAACTACACATAGAGTGAGACGGGCAAGTGTCCTGGGAGCTACCAGGCCCACCGAGGTGTTCCTCTAAAGGGGGACCCATGACACAGAGTTGGGGTGCCCCTAATCCCTGCTGAGCTTAAGGCACTGATTCTCTGCATGCTATGTACCTCCCTGCCCCTGGAATCACTGATCACCTTATTCACATTAGTACTTATTGTTACAGAAACCAGAGAGAACACAGGAATGTTTCTCTACAAAGGGCAATGGGATCAACAGGAGACACTGTCCTATACACGCCTTGTTCATCTATATGCCACAGCAGGCTCTCAACACAGACATCGTTTCATGGTGCATACTGTACAGACATGAAGTTGGTCATCAGGCTGCCACTCTCACATTTAGGCTAGACAGAGAAGCTTAGTAGCACATGTATGTCAAAAACAATCAAATTCATGCAAATGTGATGAATTGTATGCAGTGAAATGCCACCAATATGCCCTCAATGTGTTTTCTTATTGTTCTTTCTCTGCCCACTATGTTTCCACGTTGTGCCAGGTCCCCCAGATGGATAGGAAGAAGCTGTTCAGTAGTGGAGGCATTGGCTCTGGATGTTCTTTTGATTGGCTTTGTGTCCGGGCGGCCCCTGCATAAAACCTGTTGGCTAAAACTGAAGGTAACAGCAACCGATAAAGACTTCACAATGGATTGTTATGCAAATGGAATTATGTTGAGTCATTTAGGTCTGCTAAGAGCTGAAACTGCAGGAGAGTCTTGGGGACCGCTTTGCAGAACACCTCCACTCGGTTCGCAATAAACAACTGCACCTCCCAGTCGCTAACCATTTTAACTCCCCCTCCCATTCTTTAGATGACATGTCCATCATGGGCCTCCTGCAGTGCCACAAGGATGCCACCCGAAGGTTGCAGGAACAGCAACTCATATTCCGCTTGGAACCCTGCTGCCCAATGGTATCAATGTGGACTTCACCAGCTTCAAAATCTCCCCTTCCCCCACTGCATCCCAAAACCAGCCCAGTTTGTCCCCTCCCCACTCTGCATCCCAAAACCAGCCCAGCCTGTCTCTGCCTCCCTAACCTGTTCTTCCTCTCACCCATCCCTTCCTCCCACCTCAAGCCGCACCTCCATTTCCTACCTACTAACCTCATCCCACCTCCTTGACCTGTCCATCCTCCCTGGACTGACCTATCCCCTCCCTACCTCCCCACCTATACTCTCCTCTCCACCTATCTTCTTTTCTCTCCATCTTCGGTCCACCTCCCCCTCTCTCCCTATTTATTCCAGAACCGTCTCCCCATCCCCCTCTCTGATGAAGGGTCTAGGCCCGAAACGTCAACTTTTGTGCTCCTGAGACGCTGCTTGGCCTGCTGTGTTCATCCAGCTTCACACTTCGTTATCTTGGATTCTCCAGCATCTACAGTTCCCATTATCTTGGACATCAGTAACTGCTGTCTCTACCAAACATTGCATGCATTTGGGCAAAACATTTAGGGTTACTTATGTGCTTGGATAATTCCAAATATGGCATACAATTGGCACAGAGGCTTGTGTATAAATAGGCTGAAGAAACCACATAGTTCAGCACAACTTCAAAGAATCACATTGTAAGAAGGTACCCTACCAGAGGAGGCATGGTGAAGACATCAAACAGAGTTTCAGTCCACCAAATGGCAACTTTCCAGAATAATAATGTTTGGTTTTAGTTACAGTGTAGTGAAAGACAGTGATTGAGTTATCTCTAGTAGTTAAAAGTATGCTTTATTCATTTAAGTACTTAATAAATTAATCTGGTTTTGTAGAGTTCTAAGTGTCTCCACTGTATCTTCATCTACATACATACTGTTGGCTCACAGAGATGGGCAATACAACGTAACAACTTATAACCTTGGTGCAGAAGCAACCAATTCAACCCTTTGAGCCTGCTCTGCCAGTTTATATGATCATGGCTGATCTAATCTTGGCTTCAACTCCCCTTCCTGCCTGCTCTCCATAACCCTTCAGCCTTTGTTTGTGATGAACAGCATGAGAAAGGCCTGATTACGTTAAATGGCAGAATGGGCTCAAAGCGCTGAATTGCCTGCTCCCACTCCAATGTCCTTTAAATGGAATCAGTTATTTCATGACAGGAAGAATGCAACCATTCACGTCTAGATTTTGCTATGATGGTGACCCTCACTGCCATGATGAAAATGCTGCCAAACGTGGAGATTCCAAAGAATCAACTCGAACTCAGCATTTCTCATTTTCAGTGTGAAATGTAGTTCACGACTTTGTGGTTTCCAGACACAATAGGCCATTATGATGACCAGTAGCCACTGCTGAAATGGGCTTTTGAGCCCTGATGCCTTGAACCTGCAATGTGGAATATAGACCACATTTGAACAGATCTATTCTCAGGCCATTTCTTCAGATTATCCCTTTGGAGGACCATAGGATTATATTCTCATTTGAGAGTCTATGAGCAGTGAGGTTAATTAGTTTAGTTGGCTGGACAACAGTTTGCAGTGCAGAGTGATGCCAATGGTATGGGTTCAATTCTGACATTGACTGAGTGGACTGTGAAGGCCCTGTCTTCCCAACCATGCCCTTCACCTGAGGTGTGGCAACCCTCTGGTTAAACTTAGTTCCAACCCTCTCTCTCTCTTTCTATGAGAGAGCAGCCCTATTGTCCTCTTGGATTATGGCTATTCAACTTGGTATCACTTTACAATGGTATGGTAACTGCAGATTTTGCTATAACATATATTGGAGGTGGGGAGCTAGGGATCGTTTTGTGGAAGAAAGAGGCAAGATGTGTTCTTTCGGGGTGGGTCAAGTATTTTTTTGAGGGCAAGTCAGGTGCCATAAAGACATACAGTAAAGGCATTTCAGCCCATCAATACTTTATCAACCTATCGGTAATAATCCCACTTTCCAGCACTTCACTCATAACCTTGAATGTGATGACATTTTTAGTTTTCATCCACATACTTTGTAAAGGTTGTGAAGTATCCCACTACTACTGCCCTTCAAGGCAGAGCATTCCAGATTCACACTGCCCTTTGGGGGAGAATGTATTTTCTAAAACATTTTGCCTTTCACCTAAAAATTATGTCCACTCATTATTGACCATTCAACTAAGGGGAACAGCTGCTTCCTTCTAAGTTTGTCTGTGCCCCTTATAATCTTATATACCTCAATAATGTTGTCTCTCAGTCTTCTCTGCTCTAAAGAAAACAGCCCCAGCCTATCAGCCTTTATTTGTAGTCAAAATGCTCCAATCCACACAAGTCCTGGTGAAAGTCCTCTGCACCCTCTCCAGTTCAATTACATCTTTCCTGTAGTGCAGTGACCAGAACTGCACACAATGCTTCAGCTTTAGCCTAATCAAACTTTTGTACAGTTCGAACATAACCTCCCTGCCCTCACAGTCAATTCCATGACAGACAAAGGCAAGTATCCCAAATGCCCCCTTATCAATCCTATTAACCAATCATACTGGCTTCAATGACATGTGGACAAAATCCCAAGGTCCTAGAGCTTCTTAGTGTTCTGCCATTCATCAAGTACTCTTTTGTCTTGGTACAAATTCCAAAGTTAAATACCTGACACTTTTCAGGGATAAATTCTATCTGCCCATTTGTCCAACCCATCTATATATTGCTACAACATCAAACCTTGCTCACTATTAACCCTCATCCAATCTTACTGCGTCCACAAACTTAATTATCAAGCTCCTCACATGCTCATCTACATCATTTATGTATATCACGACTAATAAGACATCTAGCACTAATCCTTATGGTACAATACTGGATACTGGCTTCCAGATAGACAAACAGCCTCTACCACCAACCTCTATCTCCTCCCACAAAATAAATTTTGGCTTCAGCTTGCCAATTTACCCTGAATCCCATGTACTTTTGCCTTTCTGATTATTCGCTCAAGTGGGATCTTGTCAAGGGCTTTGCTGAAATCCATATAAAAGGATCAAGGGTCATCCATATACCAGATCACATCCTCAAATAATTCAATTACATTTGGTAAGCTATCCCTGATCAAACGTTGCCTCTGCAAGTTGTAATTAATTATCCATTTCAGAATTTTCTCCAATAGTTTCCCTACCGCTGATATGACAATTTATCTCTACCACCCCTCATGAAAAGTGAACCCACATTAGCTGTCCTCCTGTCCTTTGACAGCTCCCCTGCGCTCAGAGAGAAATTGTGGTCAGACTCCCTGTAATTTCCTCTGTTGGAGCCTCCCACAGCAGATTGACTCATTATGTCAATCTGCTCAAGTGCCTCACAAATTTTGTAGCTACATAACCTTTCTCCTGAACATAGGCAGAAATGAAGTACTCATTTTAGCATTCAGCAATGTCTTCCATCTCCAAACACAGACTATCTTTTTGCCACTAACGGCCTGACCCTTTCCCTGGTTATCACCTTCCCCCTAACATGTATGCAAAAAAGTGTGTAAACATCTTGGAACTGTTCAACGTGAGCATTCAGGAATACCAGCAATACCAACCTGTCAAGAGCTATCAAGATGTGTCAAAGTGTGTGTGTGTGTGTGTGTGTGTGTGTGTGTGTGTGTGTGTGTGTGTGTGTGTGTGTGTGTGTGTGTGTGTGTGTGTGTGTTTTATGAATTAAAATGCTTTTCTCATTGGAACATAATGTGCAATATAGAATGTAAAAATTAACTACGTTTTCCCATGTGCATGGGTGCTTGTGGATACTCAATAAGATGGTATGGCCGAAAAAAGGGCAACAGATTGAGGGTAGTATTGGGCACCAAACTTGCATAAGGGTATGAAGGGCTAATGGGATTAGTAGATGGGCAAAGCATGGCATAGAGGGGGGATTTGGTTGATGTAGGGATTGTGTGAAATTAAGATGTGTGAGGGCATGTGGAGGGGTTCCTGGAGGAATGCAATTCCTCAGGAGGGAAAGGACATTTGGTATGTCCATAAAGACTCCAACATTTTTTTATGGTGCATCTATAGAAAGCATTCTATCAGAATACATCATGGCTTGGTATAGCAACTGCTCTGCCAGCGCCATAAGAAACTACAGGGAGTTGAGAACACAGCCAAGTCCATTACCCAAGCCAACCTTCCATCCATTGACTCCATCTATACTTCTCACTGCCTCAGGCAGCTCAGTTATAATCTCTTCCAACCTCTTCCATTGGGCAGGAGATATAAAAGTGTTAAATTTAATGTTGTTCTCGTTCTATGAACAGCTTTGTTATAGCCTTAACATTGCATTCTTTGCTCTGTTATATTACCTTAATGTACTTTATATGGTATAATCAGCCTGCACTGCACGCAAAACAAAACTTTTTACTGTAATTAGGTAGATGTAACAATTATAAATCAAATCAAATTAAAGCACTTCTCATCTTTCAGAGAGGGAAGGTAACCCTTTGGATCAGATCACGTGGCACATTTTATAGAGATAAAACAACATTTAGTGTAGGAAAGGCACCGACGGGGTTTGTAAAAAGGCACCTCTATATTAAAAAGTGTATCATTAATTGAAACTGCTAAATGCCTATTTTTAATCATTCAGGGAATATAAGTCAGCATTTGATGCATCTCTGTTATGGTGTGATTAATTTAACCCATGTTCCCTGAGCTTTACTTTGAGCCTCTGTTATAATTCTGGAACACAAGGCAGGCTTTCTATCCAGCCCACCTGAGGAGCTGATGCCCTCTTTAGCTTTTCTTTGGTTGCCTGGGCTTTCTATCTAGCCTGCCTCTTCGGCCGGGAGCTGGGAATTATGCTGTAAAACATTGGAGCAGAAATAGGCCATTCAGCCTATCAGGTTTGCTCCTCCATTCAATTACATCCAACTGATCTGATAATCCTCAGCTTCACTTTCTTGCCTTTACCCCACACCAAGGTCTGTCCATCTCAGTATTGAATATAATGATTCAGCCTGTACAATCCTCTTTGATAAAGAATTCCTGATAATCATGACTCTCTGATAGAAGAAATTCTTCCTCACCTCTGCCCTAACTGGGTGGTCCGATTACATCCTGTAGTCCGAGATTCTCCCAAAAAGGGAGGTTTCCCTTCAGTATCTATCCTGATATGCCCCCCCAACAATCTTGCATGTTCCCGATAAGGTTGCCTCTCATTCTTATCTCCAATCAGTACAGCCCAAACTACTCTACCTCTCCTCATAAGATAATCCATCTATTCGTAGGATCAACTAGAGGATATTTGCTGGGCAACGTCTAATGCCAATGTATCATTTCTTATATAACGGGACTGAAACGGTTCATCGTATTTCAGGTGTGGTCTGATTAGTGCCTTCAATAGTTTTAGCAAGATTTCCCTATTTTTATATTCTCTTTGAAATAAGGGCCAAAAGAACAAGGACTTGAAATTCCCTCTGAGCCACAGCTTTCTGCAGTCTTTTCCCATTTAAATAACATTCAGTTCATCTATTCGACCTGTCAAAGTGCATATGCTCAAATTTTCCCGCTTTATATTTCATCTGCCAAACTTTTGCCTACTTGCTTACCCTGTCTATATCCCTCTGCATTCTATTTGTATCTTCCTCATCACTTGCAATCCCAACTAGTTTTGGAGTCATCTGCAACTTGGCTATAGTAAATTCACTTTCGTCATCTGAGCCATCCATGTATCTATCTGTCTGTCTGCATAGTAAATAATTGTGGCCCCAGCACTGCTCCCTGCAACACACCACTAGTTTTAAGATGCCATTCTGAAAATGCCCCTCTTATGCCAACTCTGTCTTTGACTAATTGGCCAAACCTTTATTCAGCTAATACTTTACTTCCAAAACCATGGGCTCACATTTTATTAAGTAGATTAACAAGCCATACCATATGGTAATCTATCATGTATGTTAGTGTGTGGTATTGCAGTAGCCATTATAAAGGTTGGGTTCATAGAGCCAGGAATTCCATGCAACCATGTGGAAACAAAAATTAGGGGCTTAACTGTTTATTTGGGTACATTGGCTCACCTTTACAATGTTGTAAATCATTGGAATTTCTTTTTGTAAAAGCTTGGTCACTTGTCAAGGGTCTCGGACTTATTTGAAGTTACTTGCCTGATGCTTCAATAAAATGAAGTGATTTTTCTGCTGATGGTTTCAAATGCAACCAACTCAAAAGTTTAATGAACAGCACCGCTTGTTACAGACTGGAATACAACAGTCCATTGACTAGCATTCCAGTGATGGAAAAAAAGAACAACATCTATCAATTACTATTAATGAGAGAAGGTAGGAATTGCCGATGCTGGAGAATCTGAGATAACAAGCTGTAGAGCTGGATGAACACAGCAGGCCAAGCAGCATCAGAGGAGCAGGAAAGCTGGTATTTCGGGTCCGAAAGTCAGCTTTCCTGATCCTTAAATGTTGCTTGGCCTGCTGTGTTCATCCAGCTCTACATCTTGTTATCTCAATCAATGAGATAATTTACTTTCAGGATTAATGAAGGTGACAGATTTTGTTTTGTAACTTAAATTTGTATTATTCATATCATAAACCCCTCAAAGTGCTTCACACAGGAGAGAGCCAGATCAAAATATTTAACACTTAAAGAGTGCTGGTTAGAAACATATTCAACAAAGTAGAGTTTGAGGATGTTTGTAAAGTGAAGATGCAAGCACCAAGAATGATTGAAAAAAATTCAGTAGATGGGAACAAAATGGTTAAAAATCTCATGCCAGACAAGGAGCTATGGGGTCTGGAAATGTGCAGTAGCCCAGAGCTGACAGTACATTGAATGCAAACTGGGATGTACATCCAAATGTTGGAGAAGAGAGAATATGAAGAGATTGAAAGTGATAACAGTGGTTTTAAATTTGTTTTGTTTTTGTTTATATTTCACAACTATGTTAACCATTTAAAAGGACTTTTACAATTATGACCACTGTTAAATGGTACTTAAGAGCCAAATTACAAAAAAAGTCATCTTGTTCAACATTAACATCACTTCTAAGAGGTTTGAACTTTTTGATTTCTTATACTTACATTCCCTGTGACCTGGCCAATACAGAAATTGTCAATTCATGGAACAATGAAGTGTTCTGTGCCTTTGCTTAAAGTGGGACTAAGGCAAAGACTGCCCACATTTGATATTGATCTCAAAATGCAGCAAAATAAGGAAAGTTCCCCTTATTTGCTCTGTGAAGAAGGGTACTGGGCGTAAATTCCCATCTTGGCAACTCAGGGGTTAATTTAGTTAGCTAGCTAACCTATTCTTTATAGAACACACCCTATTTTCAGCTCATTGAAATGTTTTTGTATTAACTTTCATTTGCAGTGAATGGCAGTTTTCTTAACTGTTTTTATATTACTGTCACGCATGTTATCTCCTCACACTAAAACAGGTGTTAATTCTGCAGAGTTGACTGAGCGTGGGTGTATAGAGTTCTTTGGCAGCTGCTATAAATTAAAAGTGTTAGGAAATTTCATTAAACTATAATTGCAATCCTCTAATCTTTCATGGTAAACACACAGTCATATGTTGGGGTTTATATGAAGCCAGCAATGCAAATAAAATTTGATCAGACGGGAGGACAGACAATGAAAATTAAATGAAGATCATATTCAGTATATTTTCTAACGATTTATTGTGGTCCGGATTCATAGCATTTCCACATAGCCTAATTTCAGGGTTAACACCGATTTTAGGCAACTGAAGTGTACGTAATTTATTTTTGTTTTACAGCTGCTAAATATTCAGTTTTTTTTTGTTATAAATCAGCATGTAGTCAGGGTGGGGAAAGATGGTGAATCTGTAAATAGAAGGATAGGTAGCATTAGCTGCACTGCACTTCTCTGACGCATTTCAGAAACATTGCTATTCTCAGCAAGAATGTGCTGATTTGAGAAGCTATTTGAGCAACTGAGCCATTTGGCAGAAAAATACACCATAAGACCATAAAATGTACCCAATTCGGTCCATTCAGTCTACTATGCCGTTCAATGAGATCACGACTGATCTGATAATCCTCAACTCCACTTTTCTGCTTTATTCCCATAATCCTTGATACACTTACTAATTAAAAATCAGTCTATCTCAGCCTCAAATATGCTTA
Organism: Stegostoma tigrinum; assembly: GCF_030684315.1. Lineage (NCBI taxonomy): Eukaryota > Metazoa > Chordata > Chondrichthyes > Orectolobiformes > Stegostomatidae > Stegostoma > Stegostoma tigrinum. The sequence goes on from NC_081358.1 coordinate 80,542,245, forward strand.
ATGACCCAGCCTTGACCGTTTGCTGTAGTATAGATTCACCCCACACTGATGGAAGAAATTCTCCCACATCTCTGTCTTAAATGGGTGACTCCATTTGTGAGACTCTGCTTTGCTCCTGGACATTCTTTCCTGCAGCTCTCAAGTCCCCCCTGAATTTTTTCTGATGAAGGGTCCAGGCCCGAAACGTCAGCTTTCCTGCTCCTAAGGTGCTGTTTGGCCTGCTGTGTTCATCCAGCTCCACACCTTGTTATCTTCCAAGAATTGCATATGTTTCAATAACGTCACCTCTCATTCTTCTAAACTCCACTCAACACAAGCCCAAACTACTTAATCTCCCCTCATAAGAAAATCTTTCCTTAATTAGAATGAATCCAGTGAACTGGTCTGCTTCCAAGATAAAGTGACCGAACTGTTCACAATATTCCAGATGCAGCCTGAGTAGTAACTTGTACTTTAAGGTTAAGCAACATGTCCTTTTTCTTTATATAACTCATTCCTCATGAAATAAAGGCCAACTTTCCTTTTACCTTCCCTATTGTCTGCTGAACATAGATGCCAGCCTTTTATAATTCATGCAATAAGACCCTAATAAGTTCTCTGTGCTGAAGTTTTCTGTAGTCTTTCCCCATCTGACTAATATTCAGCCCTTCTATTCTTCCTGCCAAACTGCATCGATTCACGTTATTCCATTTGCCAAGTTTTTGCTCATTCAAAAGTTATGACATGTTTCAGGCACAATGATACCTTTTTTTGTTGCAATGTCCATTGGATTACAAAGATGTGAAGCAGGTGCTTTCAATGAATGAAATCTTCTTCTGTTTTCATATAAGCCTTTATACTTTTGATCTGAGCCATGAAATAGGTTATTTTAAATTGCATGTTCTAAAACCTATTGTGTGTTTCACTCCCTTGTTTTCTATGGCAATGGCTGAAAAGAGAAGTGCAAGCAGTTAACTTGGAACTAGTCTGAAAAGAAAGGTTGGGAAGTGGTATAAGTCACTCCTGTATCAGACAAATTTCTGGCAAGTTGCTTACACACGGGTCTAGTGACCCCATGTCAACTAAATTTCACTTACCTGTGGTTCACATGATTTGAAGTCAAAATTGTCACAGAGCTTTACAGCACAGAAAGTGGCCCTTTGGCCCAGTCAAAAACAACCACCTGACCATTCTCATCCCATTTTATAGCACTTGGCCCATGGAAATGCCTTGGAAATATTTGTTAAATGTTATGAGGGTTTCTGTATCTAACTCCAGCGAATTCCAGATACCCACCACCCTCTGGGTGAAACTATTTTTCACCACATCCCCTTTAAGTCTCTTGCCCCTTACCTTAGATTTAGGTCTCCTGGCCCTGAGGCCCCCACCAAGGATAAAAAGTATCATCCTGCTTACCCAATGATCGTCATAATTTTATGCCTCTCTGTCATGTCACACCCCACACCCCACCCAGAGTCCTCCGCTCCAAGGAAAACAACTCTAGTCTATCCAATCTCTCTTCATAGCTATAATTCTCCAGCCCTGGCACCATCTTGTGAAATCTGCTCCACAAACTCTCAAATACAATCACATCCCTGTTACGTTGTGAATTCCAGAACTGCATGGTGAAGTTAGAATTTTAATTCAATTTTCATCAGTTGCAAATCTCAGAATGCAAAACACGATCCAATCTGTTAAGCACTCTGCTTCATGATGGACTTGGCAGGTGCTGGCTGCCCTAAACATAGCAAAATCAATGAATGATTATCAACCTTCATGTTGCTAAATATAAAGAATGTGTCAAGCAACAATATGTGTCCACTTGCTTCATAATTGAGCTCTGAAGCCTTTTCTCAGATTTAATTCATTACTTTGAAACAACAATGGTCATTGCTATGTAAAACAGCATCAAGTAATTACTGATTAGCACTGCTGGGTAGAATGCACTAATTAGGGTAAATTAGTTATATTATTGAGTTCCCTTCTTGCTTACAAGCTTTTCAATGTTAGTAGAGATACAGACAGCTTGAAGCAGCCACCAGGAGAGCCATTTTGTGCTTAAGAGTCAGCATAACTGTAATGTCATTAATCATGCCACCTCCATGGGTGAGATTTAATAATCAAGGCTGCTAGATAACAAAGTGTGGAGCTAGATGAACACAGCAGGCCAAGCAGCATCTCAGGAGCACAAAAGCTGACATTTTGGGCCTAGACCTTCAAGGCTGCTGTTTGGATTACTACCAGTTCAATCCAATTCAGATCTAACTGTCCATTCAGGTGTTCAATGCAGGTACATTGCTCGTTCATTAATAATCACAAAGAATTGGAAAGAAGAATTGCAACATCAGGACAGACAAAGCAAAAACACTGCTATAGGTTTCCCAATCATTTTTGTGAATGTTCTGATATGTTCTGAATGTTCACGATCTCTCAGAAGAAATGTCAATGACCATTGAACATTTTAAAGAAAGAAAACATAATAGTGAACAATTTAGAATCCCATGTTGTTGACAGTGCAAACCATTTTCGTCACACAACGTTAAATGTCCAACTGCTCAATATGTTAAACCTACAACAGGTCTGGACATTTTCCCTTCTGCACATGCAGCAATCCAAAATGAGAGGCCATAGTTTTAAGCTAAGGGTGGTAGATTAAACGCAGAGACAAGGAGGAATTACTTCTCTCAAAAGGTTGTGAATCTGCAGAATTCGTGACTCCAGAGTTCAGCAGATGATGGGAGAATGAATAAATTCAGGGAGGAGATAGACAGATTTATAATTACCAATGGATTAAAGGGTTATGGGAGCAGGCAGGGAAGTGGAGTTGCGGCTGAAATGAGATCAGCCATGATCACGTTAAAAGGCAGAGCAGGCTTAAGGGGCAGAATTGCCCACTCCAGCTCCGCGTTCTTACTATATCCACACTTTTAAATACACATGTTGTTTCACAATACTAACCATGCATCAGATTCATAAAGTGAAATGTATAGCAAGTCCTCATTTTGTATGTACAGCATATTTGCAGTTCTTGATGCTGAAGTTCCATATTTGCCCAGCAGCGAAGTTCAGTTTTAGTATCAGCTTTGAAACATACTTGAGAAACAAAGGCCTTTGAGCTGAGAGTTTAAACATAAAGATTAGAAGCACATGTGGACCCTATGGCCCATTATTCAATATGATCAGAGTCTTCACCTTCACTTTATCCCAACTGCCCTCACAGACCTAAAATCTCTCTCAGCCTTAAATATATTTAATGATGTATTTCATCCATAATTGTCTGTTGTAGAGAATTCTAAGCAGTCACAATCTTTTCACTGAAGAATGTCCTTGGCTAAACCTTATCGATCAGCTCCTTTATCCTGAAAATGTGCAGTCCAGTCCCCCACCCATCAGTGGAAACGGGGGACTTCTGTTCCCCTTCTTTGTCCTGGAACTGGGGTGTAGGGTCAATGTGGGAGGACCAATCCCAAACACAGATTGGAGACAGCCAGAGTGACTGAAAGGGCCCACATTGGTTCACTGGGAATTGTTTCAGTTGTTTACTCGTATTTCATCTTGTCTAGATTTCGCCTCTTATATTTAATTACCCTCCCGATCCATTTCCTGTGTTCAAACCATGCTAATTTATAATCACAACCTGCTCTCAATGGCCCTTCATACTTTACATTCCACAACATGCCTCATCAACCAACATGCTGGGTCATCATGCCATCTATTAATCCACAGCTCATGACTTCGATCTAATCACCTTGGCCCTCGTACATTCAATGCCAAACTGTGCCCTCTGCTTATTGGCATCAAACACTCCATTTCAACTTGATGCCATGTCATGACAACTTATGCCCACCCACCTTCAGCTTTTGAGGCTACACTCTCTCCATTTAATCACCCGGTATCCACCACGGGCATACTTCACATTCGGTTGAAATTAAAGTTCCAAATATCTATTACAGATTTGACCCTGTTAGAAAAAGATACACTTCCATTCAACATTTTTACATCCCATCAAATACTTATTCCCTTATAAAATAAAAAAAACCCATATCAAGCTTGCTGAGGCCTCAGCCTTTACAATTGATATCAATGGCATAGATGAAGAGACTGAAGATATGGAGATGGTCATTTAATGGCCAGTTGGTTCCACAAATAACATCTGTGAACTCCTGCCACTCCAATCCTCCTCTCACAGAATTAAGAGATGTGAGGTTTGATGGCAGGACTTGCAATACCAGACTTTTCCTGGCATTTTTGCTATGGCAGCAACACTCACCGTTCTGCAAAAATCGGGCAGAAAATCTTTGAATATTTTTAAATAGGGGTAGATAGGTTCTTGGTAACAAGGTGATAAAAGGGTTATCGGTGGTATTTGAGAATGTAGAGTTGAGGTTAAAATCGCATCTGCTAAATCTTTTTGAATGGCAAAGTAGGATTGAGGGGCTAAGTGGTCTATTTCTGCAACTGTCTTGTGTTATCCTACGAATGCATGTAAATATAGCTAATATCTTAAACCCATCAATAAAAATCTTTAAATTAGGATCTTATGCTGGGATAATTAAACATTGCGGAAAGCACCGAGCCATGAGCAATCATTTAATGATTGTTGTTCGGATAATATCAATACATGGTTAATATAGTTGCTACTTCATGCTGTCCAATGCAGACTATATTTAGTTTATAAAGCTGGGGATTTAGACAACTTCATACCTTAAGTTCTGCAGACCTTACCCACCCTTCAAAGGCATTTACTTTCACTGTAAAAATTGCTAAATACAATACTGCAGGTTAAAGTCCCTGCTACAATGAACGAGCGGTTTGGTTGAAGTCAGCATTCATTTCAAATAGCCCAGCTAGCCTTGGATTTTCCTCACAACTCAAAACATTTCCACCTAATGATGGAAATGGCACCTCTCGCAAATAAGGGGTGGGGAATGGATCTAAATCTTTTGGACCCAGGTCTGACCATTATGGAAGGTTCACAGAGCCTCCACATTAAAGCCAAAGCCAATATCTCAACATCTACCTGGTGAAGCCTCTTCATAATTTTGAACCTTCGCTGCAATCACCATTCATTCTTCTCACCTCCAGGGAATATAGCTACAATCTAACCAGCTCTCAACAGAGGTTAACCCAAGGGTCAATGTAGTCAGCATTTTTGGAACTACCTCCATTGCATACATATCCCTCCTTAAACATAGAGACTAGAAGTTATACAGTAGTCCAGGGTGATCTCATCAAAGTCCTGTACAATCATAGAAAGAGTCCTTTTTAATGAAATCTAGTTAACAGCAGCTGAATGGAAAGTGTTAAGAAGGTACATAAAAGGGTAAAGAAAATCACTTCCGCATTGTTCGCAAATTTTCTTCAAAGATCCTGAGATGCTTGCAGTAAGTGAAATGCTTTTGAATTATTATTGTTATGGCGTGAAATACAGGATAAAACTTACACAATGTTCTTGCGCAATCATCAATGAAATTAATTCATGTGTAACCCACTGCAAACCAAATTTGGCTTTCTTTAAAAATTATTTATTCATGGGATATGTGCATTGCTGGAAGGGTAGCATTTAATTCCCATCAATAATTACCCTTGCGGTGGTGGTGAGCTGACGTCTTCACCCGGGGCAGTCCTTGGGGTGTAGGTACAGTGCTATTCGGAAGGCAGTTCCAGGATTTTGACCCAGTGATAGTTAAGGAACAGCAACAGTCAGAACAGTATGTTCCTTGGAGGGGAACTTGCATGTAGTGGTGTTCCTACATGTCTGCTGCTCTTGCCCATGTAGGTGGTGGAGGCTACGTTTGGGGAATGTCCTGCCAGAGGCTCTTTGATGTGTTACAGTAGTACATCTTGTAGTGGGTCATACTTCTGCGACTGTGCATTGATGGTGATGGGAGTGAATGTTGAAGTTGTTAGATGTTGTGCCAATCAAGTTGGAAACCTTATCCTAGATGGTATCAAGCTTATTGAATGTTGTTGGGTCTGCACTTAACCAGGCAAATGGAAAGTATTCCAACACATTCCTCACTTATATCTTATGGATGGTTGACAGGTTTTTGGGAAATGTGGGTGTGGGCTACTTGTGACAGAATTACTAGCTTCTGATTGCTTTTGTAGAGACAATATTTAAATGGCTAGTCTAGTTCAGTTTCTGGTTAATGATTAACCCCCAGATGTTGATAGTGGAGGAATTAGCCATTTTAATAACATTGAGCATCAAGGGGCTATGGTTAAATTTTTTTGGAGTTGATATTGTCTGGAGTCTGTATGACATGAATGTTATTAGCCACTGAGTAAAACAAGTGTACTTTTGTCCAGGTCTTTCTGCATTTGGACACAGAATGTTTCAGTATCTATAGTGTCACCATGGTACTAATTATCAGACAATCATCAGTGAATACTCTCATCTCTCACCTTAAAATAGAGAAAAACCCAATGATGGAGATAAAGCAGCTGAAGATGGATTAGACATGGGGCACTACTCTGAGAAACTTTTGAGAAGATGTCCTGGAGCTGAGATGATTAGCTTCCAATAGTCACAGTCATCATCCTTTGAGCTAGGGACAAGATTTGAATCAATGTAACCATTTCATTCTGATTCCCCACTGAGTCCAGTTTTTGCCAGCACTCCTTGTTGTCTCACTTGGTAATGTGGCCTTGATGCTGAGTGTGGTCAATCTCAGCTCACCTCGCCTCTGGGGGTCAACTCTTTTGTCTATATTTAAATCATAGTTATAATGAGGTCAGTTATAATGAGTCGCTCTGACAGAATCTAAACTGAACATCAGGAAGCAGACATAATGGGAACTGCAGATACTGGAGAATCCAAGATTACAAAGTGTGGGGCTGGATGAACACAGCAGGCCAAGCAGTATCTTCGGAGCACAAAAGCTGACGTTTCAGGCCTAGACTCTTCATAGGCCCGAAACGTCAGCTTTTGTGTTCCTAAGATGCTGCTTGGCCTGCTGTGTTCATCCAGCCCCACACTTTGTTATCAGGAAGCAGGTTATTCCTTTGCAAGTATCAACTGATGGCACAATTGATAAACTTTTCACTTTGCTAATAACCAAGAGTAGACTGATGGGTTGTCAGTTGACCTGGTCTGATTTCCCTTGTTTTTGTGTATGGGGCAATTTCCCACATTAGTGGGTAGATGCCAGTATTGCAGCATATTTGAATGGCTTGGCAAAGGGAGTGTGTTTGATCCGGGAACACAGCAGCTAATCCTGGAGCATAAGCCTCCAGTACTGCTGCTAGAATGGAGCCAGAGCCCATAGCCTTTGCAGCATCCAGTATCTGCACCCATTACTTGGTTAATTCACTCAGAACCTCTGGCCGTAGAAGGATGCAAGAGCTTTAGACTTGTCTTTTTGCACTGATTTGCTGCATTCCCCATTTTCAAGGATAACATTATTTATGGAGCCTCAACCTCTTGTTAGTTGTTTAATTGTTGATCATCATTTGCGGTTGGATGTGGCCAAGACTGCAGACCTTCAACCTGATCAATCACATTTGAAATCCCTGAACCCTGTCTAATGCACATTGCTTCGTCCGTTTGGCATGCAAGTAGTCCTACAGGTTTACCATGTTGACACCTCATTTTTGCTATGGCTGATACTACATCTGATAGGCAGTCCTGCACTCTTCATTGAACTAGGATTGATTATAGTGGCAAGGGTAGAGTGTGAGATATTCTGAGGCATATGGTTGTGGGTTGAGGTTGAATACAATTCTCCTGTTGCAGATGGCGAACAGGGCCTTACGGATGCCCAGTGCCAAGTTGCTAGATCAATTAGATTCTGCCCCATAATGCACAGTAAAAATACCAGACAACTTGATGAAGGTTACCATCAATGTGAAGATAGGAATTCATTTGTACAAGGACTGTGCAGTGATCTCCCCTACCAATACTATTACAATCAGACACATTTGTGGCTGGAATATTGGCGTGGACTGGATCAAGTAGATTTATCCTTCTTGGTGGTTCCCTCGCGACATTCTAAGACGCAGTCTTGCAGCTATGTCTTTTAGGACTTGGCCGTCTCAGTCAGCAGTGATGCTACTGAACCAGTTCTGGTGATGAACGTTGAAATCCGCCCCCCACCACCCAGAGTACATTCTGCGTCCTGGCACACCCTTGTGCTTTTCCAAATGGTGTTCAACATGGAGAAGTGCAGATTCATTAACTGGGATGGAGGCAGTAGCTGTTGGTTTTCTTGCCCATATTTGCCTTATTGCCTTGCATTTCCTTACCAGCCAGGGTTACAGCCATCCATTTTCTAGGCTTGTGATGTGAACTTGAAAAATATTTGTTATTTTTTAAATTATTATTTGATATTGCCTTATATTATGGTGCACGCCATTAAACATATACATCACGTGAAATTTACTTACATTTTTATGTTTTTGTCTGGTTTGAAGAATGCCTCTTCATGAAAATTGGATGTGTTGTATGTTTGCTTGGTAACTTACTCACCAAATTGCCACTCATGCAGTAAATATAAGCATTTACCACTTTGATATTGATTGAAATTGGACAGGCTTCATGAAGAGAATGCCTCAGGAGACAGCTATCCAGAGAAGCTAACTGTCACTTACATCATCAAGAAAGGTGATGTGTTTCATTTTGACAGGTGTGTTGCTAAATTCGCTGACAGTGAGAAAGAGCTGATTTATTGTCAATAGATACACAGTCAGGGTGTTACAAATCTCTTTATATCAGGATAACAATAGCACTCAGTGGTTAAGAATTATTTTTAAAAAATTATCCGAAAGAGAGGAATATATTGAACTGCATCTAGATTTGCACTGTCCCTTTAGGAACTGGAAAGCTGCATTTTGGCAAATTACTGATTGCAAATTGGACGTCAAAATTGGGTGGACCAGTTGTTCCAGTTGCACATAGAATGCACACATTTTACATTTTGTAGCTCCATACTCAGACACATTCTACAAACCACAAGCAATTGTATCTGGGAATGGTGCAGAGAACCAGGTGACAATTACACTCTAAAGGTAAACTGAACTGTTGTTGTGTGCTCCACAGTGAACATATACAAGACATTGCAGATCATATGCGAAGTAAATTTTAGTTACACAAATGCACATTTAAACAGGTTTGGGTTTACATTTTCTGCAGCTTTGAACATGAATTTAAATTTCACTAGCTGTTGTGGCATTTGAAACACAGCCTTTACAGCGTTAACCTGTGCCTCTGGATTAATTGACTAGCGACATTACTAAAATACCAACATTTCCCCAGTACAAGGTTAGTCAAAAGATTGATTTTGTATGCTTTAAATTGGTCTTGTTTTGTTCAAGTACACATTTTTGAGATACCACACCGCTCTTTGTTGAAGTTCTGTGCAAAAGGTGGCAACTCTGGTAAGTTCATAATGATTCGCTGATTAGTTGTTTTGTAGGAAAAGCCCGAAACATGTTGGAGATCATTTGAACTTTGCCCACAAAGTAATGAACAGATAGGTGGGCAATTAGGATCAACTAGTTTACTCAATCATGCAGGAATTGAGCATGTGAAAATTTAACCAACTGATCTGGTTGACAAGAGCACCCTTGAAAAAAATGTTTCATTTTTAACACGTGTGTGTCAGGTTCTACGATATATTCAAGGCTTCACTGCAATTTTAACTATGTAGCCTGAGTGGGAAATGAAACTGTTTCTTGGCAGGCTGGTCAATGACATGGAAAATTGGGACCAAAGAAATTCTGAAAAAGCAAATTTTCAAATTCAGCTTTAATTTCTTTATGGGGCCAAAAGATGACTCCCTTTGAATTCACTGGGAGAAAAAGACTCTCTTGGATTTGTCCCTTTAGTTAACTGTGGGACACTCAGGAACTGCTGGTAAAAAAAATCTGAGATGTCACTGTCTGCTAAATCACAAATTTCATAGCTTCTGCTAACTTAGGTAGGAGGTTGGTCAGGGTGATTCAAATGAAGCGTCAGAGTGAAAATACCTCCAATGTCAGACAAATTTTAACATCCATTCCTCTGGTGAATTTTGGGCATTTAGTCAGGCTGGACGGTGTCAACTTCCCACGTTCACCCCAATTCATTTGGAGATTACTTGTGGATGGCCTTTCTAATCCACCAATAAATGAGTCTCTAAAGAGGATAATTAGTCTGAGATCAAGGGTCTCATTTCATTGCTCCTGGTATTTACTTAACAGCAGTTTGTATGCTCAAGCATATAGCGAGCAGAAGCAGATTTGTGCGACATTGCCAACAGATTCTGGCGTAATGGTGTATTTAATTTTTTCTTCTATATTTCTGATTGTAAGCCAATGTCAGAAAATGATTGTTTTAAAAATCAAGGATTTTTAAAGCAAGTAACCTGACACTCATTGTAAGTACTACTTACACAGCTGTTTTTTCAAGCAATTCTTGAAGCCTACTTTGCCGATTAACTGGAGCTAAAGGAAAATGGAGGTTTGGCTGGCAACAAGTAGCTGATTGGTCTTTGGACCAGTGACCAGTTATCAAAGACAAAGGGCTTATACCTGCCAATACCTCTGTGATTGGCTCCTTGATAGCTGAACAACTTGGGGATGTTAATCTGTTGGCAGAAACCATTGGACCCCTGGTGAAGAAGGAGTTCATTTTGCTCTGCAGTAAGAAAATGTTGCAAGCTGAAGATAGTCAGTTCTTTACGCCCTTCTAGTTGCTGTAAATTGTTACTTTCATTCACAAGCTACAGTCCATTACAAGTACGAAGTAGCCACCATGTATACCCTGCAAACAAATGAAAGTAACTGGAGAAGAGTGATTGAGAAGCAATGTTCTGTGTGGAGCTTCTCCTGGGTGCTCCGTTTTCCTCCCAGAGTCAAGTGCAGGTTAGGTAGATTGGCCATGCTAAGTTGCCCATAGTGTTCAGGGATGTGCAGGCTATGTGGGTTCACCAAGGCAAATATGAGGTTATGGGCATAGATTCTTCAAAGGGTCAGTGAGGACTCGATGGGATAATTGGCCTCTAATTGTGCTCTGGACATTCTGTGAATTAAAGGATCATTGCATTGGAAAATGGCAGGCTATATATAGGCATCTGAAAAGATCCTGTTCAAAAACAGTTGAGGGATTGGGGTGAACCTCAATGCCACTGCCGGTAAATTCCACATGTTTATTCAACATTTTATTCACTTTAATAATCAGCACGGCCTCCCTGGTAATCCACAACTTTTACAAACACTTTCCTTTTGGTGCCCTGCTAGCTGATGCCATTCTGGTAGAACTTCTTTTTTCCTGGGACACTACCTGTGGCAACTGATGAGGTTCCAATGCTAACATATGTTTGGAATTAGGCCGAAGACAGATGGCATCTTTTGAATCTCGATCAATTTGCTTCATTGATTTAAATTGCTAATAACTGCATCAATGTATGTAGCAGCTGTTGCTTTCAATCAGAACCAGTTTTCAATACATTTCCTGATAAAACATTTCATATCCATCTTGCCTCAATGCCGAAGTGAATTGGATCTATGCAAAGTTAAATTTACTTCAGCCATTCTTGAGTTAATTCTTGGCTAAATTAAACAGAAACATGCTGGAATCAGGAGAAGTTGAAGGTGACATCTAATGATGCAGGATCAGAATAAAGTCCTTGGCTGGCCTGCAGTGCTCCAGTGCAGTTAAAAATTGACCATTCAGTTTTGTTAATTGTCTTGCTAATGGAGGCTGACAGATTTCATAGGTTAGAGATTCTTCGCACGTGGCAACAGATAACTTTTAAGTGCAATGCCTTAATAAATACAAACATAAAAGGTGTTGCTATAGAAACCATATAGGTACTAGCCATGCCTGACTTTTCATGGGATATATAGATCAACTTGTGCTTGAGTTTGACTTTGGTGCAGTCTCACTTCTTTTTCTCAAACATTATGATTGTATCAGTGACACTATCTATTTCCACATTAACTGAATAATTTCATCACTCTTGCTTTCAATTTCTACCTTTTCTCTATCTTTATTTGGTCTATCTCTTCATCTTCTCTTCCTTGACTTTCCTGTCTGCATTTCTGAGGAAAGACTATCAACTAATATTGACTATTCCTACTAACTCATATCGGTATCTTGATTGCACGTTCTTCCATCCTGGTTCCTGTGGGGGTCTTGTCAATTTCTCTATTTCTAGTGCAACTTTCCACATTCAATACCAATGCATTTAAAAGAGAATTTGACAAGAGGGTTTCCTATCACCCTGGTTGATAGGTCTCTCGACTATATCTATCCCATTTCTTACATTTCTGTTTTCATCCCTTCCTTTACCATTTTCACCACAACCAGCATAATGTCACCATGAAATACACCTTCACATCCCTCCTCTTCTAGCATTCCAATGTGTCACATTCCATTGGGGTAGTGCGCTGGAAATCTAGCCCCACTATCCCCTGAATTGTGGCAAATCTGAGGATTTAATGAAAGTACCACAAGTGCCATTTAGCCTCTAATTCATTGCTCTATAGAATTTAAAAAAATGCCAGGTTTTCCTCAGTAACAATGAAAAAAAAACTTTACTTAAGACCCTTAATTTTAACAAAAGAATAACCATAACATAATTTATGTAACTTTAAATGTACCCATTTTAAAATTTCTCTATACACACACACACACACACACACACACACACACACACACACACACATGCAAATATGCCTGTGTGCACACAAAAAAGAAGCAAACAAAAATATTATGACTGAAGGGGAAAGAAATAGTCAGAGGAACATAGTGCTGTAGAACTGGTCCAAAACTAAAATTACTAGATTGGTTGGTTATACAATTCTCAATTCCATGGTGATGACTCAAGATTATCCATACAGCAATGATCAGTCTGTAGCTCACTGGTTGCTTGGTTGGACCCAGAGTCTTTTGGGTTGTCTTTGGGTTTTAGAGTTATTTCTCCCAGTGCCTCTGAGTGTATTCTTTCTGGATCTCTCAACAGAAAATTGGAGATAGCAGCTTTAGAGAAGGGGGAGAGACAAAATATGCAGTTAACTCAAGGAAATCTCCTTGCTTCCTTCTGTTGCTCCCTTCAGAGAATCCATGTGAAACTAAAATCTGACAAATCAAGGCTTGTTGCTATGCTGAGCTCTCCTGAACCTACAACAGCTGGTGGTAATTAAAAAGTCAATCAAAAGACTGCCTTTGGACAAAATTGTCCTGAGCACACACGGGAAGTGCCATTTTGCCTCGACTCAATGTCCCCAAACGTAACACCAATTTAAACGTTATGAGATTTTTTCATTTCATGGAGTACTTCTCTCCTCAAATCCTAACAGGTTTCCTCATGCTACTAGCATGAACATTCCCCCTTAATTAGCTACCATAATTCGAGAGCACCAGACCCGTTTGATCCTTGTCTGATTCTCCACTTGCTTTAATCAGCAAGTCTTGGGATACTCCAGGATCCCTGGCACTGCTGCAATCTTGAAAAGGCCTTTATGTGCCCAATTAAGCACTGACAGTTGGAAGATACCCTGCACAGTTTACGACATTTACCCTGACATGACAGACCAGAGGAAATGGATGCAGGGCTGTGGACAGGGAGCTGAACATCCTGATTGCTGGAATCGTGCAGATTAAGAATATCCTCTTTCTCTGGGATCATGGGAGGATGTCACATCACCAGACCCTGCCAATTTGGACTGAAGTTGCCGCCCTGAGATCAGCATGGTCTCAATTACCTAGAAGAATGCCTAACAGTGTAGGAAGAAGGCCAATGACCTCCTCCACTCTGCCAGGGTACATGCTTATATGTATATTTCTTCTGTTGTCTGTGTCAAAATCCTGACAGTCTCCCTAATGGCATTGTGGGTCTAGATTCAGCACATGACCTATGGTCGTTTAAGAAAATACTTCCCACCACCTAGGGATGGACAACAAATGCTAGCCCAGCCAGAAATTCCCACATCCCATGAATTGGGATGGTATGGTGGCACAGTGGTTAGCACAGTTGCCTCTCAGCGCAGGGACCTGGGTTCAATTCCAGCCTCAGGCGACTGTCTGTGCGGACGTTGCACATTCTCTCCGTGTCTGCGTGAGTTTCCTCCGGGTGCTCCAGCTTCCTCCCACAGCCCAAAGATGAGCAGGGTAAGTGGATTGGCCATGCTAAATTGCCCATAGTGTTCAGGGAGGTGTAGATTAGGGGGATGGGTCTTGGTGGGATGCTCTGAGGTTCGGTGTGAACTTGGTGGGCTGAAGGGCCCGTTTCCATACTGTAGAGACTCTAATTCTAATTCTAAGTGTTCTTTTTAAAGTTTGCTATCTCACACTAGGTTTGCTACTACATCCATTCTTCATCAAGGCACATTGTCTGCCACTCTCACTATTATATGCAGCATCTTCCTCCATCTACTCATATCTACCCAATCCTCCCACACAATGAGCTGTGTATGGCTGCTGTGCCACTTACTCATTTACTTGGGATACCTCATCACTTTTCTCCCTGTACCTAAGAACATTCCTTCCTTTTCTCTCAGTTCAGGAAATAACAGTTCACAGTAGGGCAGAAAAAGTCATGGGTTACAGAGTTCCCAACATTTGGGATCACATACCCTACAGAGAGAGGAATCTGATACTGACCTCCCAGAGCAGCTGAAAAACTGTGTCCAAACCAATTGAATTCAATCCACCTGACATTAAGGAACAGCTGAGGAAGAGACAGAAAGGATTATGAGTGTCAGCAAAATTCCAGTTGTAGTGCTGTAGAGTTGCGGTTCAGACCCAGTTGGGACTCAATATTCCAGTAACAACTACAATACAGGCATCAGCTGACAAAATAAATAATTTCAGTAGTATGTCCTTTAAAAAAAAATTAATCCAATCTGGCTAACTGCACCTCATCAATTTATCTCCAATCATCAATAAACGATGAAAAGGTGCCATTTCCAGTGTTATCGAGTAGTAATGACAAATAACCTGCTTTGTGATGCTCAATTTCGGTTAGGAATTTGTAAAAATGAATAGAGATGTAAGGATTCAGGTACATACTTCTTCAATGTTTGCATCACATAGACAAGGTGGCTAATAAGGCGCTTAGCACGCTTTCTTTCATTGCTCAGACACTTGAATATAGGAGTTGGGATGTTACCTCAAGGCTGCACAGGATGTTGGTGCGGCCTCTTCTGAGGTACTGTATCCCGTTCCAGTCTCCATTTAAGAGGAAGCATATTGTTAAGCCGGAGAGGGTACGGAAGAAATTTACCAGGATATTGCCAGGAATGGAGGGTTTGAGTTATGGGGAGACACTGGATAGGCTGAGACTTTCATCACTGGAGCGTAGCATTTCAAACCATGACCTTATATAGATTTATGAAGTCACGAGGAGTGTAGATAAGGTGAACGGCAGGTACCTTTTCCCTTGGATGGGGGATTTCAAAACTAGAGGGCATATTTTTAAGGTGGGAGGGGTAAGATTTAAAAAAGACATGAAGGACATCTTTTTTCCACGCAGAGAGAGGTTCATGCGTGGAATGCACTTCCAGAGGAAGTGTTGGATACAGGTGCAGTTACATTGTTTACAAAACATTTGGATAAGTACATGAATAAGACATGTTTGGAGGGATATGTGCCAAGCACAGGCAGGTGAGTCTCGTTTAGTTTGGGATTATGGTTGAATTGAGGGATGTGTTTCTGTGCTGTATGACTTTATGACTCTATAACTCTATCATAGAACCACCGGAGGCTCACTGATGATATTACCTAGAATGGTGACGAAATGTCTGAAAATGAACCTTCCAGCTCAGCGAGCAAACTCACATCCAGAACTTCAACCTGAGCTACAAATCTTCTCAAAACTCGCTAGCACCTATGGGCGCAGTACGCTAAAACTGACCCGAAGATGGGAAACCAATGCCATCCGACAGAGGGCCATCCGCGAACAGCTGTACTTCCTACATGAATGCCTAAGAAAACAGGTACTACCTAAATGTCTCCAGTGCAAATCTCCCCTTAACACCCCACTAGCCAAAAGAATAGCAGAACAAAATGGCTGCAGAATGCTTAGAGAAATGATCAACGATGCCCACAACAGACTCCGTAAATACAACCGGGAAATTTTGCGCCAAAAATCTTTACTCACTAACGCGAATACCATGAATGGACAGACACAGTACAACGAGCCATAGACATTAGACAATGGCAAACACAGAAAATGAAAAAAGGCTTCACTGGAGGCTCACTGATGATGATACTAGAATGGTGACAAAACGTCTGAAAACGAACCTTCCAGCTCAGTGAGCAAACTCACATCCAGAACCTCTACCTGAGCTACAAATCTTCTCAAAACTCGCTAGAACCTACAAGCCTGAGTTCTCCTTTATTAGGATTGTGGTTGATTCATGTCTTTGTTCCATATCCCCAAACATCTTTAGATAACATAAATACATACATTTAAAAGTGAGTATTGATATAACATCAATTGCTGTTTGAGAAGGACCATTCCAAAATCTGGGAAGTATATAAAATCCAGTGGGTGCTGTGCCAGCATTTGCCTACCTACCCCTCTCCTGACTGCAATTAAATGGATGAATGCCTGCCTTTGGGCTTATATGATGCCCTTAAGTGGCCAAGTAATGGTTCCATTTCCACAGATGCAGCTTGATATGCCGGTAATCTGATAAGCATCTTTATCTTTTTTTTGTTATTAATTGTGGTGATATTGTGAACAGCAAAAAATACAAATGTATAAATTGAGGAGAATGCAGCAGGTTTGTGGAAAAAAGAAACCTAATATTCCTTCAGTCTTGAACTGAAACCAAATAATGCAAGACTAGACAGTTCACCGAACGGTGTAAATAAATTAGGAAAGCTTCGGAAACGTTTTTTTTTATCTGATCACAGAATGGCAGAATCATTGGCTAAGCCAACATTTATTATCCATCTATAATTGTCCTTGATAAAGTGTTTTGAACCACTTTCTCGAACCATTTTAGTTGATGTGCTGTAAGTCCACCATAGTCTTGTTTGGAGGATGTTCTAGGATTTTGAAACAGTGATAGGGGAAGAACAGTCATCTAGATGCAAGTCAAAATGGTGTGTAGCTCAAGACAAATTTGCAATTGGTGTTCTTCACTTGCATTTTCTGATCTTGTCCTTCAGGTTGGTAGAGTTTGTGAATTTAAAATATAGTTTCAAAGGAGCTTTTGGTAAATGCATTTTGTAGGTGGTACAAACTGTTGTTGTGGCAGAGGAAGTGAACATTGACAGTCATAGATTGGATGTCAATCAACCCACTGCTTTGTCCTGAGTAATGTTAGATTTCCTAAGACTTTTTGGAGCGGAACTCACTGAGGCAAGTGAAGAGTATCTCCACACTCCTGACTTGTGCTTGTGGATGGGTGCACAGGTTAGCTAAGTGAGGAAAGGAATTACTTGTCACAGAATTCCCAGCCGCAGATCTGCTGTTGTGGCTTCAGTTTCATTTGCCTGCTCCAGTTCATTTCCTGATCAATGATAACCCCTTAGGATATTGACACTGGAACCTTCAGTAATAGTTCAATTGAATGTCAAAGAGTGATGGTTGGAATTTAGGACATGGTCATTGCCTAGCACTTAATATGGCATGAATGTAACCTGTAATATAGAAGCCTAGCCTAAATGTTAAACAGGTTTTGCTGCATTTAGACACAGATTGTTGCAGTATCTGAGGGGGCCAGATTGATGCAGTGCAGTGAACAGTGAACATTCCTGCTTTTCATATTATATTGGAGGGAAGGTCATAGATGAAAGAGCTAAGATGGTTGAGCCTAGGTTGTTACCCTGAGGAACTACTGCAGAGATGTCCTGGAGCTGACATAATTACTCTCCCAACAATCACAACCATCATCTTTTTTGCTAGATATGACTCCAAACGGCAGAGGGATTTCCCCTGCTTCAGTTTTACTGGAGTTTCTCAGTGTGAGACTCAGTCAAATGCTTTCTTAATGAACATCTATCGCTTCACCTCATGTTTGAACCAAAGCTGTAATGGGGTAAATAAACTTGGCTTAGCCTAAACTGAGTATCAGTCATTAGGCTGTTGCTGAAACGGCTAAGCTTTTAACTTCTAAAATAGATAGCAAATCTCATTTGTTCTCAACTCAATGCAGTTTAAAAATGGAAACAGTTGGGATCATTACAAGTGTACATATTTATTACATTATTTATTTGATTTTCAATTTGGCCTTGTATAATTTTGAATCAGAAAACAATTTATCTTTTTAAAGAAACATTTTTTATCGAGAGGAGAGCAGGCTAAAATATTGGAATTTCACATCGTATTCAACTGCCGCCTTGTCCACTCCATCACCCAGCTATGTCTCTTTGCAACCTCCTGGTGTACTCTCCACAGCTTATCTTTTGACACAATTATATGTCATCAACACAATTTTTCAACATAAAAGAATGGCTCTGAGTCAAGGGAGATTGCGAAGATTCTAATTAAAGCATCGTAATGAAAACATTGTAATGTTCTCACCTAATACCATTCATTTCTGTTGTGTCAGGCCCTGCCCTTGCACCACTGGAGGGACAGCCACTGCTGTAATTTACCTAATGGGAGAAGCAGCGAAGACACTGCTCTTACAATATAGGGTCACCAAGGTCAAATGTTGTTGAGGACTGTAAATGGTTGGTAAGGACAGGAGGTTGTCATAGGAGCTGGAGGGCCCTCCTAATCAAACACACATATGACATATGGAAGGCCACAATGCCCACATGGCTAGATTGACCTCTCAGTCCTCTCACTGGTATAGTACCAGAGGTGGTGAGAAGAAGCCTTTCATTAGCCACACTAGTGACTCCATTGAACTCTGGTTGGTAAGGCACTTCACCATCTTCCACCACTGGAAAATTACCTGACAGCAAAAAGGCAATAGACACGCCAGCCTCGCCCACATGACTTTTCAGTTCCCTCATTGAATTCCAATCCTGATCCATCAGGCACCATCAAATCTCAGCTCCAATTTTGCGTGACTCCTTATTGTTTCTGAGGTGTGCTGCAACAAGAAACAACAGAAACACACGATAAATTCATTTTTTGACATGCACTAGCCACTTTGCCTCAATTCGTACAAAAAAGATCAGCATTTTGCCAGTGCTAAATTTTCGTTTAATCTCCGCATTTACAAAATCTGCACTTTCACGTCTGTAATGCAACATTGGCCCCAAGGCAGTTTTGAATGATTTTTCTATTTACCAATTTTATTTATAGTCTACATTGCATTTTACTTTTAATTACATGTCTAATCAACAAAATTCTTTCATCCTTTAATCTCTAAGGTTTGTCATCCCCTTCTATCATTTTCTTTCTTTATTTTTCTATAGAACTTATCTTCCAGTATACTCAGTTCTCACCATTTTTTAGCCAAGTCTTAATAACAGCTACAAAATCTCTAAGTTAAATTTGCATATTCAAATCATTGAAGAATTTCCTTATGCTCTAAGCATCTATATAAATAAATCTAACACATCCTTCTCAGCATTAGTTCATTAACACATTTTTTATGATATTGTAGTTACCAAAAGTACTTCAAGTGCAATATCTATCTACTACTCGACTCTCTTTCCTTTCTCATTATATTAAAAAAAAACACCACTCTTTTCACGTGAGTCCTTCCTCAATACACTTGGTTAAAGTCCTTGTGTCTTATTTATTTATCATTTCCTCTTGGTTCAAGAGAAACTTGTTCCAACAGTACAGCTCTTTCCTTTCCCAATATTTTGTGAGGAACCCACACAATGCCCTTAGCCTTAAGTTTTCTAATCTGTGTATTTCTGCATCACTTTGTTTTGGTTAATAATCCAGCGATTATATCCTTTGAGGCCATATTCTTTAATTTAGTTCCTTGTCCATGGTATTCTCTAAACTAGGGCTTTTATGTAGATTTCTCAATGACATTAGTCCCACATAGACCAGGACAATCAAATCCTCCTCATCCTACCTCCAACCATGAAATGGCCTGAATCCTGGGGCAGGATGGACAACTCCTGAACAAGGCTGCAGAGAACAGTGTCTGTCCTCCTGACTGTGTTGTGTGATATCACTATCTTATTCCTTTTTACTCAGTCCCTCTAGAATGGTCAACTGTAAAAAGGTGCCATTGCCGGTCAGACCCAGCAGATTTTCTCCTTATTTACACACGAAACAAGCTTCCTACTTGCTTTCCATTCCAATAAATAACAACATGGGCAATAAATACTGACTGTGCTAACAACACTCACATCCTGTGGATTAATAATTTAAAAGATTATTCTGCAAATTGGATGTGGACTGTAGACATCAGGAAGGAATAGGTGTTGTTGGAGGGGAAATTCCATAAGTTGCATTGTAAGTATGAAAGTGGAGAACGAATGTTGGATAGTTAACAGATTTTGAGTTCTGTGAAAACATTTACTGGTCCATTCTGGAAGAATTACTCCTATTCCTCCTGACCCACAAACATTGCTGTAAACGTATATACTTTGTGCATTCAATCTGTTTCATCTCTTTTCACTGCCGCAGAGAGTTTCTTGCACCCAAGGAAAACCTATCAGCATTAGCTTATAAAGGAAATCATGTGAAAATAGGAGCAGAAAAAATTTCAAAGACTGACCCACCAAAGATGAGTGAATTAGGACCTAATCCTGATGCATCTCTGTTAAAAATGAAAATGGACTCATTTCAAATTTAACATTCATTGTTTTCCCATTTATCCCCTATCCACCCATTCTTGCGTATGAGATTTAACCTCTGATCATAGAAAGGAAATTTTACCCATAAACTCCAATGATCTGGATATTTTACAAACATGTTGATGTAATTATGTAATGTATTAATGTAATATATTTTTCTTTGCAGTTATATTGTTCAATTGTACTGGTCATTTACCATTCTGATACTTCTACCTCTTCGATCAATCTGTGATTGAAGTCGTTTCAATGAGGCTATCTGCAGTCTATGACACAGTTGCTAGGGAGGAATGAGCAATTCTTGGCAATTGCAACATATTTCATCCTCGTGATGTCTGAACAGCCTTCTCACCTCTCATGGGGTATGACTTAACCAGTGAATGATATTTATACTACACTAGACATGTTACCATAATGCTATTGGACTAGTAGAAGTAGGAACTGGAATAGGATCATGAGTGATCTGACATTTATCATATCCAGCTTTATGCCTTTTCTCCATAGCCTTTGATTTCCTACTGATCAAGAATCTATTTCAGCCATAAATATACACAAGGACACTGCCTCCACAGCTCTCTGTGGCAAGGAGTTCCAAAGACTCACAGCCATCCGAGAGAAGAAATTCCTCTTTATCTCAGTCTTAAATTGACGTCCTTTTATTTTGAGTTAATGCGTTCTGATCCCAGACTCTCCCACAACAGGAAACATTCTCTCAGCATTTACCCTTTCAAGTCCCTTAAGAATTCTATATATTTCAATGAGATCACCTCTCATTCTTGTAAATTCTAGTGAGTAGAGTCCCAACCTATTTAACTTTTGCTCATAAGGCAATCCATACCAGGGATCTTACCAGTGAACCTTCTCCAAAATGCTTATATTGTGAGTGAATGAACAGTCATTTACAAGGATGTTTCATCCATGCCACCTCTGTTCCCTCAGTAAGTTTTCTTCTTCCTCTGCCACCCACTGTGTGTAAGTGCAGTACTGACATCTGCAGTTGGGCTGGAGAGAACCTGCTCTGTGATTGGCCTAATTGACATTGGACATTTGTCCCTGGGTGTCTTCAGGTTTAGATGGCCCAGACCTGCTGAGAGTCTTCTTATCAGATACAGATGGAGCCTCTTAACTTGAAGTGATCACAGCTGGAAGTGAAGGAGGAGCCTAGGATGTCTTAGGAAAGGTTTTTGGGCATTGTGGGCATGTCTGCCTTCATCTTTCTTTTGATGCTATACCCCTATGGTTACAGCAATGGAGTGCATAAAGATTGTTATCTGAGCACAAACACAGCACTTCATCTCATTTCCTGTGATGAGGTTGGTGCTGCAGCCCTGGCCTGCAGACTTTGCCAACAAAGCTGAGTTGCCCCAGCTGTAAAATGTGATACTTTGTACACATACCACATTGAGAAGGCCATTTCAGTCTGCAATTAGCTTCATCCATAGAAATGAAAGGGATTCCATTCCATCAATGTAATAAGTCATCTGTGATAACCAATCAACACATGGCAACATTAAATTTGTGGCTGGAAACCTGGTCAATCTTCTGTAATTATTGGTATCACATCATTGGAGTCTTCACCAGGTACTTGGGGAGCTGCTGTGAAGCCCATATTCTTGCAAACTCTTTATAGAACATAGAACATAGAACAGTACAGGCCCTTTGGCCCATGATGTTGTGCAGACCTATTATCCTGCAAAGATCAATATATCCTGCATACACTACATTCTACTGTCCTCTATGTACCTATCAAAGCATCGCTTAAAAGTCCCCAAAGTATCTGACTCCACTACCACTGCCAGCAATACATTCCACACATCCACCACTCTCTGTGTGAAGAACCTACTGCTGACATCTCCCCTATATCTTCCTCCAATCACCTTAAAATTATGCCCCCTCGTGTTAGCCATTTCTGCCCTGGGAAAATGTCTCTGGCTATCCACTCTATCTATGCCTCTCATCATCTTGTACACCTCTCTCAAGTCACCTCTCATCCTTCTTTGCTCCAATGAAAAAAGTCCTAGCCCTCTCAAACTTTTCTCATAAGACCTGCCCTCCAGTCCAGGCAGCATCCTGGTAAATCTCCTCTGCACCCTCTTTAAAGCTTCTACATCCTTCCTATAATGAGGTGACCAGAACTGAGCACAATATTCCAAGTGTGGTCTAACCAGAGTTTTATAGAGCTGCAGCATAACCTCACGGCTCTTAAACTCAATTCCCCTGCTTCATTTTGAAAGTCCCAAATCTTATAAAGATGGCTACTGGGGACAGGGGTTACCCTCTGCAATCCTGGCCAGCATCACCATTATGCAAGCCCCTACTGAGGTCAAGCATAGATACAATACAACTTTGTGTGTGTGTGTGTGTGTGTGTGTGTGTGTTCGCACAAATGTGCATGTTCAGATAGACTGCAGCATCAACTTAGCACACACAGGAGTAGGTTAAAAGGGGATGTGATGGATGCTGAAGAGTTGGGAGAAGGGCTGCAGTCTTCTGAGGAGAACATGGGATCATTGAGAGGACTGAATATCACCTTCTGCATGATGAAGCATTGCCCGGTCAAATACAACAAGCCAGACAGGACTTATTGGTTCCAGTAAATGAGAACTGGGGAGAGTGATCAGTTATTGACTGCAAATTCGCTGTTAGTTGAAACACTGTTCTGAGAGGTAAATAATGCTTCTGAGTGTTTGTAGTCAGAGATGATACGAACTGCAGATGCTGGAGAATCCAAGATAACAAAGTGTGAAGCTGGATGAACACAACAGGCCAAGCAGCATCTCAGGAGCACAAAAGCTGATGTTTCGGGCCTAGACCCTTCTTCAGAGAGCCTCTCTGATGAAGGGTCTAGGCCCGAAACGTCAGCTTTTGTGCTCCTAAGATGCTGCTTGGCCTGCTGTGTTATTCTGAGTGTTTGTGTTTAGTTCTCTTTTGCTGTTGCTGACTAAATGTGAGTGTTTTGAGTTGCTTCAGACTTTGCAGCATGTGATGGTCCCACATTAAACAATGGGACAATGTAAGTCCAGACCAGGCATTGAGAAAAGAATAACACTCCCTTAAACAGGGTTCTAAGATGGGATGAGGATACGAGTGGGTAAGTTGTGTGGCTGTGTTCTTAAGTTGTATTTCTGGAGAAATGGGCAATGCTTCACTTCTGAAGAAGTCAGGCCAGGGTCAAAATATTAACTGGTTCCTCTCTCCATAGACACTGCCGGATGAGTTACTTCAGCACTCTCTTTGTTTGAGTCACTGCAGAAGGTCATCTCAAGCTATGGAGCTGTTACAGGAGGCCCAGACTCTATTCTCCTCAATACCATGTCCTCCAAATGAGTAAGGTGAGGGGCATTGCTGCTGCAGACTGCTGGTGCCCCGGGTCACCATCACGGAACTGGAGCAGGACTTCTGCCACAAAAAAGTGGGAAGCCATCCAATACCAGTGATTACATTTTCATGTAACTAGCTACTTCCAAGGATCCACTGGGAATCTGTATGGGAAATTTCAATGCTCATCTCATGCATGTATCAAGGTTGTTACTGATGCAATTTGTACCTGATCACAGCACTTCACCTCATTTCCTAGGGTCAGTGCTGCAGCCCTGACTGTAGCCTTTGACAACAAAACTGGCTTCCCCTAAACCCTTGACATCCCTCACACATAATATTGAGGGGGCTGTATCATAATGTAGCAGATTTCATTGATATAAATGAATTCAAGTCCATCAACATACAAGTCATCTGTGATAATTGTTTACATATATTAGAACATAGAGCAGTACAGCACAGGAACAGACCCTTAGTGTCTATTCTGCCCATTATTTCATTCCAAACTAATCCCATTTGCCTCTAAATGTCCATATCCTCTATTCCCTGGCTGTTCATGTTTCTGCTTAAATGCCTCTTAAATTTTGCTTTCATATCTGCTTTGAATACCCCTTCTGGCAGTATGTTCCGGGCACATTCTTTGTATTAAAAACTTTCCTTGCACATCTTTAAACTTTCGCCCTCTGACCTTAAACTTATGCCCCTAGTATTTGAGATTTCCAGCTGTGAAAAAGGTTCTGACTATCCACCCTATCCATGTCTCTCATTATTTTATGTACTTCTATCAGGTCACCCTCAGCCTCCAATAATCTAACAATAACAATTCAAGTTTGTTCAACCTCTCCTTATAGCTAATATGCGCCAAACCAGGCATCATCCTGTAAACCTCTTCTGTTTAACCACTTCCAAAGCCTCCACATCCTTCCTATAGTCTTGAACCTGCACACAGTATCCCAAATGAGGCCTAAATAAAGTCTCATACAGCTGCAACTTGACTTGCCGACCTTTATACTCAATGTCCCAACCGACTAAGGCAAACATGCCGTTTGCTTTCTTTACCACCTTATGTGTTCTCACTTTCAGGGTACTACTATCTTGCACCCCAAGATACCTCTCTATATCAACACTCCTTAGGGTCCTACCATTTAGTGTATACTTTCCTTTTGCATTTCACCTCCAAAAATGCATCAACTTACACTTGTCCAAATGGAACTCCATTTCTCTACCAAACTTTCCAACTGATCTATATTGTGCTATATCCCTTGACAACCTTCTTCACTATCCACAAATCCACCAACTTTCATGCAATCTGCAAACTTATGAACCAAACCACAAACATTTTTATCCAAATCATTTGTACATATTACAAACAATGGAGATCACAGTACTGTTTCTCACAGAATACCACTCATCATATACCTTCAGTCAGAAAAAAAATCCTCTCCGAAAATATACTGTCTTCTAAGACCAAGTCAATTTTGAATCCAACTTATCAACTCACCATGGATCCCATGTGACCTAATCTTCTGGATCAGCCTACCATGAGGGACCTTGGCAAATGCCTCAGTAAAGCCCATGTAACAATATCCACTGCTTGACCCTCATCGATTATTTTTGTCATTTCCTCAAAAAAAATGAATGAAATTTAGTAAACAAGACCTCACCGACACAAAGCCATGATGATTATCCCTAATAAATCCATTCATTTCCATATGCTTGACTTTATTAAAGGTGGTCAATCTGTTCTTAGGTTTTCACATTGTGTCTTTACAGAAAGGATTTGCTAATTCTTTGACCTTCAGAGTAATACTCTTGAAAGATCTAAAGAAAATCTAAAAATGGTCCATCTGACATGAATGACTAGCTTCAGGTTTTGAAATCACTTCAAGACCACAGCTCCACATTAATTCCATTCTCATTTTTAACTTATTGCTGACGAGCTGTGTTGAAAAACTAATCTACAGGGTAAATTCTATCTTCACATTGCATAGAACCTGAAAATTATCACTGCTGAGATTGAAATCTTCAATGTCTATTTGTATCAGAAAAAGTCCTTGAGGAGCCCTTAGAGCTGTTTCTAACCTAAAGGACTGCTGATTCATAATGATCTCTTTGTACCTTCAGTATTTGTTGACAATAGATAACGTGCTGTGCACAGTGCCAACCTACATATTATAAAATGATTGTAGAGGCACTTAAAAAGGTGCAAACAAGATTTACAAGTATCTTGCCCGATATGACTGAGAGATTCTGACTGCCAAGGAAGTATGAGCAGACTGAGATTCTCAAAATACTGAGAGGTGACCTGACAGAAACCTTTAAAATTACAAAGTGGTTTGGACTGGAACGCAGTTATATTTCCACCTCTGCAGAAACTGTAGTGTCATGTAAACATAAAATTGGTAATAAGTCCAATTAATCCATTGGAAGCTTCTTTACAAATTAGTCAAATATGGAATTTGTTAGCGTAAGGGTTAGTTGAATCGAACAATACAGAAGCTAGATAAACAGATGTGACTGGATTCAGTGGGGCATTGCCCAGTCTGGCTAAATGATGAAAGGGGGAATCCTGACCATTGTCCTGATAACTACCCCGTACCATTTATAATCGGGAACAGCCACAATAAACAGTTGCCAAGAAAGAATGGTAATTGCTTTTGAGAAAAGTTCCCAAAGTGCCTCATTTCTTTGAGTGTTACTTCAACAGCGTGAACAGAATTGATCTTCCAAGTGATAATACCGCAGGACCAGCCACAAAAGAAGCACAATTAATAAAAAAAAGAGCAGACCTTAAAGAGTCAGGTTCTGAAAAGTGCCTTCCCTGAACTTGTGCTATGATTGCTGAGGCCCGCCACATTGCTCTAGTTTTTGTATGCACAAATGAGGAAAATCCAAACTTACTTGCAATGTAGATTATTTGTGTGCATGAGCAAGCTGCACTGCTATATTTGGGTGCAATATCAGTTGTATATTGCAAACAACTTTCTACAGAAAGAAGACAACAATGAGACATGCTAAAGAATTGTTTGAGTGCTAGAAGGCTTGACTCAGAAAATCTGCAATGGAAAGGAAATCATGTAGATGGAGGAGCATTTATGTTGTTAAAAGGAATATCTCTTTCAGTTCATGCTGGGACATTGAAAGTTACGTGACAAGAAAGTGATGAGCTCATTACCTTGATTATTTCAAAAGTAACTTTGGCAAACTGTGATTCAGATGATTTGGAAATACATTCAACTCGTGATTTTCTAACAACAATTGACCAGGTGCCACAAATAGCTCCATGTTATCAGTTTACAAATCTTACAAACAGCTATCGTGTATACAATTTCCACATATCTAGTATAAATCTTGTGAAAAAGTCCTGGATATTTCTACCGTTAATAATAATACTTTCCAATAATTCAAAAGTCCCCAAAAATGTGTTCACGTTTCTTCATTATAAAGCTATGCATGAGACTTTGTTGTTTTGTACGTACCCATTTCCATGAAAATGTGCCGAATCGGAAGCTGAAAGAATGGTTTTTTACTTATATCTATTCAGAAGTTCCTTTGATGCTTTAAAAAAAATCACTATTTTCAGGCAAACTTGGATTTGCTGTTGGATATTCCGATTGCTTAGAAAATCATAACATGCTGTTCAAGAACTAGCATGTTATGATTATTGAATTCAAGTTCCACCATCTGCCATAGTGTGAATCAAATCCAGGTGCCCAGAGCATTGCCTGGCTCTCTGATGAACAGCCCAATGATAATAGTCCAGTGAGCTGACTCTGTAATCAGTGGGGCACTTTCAGCAGCATGTCGTCGTGAGCTAGGAAGTTTGGAATCGGAAACACTCTGTGGTGGCATGCTGTAGCAGTGGAGAGGGAAAAGTTGGAGTCTCTTTAAATTTTTAATGAAATTTTATTAATGAAAATGGCGCCTACGTACAATGATGGTGCACACTTTTCATGGTATTTTGTATTGAATACAGATGACAATAAAGGATATTCTAATTCATAGGGTGCTGTCATATCGGGCTTCTTCCTTTCATGATCATGCTTCCCTGTTACAATTTCATTCAGAGCGTGCTGTGTTAAGATCTGCCCCCAATTTGGAGTCAACGTCTCACTGGGAGGCAGTGACCAAGTGGTATTACCACTAGACTGCTCATCAGAGACCCAGGTAACTTTCTGGGCACCTGGGTTTGATTCTCACCACGGCAGATGGTGGAATTTGAATTCAATAAAAATCTGGAATTAACAGCCTAATTGTGATAATGAATTGGTTGTTAGAAAAACCCATCTAGGTCACTAATGTCCTTGCCTGGTCTGGCCTATATGTAACTCTTGACTGATCGCAATTATTTCAATTAGGGATGGGCAATAAATGCTGCCATAGCCAGTGATGCCTTCATCCCTTGAATTATAGAATCCCCACGGGCCATTCAATCTATTGCATCCTCACCAACCCTACAAAGAGCATTCCACCCAGACTCACCCACACTTTCATCCCATTCCCATGACTAACCCACCTAGCCTGCACATTCCTGGATATTGTGGACAATTCAGCATGGCCAATCCACCTAACCCACACATCTTTGACTGTGGGAGGGAACCAGAGACCCAGAGGAAACCTGCACTGACACAGTAAGAATATGCAAACTCCACACAGACAGTCGCCTGAGGGTGGAGTTGAACTTGGATCCCAAGTGCTGTGAGGCAGCATTGCTAACTATTGAGCCACCATGTCACTCTTATTAATATTAAAAAATCATCATTCCACATGCCAGTCCTCCAAGTTAAAATCTTCCTCATCGGTAGTCCTGAAACCTATTTAATCAATGTTAAAAACAATTGAATCCCAAGATAAGTGTTTTCATCTCAGAATATACTGTAGCATATTCAATGTGAGAGAAGGGGTATTTAATGTTCTATTTGCCAATTTAACATGAGAGAAGTCATACACAAGTGGAAGGGTTGAGTGGGTGGTGGCATCACTGAATTTATGCTGCTTTGAAAATGTAAAATTAGCATGATTAATTTGACTAATGCTCTAAATAATTGGAGTAAATGTATTCATTCAATCTAATGCAACTTTGCTCAGGTCACATGTCTCATCTTTGGAGAGTGAGTTATTCAAAATCAGTGGAGGAGCAAAATGAAACAGACACTTAGGTATGAAGAGTACTTCAACTCATTATATCCCACCTAACATGAAACAGAGATTCCATTACTTTATAAGTGTACTTGGTTATCTACTCACAGGCAACAGGTTTGAGTTAGCACACAAAATACAGAAGTATCTGCTAACCCAGAGAAGCAATGTGTGTTCTGCTGTTGACTGAATACACTTTCATCCTTTATTCATGTTAAGTGATTAATTGTAAGGCTTGAATTTATTCACATTTTCTGAAACCTGAGAATTAAAAAAAACAGGAACATGCTCAAATATCTGTGTTAGATATTAAGATTTATTAAGTTAGCAGATTCCAAATCTCAAAATCACAACAATCTTCTTCTCTACAATGACCTACTTGGCACTGAAATGTAACATAAAAATTACAAGTACAATTGTAGGTATTGGTCACCTTATGTTGACTGTAGTGTCTTAAATGACTCACTCTGTTACTCTTCCCTCTGGTTGCCATAGTGAGGTTCCTTTAATAACCACTCTTTCATATTATTGCTTGCTATTAAGCAGGATATCATACAGATAGAAACACACTGTACAATAATTTTTTTTCATTGTGTGAAATATACAATGAAGCATCAAGTTTTTTTTTGTTGTTTGAATTATGAGTTAAAGACCACCTTTCTTTTATTCACCCAGTATGGGCTTGTACAGTTTTCAGAGATTGTTTTTATTCAATCATGCTTTTATCTTACCTTCGATAACAAGATGTAGAGCTGGGTGAACACAGCAGGCCAAGCTGCATCAGACGAGGAGGAGGGTTGATGTTTTGGGCCGAGATCCTTCTTCAGAAAAAATCTTGTAATGTTCCCTTTTCTTTTTTCACTTTATGGTACTATTTACAACTCTACTGACTTCAATTTATAAATTAATTTTGAGCCTCCTTGTTCAATTAGAAGCCATTTATGCTCATCACTGTTCATAATTACCATGCAGTCGCAAACATCTTCCAGTTTTACTAAAAATTGAAAGAATACCAAGGTTCTTAGTTCAATTAATGTAGTATTCTACTTAAAATTGAAATGCAAAATCACCTTTTGATTGCATTACCATCCTTGAAACTGCAGCTATCAAAGGCCTGATGGATTGTCATTGACCAGAAAGTAATGTGGATCAATTATATAAAAACCTTGGCTGCGACAGCAATTTAGAAGGTGGACATTCTGTGACTGGTGGTGGTTTTCTTATGTGTCTGCTACTCTTGTCCATCAAGGTGGTAAAGATCATGGGTTTGGATCCTTGTTGAAGGAGCCTTAATGAGTAACGGAAGAGTATCTTGCAGATAGTTGCCACTGATGCCACAATACATTCACTAGTGGTAAAAGAAATGAATGTTTATGATGGTGGATTGGAAATCAGTCAGGCACATTGCTTCTTAAGTGGATCTATTCAGACAAATGGAGTGCACTCCATTACCTTCCCATCTTGTGCTGTGTTCATGATTGACAGAACTTTGTGAGTCAGAGGGTGAGTTACTTGCTGCAGAATTTCCAGCCTCTGATCTAGGCCATCTACTATTGTAACCATAGTAATTATGTAGCTGGTCTAGCATCATTTCAGGCCCATAGTGAATGGTGATTGGGAGGGATTTAATGATGGTGAGGCAATTAAATGTGAACAGGTAATAGATTCTCTCTCTTGTTGAGGATGTTTTTATTTATTCATGGGTTATGGGCATTGTTGGCTAGGCCAACGTTTATTGCTTGTCCCTCATTGCTCTTGAGAAAGTCGCAGTGAGCTGCTTTTTTGAACTATTGCAGTGTATGTGCTGTATGTGGACTAACAATACCACAAAGCCAGGAGAGTTCCAGGATTTTGACCTAATAACACTGAAGGAATGGCAACATTTTTCCAAGTCAGGATAGTAAATATCTTGGAGGGGAACTTGCAGGTGGGGGCATTCTGTGTATCTCCAGCAATTGCCTTTTCATGGGTTTGGAATGTGTGTAAACGGAGACATGGTGAATTTCTGCAGTGCATCTTGTCGCTAATACACACTGCTACTCCAGAGCATTGGTAGTGGAGGGATTTAATGGCTGTGGTTGTGATGCGAACCAAGCAGGCTGCTTTGTCTTGGATTTTTTCAACTGCGTTGATTGTTTTGCCGGATCTGCACCAATCCCATCAAGTGGGTGAATTACAGCACACTCCTGATTTGTGCCTTGCAGATGATGAACAGTCTTTGGGGACTCAGGAGGTGAGTTAAGACGGTCCTTGTCTAACACTTATTTAGCGTGAATGTTACTTTCCACTCTTCAGTCCAAACCTGAATGCTGTTCAGATCTTGCTACATATAGACACAAACACCTTCAAGAACTGAGGAGACATGCACATTACACCATGCAATCATCAGCAAACATTCCCGCTTCAGACCGTATGGTATCACGTTTCATGAATATTGATGGAGGTGCATATTTTTCACTGTTTCCCAGTAGATGTGACAAGAATAAGTCAAACTAAATCAACAGAACTTCCTTAATAGCAGGCAACAAACAGTCCCATTGTTAAAACAAAACTGGCTCAGACTGCTCTCACGATAATAAAATGTGAGGCTGGATGAACACAGCAGGCCAAGCAGCATCTCAGGAGCACAAAAGCTGACGTTTCGGGCCTAGACCCTTCATCAGAGAGGGGGATGGGGGGAGGGAACTGGAATAAATAGGGAGAGGCGGACCGAAGATGGAGAGTAAAGAAGATAGGTGGAGAAGGTGTGGGTGGGGAGGTAGGGAGGGGATAGGTCAGTCCAGGGAAGACGGACAGGTCAAGGAGGTGGGATGAGGTTAGTAGGTAGCTGGGGGTGCGGCTTGGGGTGGGAGGAAGGGATGGGTGAGAGGAAGAACCGGTTAGGGAGGCAGAGACGGGTTGGACTGGTTTTGGGATGCAGTGGGTGGGGGGGAAGAGCTGGGCTGGTTGTGTGGTGCAGTGGGGGGAGGGGATGAACTGGGCTGGTTTAGGGATGCAGTGGGGGAAGGGGAGATTTTGAAACTGGTGAAGTCCACAACCAGTCCAACCCGTCTCTGCCTCCCTAACCGGTTCTTCCTCTCACCCATCCCTTCCTCCCACCCCAAGCCGCACCCCCAGCTACCTACTAACCTCATCCCACCTCCTTGACCTGTCCGTCTTCCCTGGACTGACCTATCCCCTCCCTACCTCCCCACCCACACCTTCTCCACCTATCTTCTTTACTCTCCATCTTCGGTCCGCCTCTCCCTATTTATTCCAGTTCCCTCCCCCCATCCCCCTCTCTGATGAAGGGTCTAGGCCCGAAACATCAGCTTTTGTGCTCCTGAGATGCTGCTTGGCCTGCTGTGTTCATCCAGCCTCACATTTTATTATCTTGGAATCTCCAGCATCTGCAGTTCCCATTATCTCTCAGACTGCTCTCACTGTGACTTCTATATTAAAAATGAGGTCCTGATAAGGAAACAGAGGCTCCTCTTCACTGAACTGCACATGAGAAGTAAATGGTGATCCACCAGATAGTGGTGCCACCAAGATAACTTGGGGAAATATTGCAGCCAGCTCACAAAATTCTGATGGTTAGCTGTGTGGTATGCACAAAACTCAATTTGCATCAGTCAGGATTTTTGCTGGCCTAAACTCTGCATTTCTTGCAAATCCCCAAATATCAGATGGTCATCAATCCCTTTTATTCAAGGTCACATTTTAGTTTATCTCATTCTGAAGGCTTCTTGCTAATGTCCCACCAGACACTTACAGGCAGCACGTTTAAGGCATGTAAGCATGAATCAAGAGGCCTCCACATTTCTAGAGACTGATTATGTGTTTTATTTTCAGAGAGAGAAGGAAAGTAGTTCACTGCTGAGGTGGTTTTACTAGGTGGCAGCTCAGTAGCTAGAATTGCTACCTCACAGTGCCAGGATCCCAGGTTCAATTCCACCCTCAGGTGACTGTCTGTGTAAATTTTACATATTTTCCCCTTGTCTATTTGTGTTTCTCCCACTGTCCGAAGGCTAGGTGGACTGGCCATGCTAAATTGCCCACAGTGTTCAGAGATGTGTAGATTAGGTGGGTTAAAGGGGGATGGTTCCGGGTGGGATGCTCTGAGGGTTGGTGTGGACATGTTGGGCCAAAGGGCCTGTTTCCACTCTGTAGGGATTCTATGATCTTTTGCTATGAATACAAATTTTGTAAGAATTCTATACTCATTCCAGAAAGTAATATCTATTAAAGTTTTTATCTGTCATATGGCATATGCAGAAATAGACAAGGTATAGCTCCCGTGCTTCTTGCAGACTTGATGTGCATGTATAGGTGATCAAATCTGTACCCTGTGGACGAAGTAAGTGATTGAGAGCCCCAAGGATTATCTTCTATACTTCCATAGTCTTTGTCATAGTGTAGAGATTGCTACAAAGTCGGCCAGGTAGACCTCACAGAATATGTGTTCCTTGATTCGGGCTGTTAATCTGATCCAATCAGGGAGCCCTGGCTAGCAGATAGGGACAAGAATGCCAGACATCCTGAGCGCTGGCTCTGAGGGAGCTGAATCAGTGTCTAGGACTCTCCATATTTCAATAATGGGTGACTCAGTGATGGAATACTGGCTTCTGTGGAGTTATTTCAGTGGCGATGAGAGAAAAACACACTCCTGAAGAAATTCACTCTCAACATTGTCTTTGAGTTGCGGTAAGCATTTCTGCCATCATGCCGTTATTTGGGAAACTTGACCCACTTGATCCTGCCATCGATGGCTGGGCTCAGTACCTAAAAAGAATGCATCTTTTTTAATAGGCAAATGACATTGGGGCAGATGAAAATTCACAACTAATTCTCCTGACAGTTTGTGGATCTGCCACTTTTTTAGTTATTAGGAGCTTAACTTGAGACACCAGATGTTAAAACCTTTCAAGAGTTAACTGATTTAGTCAAGGAATATTATGATCCCTAGGCCTCCTCAAATTCTGAGATGCTATTGGTTTTGCCCAGCAATTTGAGAAACATGGGAATCCATATCGGTATTTTTGACTGGTTAAGCAAAATGACCAAGGCATGTGACTTTAGTTTAACCCATAATGAAATGCTGAAAAACGTTTGCTATGTGGGATTTTGCTACCACGCAAAAGCACTTACTAGCTGAAACCCAAGTAGACTTCAAACAGGCACTTCAAAGGGCTTTATCACTAGAAAATGTGGCAAGTGGAGCATATGAATTGCAGAGTATTTCAATGGAAGTGGACACCCTCAACAATCCAACAGAACTTGGGGAATGCCACCTGAGTGAAGAGAATTGCATTGCCTCATTCAGGACATATCCTGAATAAACAGATTCTAGGTCAGCCCACAACAAAACCCCAAAACAAAGCTAGCCCTCTGCCAAATGGTTAAAATTTTCTTCAGGATCTGGGTCAGCAAGCCATTGATGTTGTTGCCTAGATACAGACTCGAGGTCTGAATTGAGTACAAGAAATCATAGGCTAGTATCCAATACAGTGCACACTCTGGGAAGTCCATCTGTATCTGGTTTGTAACAGTTAAATTTCTTAGCAACGTCCAACTCAGAACCAATCATAATAAACGTCTGTAGAAATGGTCACCCAGTTCCAGTGGAGGTTGATATTGATGTAGCCGTTTTATTGGCTGTAGAACCAGTCTTTAACAAAATTCACTCTGGGCGCCAAGCCTTAAGCTTGTGTAAGACCTTGCCCAGGCTGAGAACCTATCCTGAGGAACCATTACAGATTATGGGTACAACTTTGATTCTAGTCTCTTACAGGAAGCAGCTGGTTCAATTACCGTT
This sequence comes from Stegostoma tigrinum, assembly GCF_030684315.1. Taxonomy (NCBI): domain Eukaryota; kingdom Metazoa; phylum Chordata; class Chondrichthyes; order Orectolobiformes; family Stegostomatidae; genus Stegostoma; species Stegostoma tigrinum. Next base: position 80,577,131 of record NC_081358.1, read on the forward strand.
GTTTTTAGTAAAAGGCTCAGGGCCAACTTGTTAGCGCAAAGTTGGTTGAGAAAGATCTACCCAGACTGGTTCAACATTTTTTGATTAGAAAATGACTGCCTGACTGAAGTTCTAATTAAACACCTGGATATTTATCAGGAAGGCCGAGGGAGTATCCAAGGAGACAAGACCACCTTGTATGCTGACCAGGAAGCAATTCCATGATTCTCCACGGCCTGCCCAGTGTTATTTGCCTTACAAGCAAAAGAAGGGGCAGAAATTAGGAGGCCAGAACATAAAGGAATCATCAAAACACTCCAGTTTGAGGAATGGGCACCATTGGTCTTGCCAATTGTGAAACCCAACATGTCGGTTCACCTTTGTGAGCTTTTAAACAATGGTTAACTGCTTTTTGCAGTTGGCTAAATACACAATCCCTCACATTGAGCATTTACATGCAAAGCTGGCAGGAGGGCTTGTCCTTCTCGAAGTTGGGCATGAGCCATGTATAATTGCAATAGTGACTAGGTAAGGGTTCCCAAAAGAATGCTACAATTAGTACCTATACTTGGGCTACAAAATTGACAAGACCAGCTTACACCCATTGAAAGATAAAGTAAGGACACTCAAAGGTACTCTGGTTCCCAAAGCTTATTTCTTTCCTTGGGCTGGTGAGTTATACATAAACTGTCCTCCAACCTTTGCACCGACTCTTTAAAAAGGGTTAGCCTCGGAAATGGGTGTGCAGCCAAGTCATAGCTTTCAGGGGGATGAAGAATCAGCTTTCACCCTCTAAGTCATTGGCACACTATGATCCCAAGGTTTGGCATTGAAATGAGATGCCTTTCCATATGGCATCCAGGTAGTATTAGCTCATACGTGGTCCAATGGAGAGGAATGCCGAATGACATATGCATCCAGGACTTTGACTAACACAGAGTGTAAATACACCAGGATAAAGAAGGAAGGTTAGGCTGTCATACCTGCATTGAGGAAGTTTGACTGATGCCTTTATGGATGTAAATTTGTAATAATAATGGAGGACAGACCCCCTGCTAGGCCTATGTAAAGCGAAGGCAGTGCTGCCCATATACTAAGTGCATATAATTACAAATGGCAACACTGTCCAGGAGGCCAAGTAGCAAATGCAGATGCAAGCAGCCTCCCGCTGACAGATACACCACTGGTGGTACTGCCATTGGAAAAGTCTGTAATGGTTTTACATTTTCTGGACACCCTTTCAGTCTCAGCTGACAATATCCAACTTTGGACGCAGAAGGGTTCTGGTTCTGGCAAAACAGGAAGAGCTGGCGGTGAAAGGGGAAACCAAGGAGCCGGCACAACCAGAATTGAAACCTTTTGGACCCAGAGAGACCAGACCACAGTAGGAGGGGACGTATTATTATGGGGAACAAGAATAATTGTTCGAAGCAACTGTTGCTGGTAGATAGTGGCTGGACTTCACCAGGGTTATCCAGGGGTTTCCAAAATGAAGCGGTTGGTGAGAGGTTATGTCACGTGGCCAGGACTGGATACACACATAGCTGCATTGGTGGAGCAGTGCCCAGAGGGCCAACAAGGACAAACATTGCCACCAGCAGCTCCCCACATTCATGGGAATGGCCAGGAAAATCCTGTACTCAGTTACATGTTGACTACGCAGGTCCTTTCACAGGTTCAATGTTCTTAGTCATTGTAGACTTGACTCAAAGTGGCTGGACTTGCATAGAGTTCATTTATCAAACACGGAGATGATGGCAGTCGTTTGCAATACACCGACTCCAGGAAGGGTTGGTCACACATAATGCGCCACGTAACAAAGACACCCCAGAGCGTAAGTCCACAGTCTCCCGAAAGTGGAGTCGCAGGTAGACTTGTTTGGTACACTTGCCCCCACTGGCCAGTGCAGTGAGCACAGGAGTCAGGATGCCATGCTATGGCTGCACAGGACATTGGCTAGGCCTCTACAATTGGTTCTGCTATAACATGATAGATGCATTCCTGCACAACATAGTGTTATAGAAAATCACGCTATACAAACAACAGGGCCTAAGAGAAAAGCAGGGTTAGGAGCAGGTCACCAAAAAATATCATGCAAAATTGTTCAAAAATCACTCAAAAGCCTAAGTATACTACAGTTTGAATAAATGTTTAATTCATATCTAATAATGAAATAAGAGTAAATTTAACACCTGGCCTTGAAAAAAATGTCAAGACAACTTGATGGAGGAGGAGATTTTGAGTTTGCTCTGTCGTTAATGCAGAGGCTGAGCGTCATCAACATCATCATCATCATCATCTGTGTTGGAAAAGCTCAACAAGTCTGGCCAAATCTGTGGAGATATATCAGAGTTAACCAGTGACCCTTCTTCAGAGCTGAAAGTTCCCTCCGCAGATGCTGCTAGACCTGCTGAGTTTTTCCAGCAATTTCTGTTTTTGTTTTTGATTTCCAGTATCCACATTTCTTGTTGTTTCCTTTTTATTCACAGACCTTGTAGTACCAGTGTCCATGCTCTACATGGTCCAATCTGGTGGCCTCTGTGAATTCTTTAGTGATCTCTTTACCATTTCTCTTCTGACATCTGTTTAATTTCTAAAAACTGAAAGCTTCTAAAAGCTCCTATTAGTTTTGATTTGCTTGTCTTCCATTTATACTCTTCTGTGCTTTTCTTTCTCCCCTTTTCTCAAAGAATGCCGTTCTAATTCATATCACAAACCATCATCAGAAGACCCACAAGTTAGTTTTAAATATAACCTCTTAATAAACAAAATCAGAGCCATTTGGAAGATGAACAAAGCTGGTTGGCATGGGGAGAAGCAGCAATTAGAGGGAAAACACTTGATAAATATTATGCCCAGGAAGAATGAATGGAAAGCTAAACCCATATTTAACATGTTCAAAAGCTGGCATGGATGTCCATTGTTTTATGGTACTTACAAAGAGCCATATCAGAAGAGAAAGTACAGAGACCAATTTGAGTTTAGTATTAATTAGGAAATGAATAGTGTTGCCGTCTATTTCATGAATACATGACATTATACGGATGGTGGTGTGTGCAAAGTGCTAAGTGAAGAGACTGTCAATAATGATCTTCATGATTACTTCATGAGCTGCCCGGACCATTAGTCAGTCAAACCTCATTAGCAACATAGTTGTCACAAGGTACACAATAGATTACATTAAATTTTCATCTTTGAAATCTGCCATGTACTTTCAAGAGAATCTGTGATGTCCCTAGAATAACAGCAGTAAACTAGGCCTCATTGCTTGAGCCATGCACTAGCTTTGAATTAATAGGTAAATTTTGCATTGAAATGTTATTTCAGGACTTGGATGGATTGATAGATACTTAAAAGTACAATAATGTTCTTAAGCATTATAAGGGTGCAAAATTTTTTTTTTCTTTTCTGCCTGGACCTGCTAAATGTTCTTGGGATATTGCTGGAAGAAAACATTCTTTCTGGAGCCTGATATTTGTCAAGTAAGTTTTCGTTCAGGAGACCCAGACGTTGATTGTGTCAATGTGACCTCAAGCTAAAAATTCCTACAATGAAAAATCATATGAAAGCAGTCACCACAACAATAATCATTGGATGGATTTTCTTAACTGTGATACCTTAGGATATTCGGTACCTTGAGTTAAATCTTTAGTCCTTCTCCTGCTGCAAATGGGCTTGTACCACCAATTAAAAAAGAGCAGTGATCTACAACAGCAACTTCTATTCAGAAACTAGTATGAACATTTTAAACAGTCTAGAACACTTCGCTGGAACAGTATAAAACAAAATTTAACCTCAAGCCACAAATAGAGAACTTAGGTCAGATATTATCAAAAAGAAAGGTTTTACAGATTCTCCAATAGGGGAAAGAAGTAAGCAGAGAGACAGGGAGGTAATCTCAAGGAAATCCAGTGCTTGGAGCCTAGGTAACTGAAGGCATGATCAACAGTGATGCAATGATAAAAATTGGAAATGCTCAAGACTTTGGAGGACTTAGGCCTAAGACCAAAATATTAAGCTGCAGAATTAGGCCATTCCGACCATTAAGTCTGCTTCACCATTCGCTCATGTCTGATATATTTCTTAACCCCACTCTTCAGACTTCTTCCCATAACTCTTGACTTATCAAGACTGATCTACCACTGTCCTAAATACACTCAATGACTTGACCTCCACAGCCTTCTGCAGTAATAAGCTCCACAGATTCACCACTCTCTGGCTGAAGAACTTCATCCTCATCTCAATGCGAAGGTGTCATCCCTTCACTCTGAGGCTGTGCTCCTGGATCTGAGTCTCTTATGCAAGTGGAAACATCTCCAGGTCCACGTTATCTAGGTCTCTCGGTATCCTATAAGTTTCAGTCAGATCCCCACCACCCCTGTTATGTATATTAGCAGCCAAAGATAATGGCTTCACTTCCAAAGTTCCAAATTGGAGGAAATTGCTGCGTATTTAATATTGGATGCCAGATAAGCAGTTTACCAATTTAGTGACAGTGTCATCTGTTGCAACACTAGGCTAGAGTGCTGCCACCAATCCTGCATTCTATACTTTTAAATATCATAGTCCCAGGTATTGCTCTCTCATTAGACAGAGAGACAGCTGGTGGTGTATGCAACCCACGGATCATCACACATCATGTGAGGTTGAGAACACCCTCATGATGACCTCGGGCAGTGTAAGAATGCAACCCATGCTGTTGGTATTACTCCGCATTGCAAACTCGATGGCTAACCAATTGAGCCAACCAACTCCCCCAATCCTCCTTTCTATACTATATCTAAAGACCTATTTTGTTTGCAGTGGTACAGGATAAATCACCAGGATCCCATCAAAAAGAGACACTTGTCTAAACACCAAGCTATGATTTATTCCGTGATAGCTACAGCTTCAGGTGGTGTTGCCTAGTTATGTATAATCATTAAGACTAACAGAGGCTGAAGATGACATATCTGACCTCTTTGGAATCTTGAGCTGGACTCATTGGATTCTCCAGCCCAGCCTGTGTGACTTTACCAAATTGGGTGGAGTCTAATATAGTCTCCAAAACGAACTCTTTTAAGATCATTACCTTAAACAATATGTCCTCCCAGACTTTTATCCCCACAAATAACATTTCTACATTCATATATATCAATAGTTTTACATTAACCACTGCCCTTATCTTCACCTAAAATTTGGACTTGACAAGTTCAGGTATTCTAAAGATAAGATAAGCTGATATGTTGCTGTACAAATTGATAAGGTAGTGACAGTCATTGTTGTATCAGGCTTAAAGTTAAGGAGATGTTCATTGAAACAGCAAGTTGTGTCAAACTCAGTTCATTTGGATTGCCAGTATTTAATAAGAATGTTTCCGCAATGTTTTCCAGTGGTGGAGGTTCCACCGAAATTTTTGAATGAGTAAGCATTTGGCTTTCTGCTGCATTGATGCTCTGTTGTACTTCTGCACATCTGCGGCTAGTAATCTGTAGCTTTACAGATTCAACATCCTTTTGTTATATCAGGGCAGTGCTTTCACTTCTGAGGCCTTTTTGATTCATAGCATTGATAGTGATAATGAACATTTGCTTCTCCTCTTTGTGTTGATGTTTCGTATGTGGTCGTAGAGTGTTTTTATCTTATTAAAGTGGAAAAGTTCTGATGCTCCCCTTTGGTATGGTTATCCCTCGCTTCTCAGGATTTGGATTTTGGAAACTTTGTGATTTCAAATAAGCCTTTTGGACTATAACCTGGTGTTGTGTGGCTTCTTTTATTTCTTCTATTCATTGACATGGTCAGGGCATCGCTGGCCAGGCCGACATTGATTGCCCATCCCTAATTGCCCAGAGGGCAGTTAAGATTCAACCACAGTGCTGTGGGAGTTACATAAAGGCAAGACCAGGTAAGGATGGCAGTTTCCTTCCCTAAAAGGCATTAGAGAAGCAGATGAATTTTTTCCCCGGCAATGGATTTATGGCCATCATTATATTCTTAATTCCAAATATTTATTGAATTCAAATTCTATCATATGCCATGGCGGGATTCGAATGTAAGTCCCCAGAACATTGTCCGGGCCTCTGGATTAACGGTCCAGTGGTAATACCAGTAAGCCTTTGCCTCCCCATCTTGTCCACTTCAGGGTTTGTCCATGATTCAGACAACAATCTGTCTCTTACGAATTCTAATTTCAACACTCATGTAGTGGCGAGGTCACCATGAACGTCTGCTTTCTTAACTTTGCTCCTCACCAGCGATCTTGTGCCCCTCAGGTTAAACCCACCACCAGGCATCTCTCTCTAATGAGCAAACTGTCCTCTTGGGCTATGACGACTTTACCTTAACAGCAATGCTGTATATTTTCTTCTGTAAAGGTTTTTAATTCTACACTGGGGCAACACTTTGATGTTAGATTTTTCTTCTAAGCTTTAAATGCTGCGAAATGGCACTATTGCATCCTTGTACTGGTTGCAAGGTGGGTTCCTGCCATTTTGATCTTCAAAATGGTGGTTTACCACCATCTGCAGGCAAAATGAAACTCTCCACATCTTCTACAACCTAAATGGAGCTTTTCTGCTTCTTCACAAACCAAGTGAATATTTTCCTGCCTTTTATATCATTAAACACAATGCACATCTCATTCCGCAATTTGTCAAATAAGCTACTGTGGCCTTAATAAATCTTCCCACCAAATCTGCAGTTTAATTTATGTACCTACAAATCTTATCAAAGACTTCAACTTCTTCTACCTTCTTCTGTCGGACTGTGTCTTGTAAATCTTTTGCCCATTTCTCTATTAAACTATTATGCAACACCCCTGACTTTGTGACCTCAGTAATATACTTATTTAATGGCACTAGACTCTGTTAGCAAATTCATGCCATGTGAAGTATGTTTGATATAGTGGCAATGCCCATGAGAAGAAGTAAGTGCTTCAATTCATTTTTTGTCCTACCCAGCCTGGTCTGTTGTGCCATTAAAATAAATTTACTTCCTCCTGGTCTCAGTTCACACTGTCTTCTCTGCTCCTCTTCCTAGTTCTGAGGTGGAGGTTTAAGCCGGGTGTACTGTTTTTGTGCTGTTGTTCGTTCCATAAGAGAAAATTAATTTTCATTAAATTCAGAAAACCTATTCTAAGTTGTACTAACGCAGGTCTAATTGACGAAAGGTTTCTAACAAAAAGGAGCTTTGAATGAATAGCCTTTGGGTCATCAGGACCAAGAAGAAAACTTGTGATATGTATTATTAAGTAGAGACAGAATGTTGGTATTTATTTTTCCTTAAGTACAAAAAGTGGTAGAAATCATTATTTATATTTGATTGTGTTTTCTTTGGGTCACTATTTGTAACATCAACTTTGTGGAGCACCAGGAGCATAGACTGTAAATCACCATGCTTTCTTCCATATCACCTTCCAAACACACTTATTTACTGCCTAAAAGGACAAAGCCAGCAGATGCATGAGAACACTATGAGCTCTAAAGCCCCTCCAAAGCACACTCCAAGCTGACTTGGAAATATATCAGTGTTCCTTCGCTGTCACTGGGTGGAAATTCTGGAACTCCCTTCCTGGCAGCATTCCTCACAGATTTACACCAACATGAAGGCAGCTCACCACCACTTTCTCTTATGAAATTCGGGAATGAACAGCTATGTCACACCCCGGAATGATTAATAAAAATATTAGCTTGGTTCTTGACTCAAGAGAAAAGCTTAAACCTACAAGCTTACCTTTACCGGTGCAGTTGCCCAAAGAAATTGCATTTTCTGCCCAGAGATTCAATCTTTGTAAACTTAAACAAACTGTGTCTGGGTCGAATCTTGTTTATGTTCTTCTTTGGAAAATGCCAATAAGCTGATATTCTATCTGCCAAACCAAGTGAAAAGAACAGAGCTCATGGCAGCTTTTTGAAGAAGACTGCATTACAGAACTGAATAGCCAGAAATTGTCATGTTTAGCTTCAGCTGGAAAGCTCACTGAGCTCTTGGATTCCTGACTGGCATTCCTCCCTCAACCAACACTTCCAAAGTTATTCATCTCCTTGTTGTTTTGGGGCCTTGTTGTTTAGAAATTGGCTGCAGCATTTTCTTGAATAGTGACCACATTTCAAAAAAAAATTAGTCTGCTTGAAAGCACTTTGGGATATCCTGATGGGATGAGGAATACCATATAATTGTGTGGTTCCTTTTTAGAGATAGTTTTTGGGGAGCTTTTGCTCTTAATAATCCAGAAAAAAGAAAGGAAACTAACAGTTTTGAATTGTCTTCTGGGTTCAAGATGGAATTTTGTTACAGAATTAAGAAGATAAAAATGAGAAAGAGAAACTGCTATGTTGGCCATCTCGTTCACAATCCGTAGACCAATCTTTTGCTTTCTTTCAGAATTTTTCATCTCCTACGAGCAGAAAACTTATTTACTGACAAGGAGTAAAAATACATGTTTAAGGTAATAATAAATCAATAATCTGTTAAGGTGAAAAAACACAGTAACATGCTAAAGTAAGGTAATATCAATATCCTTTTGAAAACAAATGGTAAAACTTTGTAAATAATTGTGAAATATACTTCCATAGCTCATACCTCCATGGCTTTGAAAGATTGGTTTAGAACAGTTAGCATATTCTGTGAGAAACTGGAAAAGCCTTCAGTTGTCAAGGCTAGACTCCTCTCTGAAAATTACATACACCTACTCACACAGACTTGCAGGAAAGACTGCGGTCTCACAGAAAGCAATATGCACATGCACAGCAAGCAGCATCATAAAAATAGTTCCTCAGAAGTAAACTTCCTAATTGCAGTGAGTCAGTTAACATCAGTCAACTGCATGCAGGTTGCTTGTCAACTTACATGAAGACTAACCAGTAGGGGAGAACTGATGAAAACAAAAATCCCTTATATAGGTAAGCTAGTTTCCTCGTCTGCCTGTAAACTCCTGCCACCTCCCGGTCACTTTTAACACATATGCTTTCCCAATTTAGGTTCTCTTCAACTTCTTGTCATTTATTATTCTGTTATTTATGTTAAAGACTTCTTCATCAAACATCAACCAGAATGTATTTGCATCTCACTTCTCCACTTGATCGCACTTTCAGCAAAGTTATTGAAGGAAATGGTAAAAGCAATAATTTCAAGGCCGTATCAAGCTATGGTGGATGTCAAATGTTTCAAGTCAAACAGTCAGAGGAGCCTCTGAAGTCTCCAACTCTGTTGCAGAGTTGGAAACAGTTTAGGAAGATTCTAGACACCAGCCAATTTCACAGAAGTGTAAAATTCCCAGGAATTACCTAGCAGTCAGTGCTTTGGGATTGCTGAGGGATCCTGCCAGGCATCTGCCAGGATCTGACTGAGCTGTTGATAGACTGGAAGATTTTAGTCCATCTGCTCTCAATTCATCCCCAGTGCCTGGATGTGCACATGCCAATTTACCAGAGCCACAGAAAGCACAAGTAATCTATTATGTCTGACCCATTCTCAATGTCTTGAATGCTGCTGCTAAGCTAAAAGCTGGAAAATTTCTTGGACAGTGGACATTCTGCTCACCTCATTCCCAAAAGGGACATTTCTCCAAACGCTGAATCACCCAACTGAAGCCTACCCCACAACTGTGAGGTACCAGGGGTGGCCTCCATTCCTCTTACTGGAGATGAAACCCCACCCCTAGGAGCTGCTGGCCAATTTGATTGATTCTGTGAGCAGATTCACGACGACTGCCATGAAATCTAGCCAAAGAAAATTCTAGGGGTTGTATCAGAGTGGATTTTGAGGAGGTGGGTGGTCTGGAGAGGTGGGCAGTCCTTAAATAATGAGGATTAGGTTAGGGCTGAGTGAGAAGGTAGAGGACTAGTCACCTTCCCTGAAGTACATACACCACCCACCCACCCCCATCTAAAGCACAACTGTCAAGGACACACAATATCAGCTCAAGATGGCAGCACAGTAGGACACTCCAGCTGGTGCCCCTCAGCTTCACCAGTTCCTTTTCCTTTTACTTTCTTTTTTTTCTTCTCTGCAGTTTTTTTTCCTCCCAACTTTTTAACTTCATAAACTTTCACAGAGGGAATGGGGCATGAGGGCTTGTTTGAGTCCAGGCCAGCGCAGGAGATGAGTCGGAGACCATGTTGTGCGGGTGCAGGACCCGGAGGCAAGTTGAGGTCTAGACCCTGGAGCGGGAGGCAGTTCAAGCCCAGGCCGGCCTGATAGATGAGTCCTGGAGGCCAGTCCCAAAGGTAAGTTGTAGGCTGCAGCATGGTGGAAGCTGTCCAAGCCCAGGCTGGCCTGGAAGGCAAGTCCTGGAGGTGAGTCCTGGAGTCCAGTCTGAGAGGCAAGTCTGGGCGAGAGGTCAGCTCATGGGGGCAGAGAGGCCTTGTGTTCTGAAGCCTCGAAGGCTTGGACTCAGTAAAAAGAACTATAATTTAAATGTGTTTTAAAGATGCTTTATTCTGATTGTTAGATTTGAGAAAGTCAAGTACATTTAAAAATAATTGTATTCCTATGCTGAGCATTTTTTTTTACTCTTTCAATTCATGACAAACACTTAAAGTATTCTGTATCGAGGTACCCAGTACCTAAGATGGTGCCGAAGCAGCAACATTACAAACTTTTCGCTGCGCTCATCCCACTGCTTGTGACATAAAGGCTGTTCTGGTCGAATTAACATCTTTGTAGATAACTGCATTCCACCAAAAACATCTAACCAATAACCAAGAGTGCTGAATTCATTTTAAACTTTTAACAGTTGGAGGAGAGAGAAAACCTTTCTGTCTGTCGGTAGAACAATAGCTGAAAACTCATGAGCATTTGGAGGCCAAGATAATAAAATGTGAGGCTGCATGAACACAGCAGGCCCAGCAGCATCTCAGGAGCACAAAAGCTGACGTTTCGGGCCTAGAACCTTCATCAGCTCCTGAGATGCTGCTGGGGCTGCTGTGTTCATCCAGCCTCACATTTTATTATCTTGGATTCTCCAGCATCTGCAGTTCACATTATCACTCAGCATTTGGAGCCCAGTGAGCAGATTTTGTTTTCACACATACTGAACAGAGCTTTCTTTCCCTTTTCATAGGTCAGTGAGTGTGAGTGGGTCAGTACATGACTCACTGTTGTCAGCTTGTACTGAATGATATTGTTGTGAGATTAAGAAATGGTTTGGTAATCTCTTTATTCCATTTTGTAGTCTCAGGTGAAACACATTTTAATTCTTAATTCTTCTTAACCTACAAGGAACATAGAAATAGGAGCTGAATGTTCAGCCCATCAAGGCTACGCTCTCATTTAATACCTGCACAGCTAATCAAACACTTCAGAGACTTTTGTCCACACTATCCCCATTTACCCTATATATCATTGATAATTTTTAAAAAATCTATCAATCACTGCTTTAAATATACCCAAATCTGACCTTCACATACATCAAGAGGAGAGAATTCCAAAGAGGAGAGAATTCCAAAGATTTACCATCAACTAAGTAAAAAAATTGCTCCACATCTCAATCCTAAATGGCATCCCTCCTAGTTTTAAAGTGTATCCTTTGGTTCTAGACTCCCAAAGCAGGGGAAATATCTTACCTGCACTTACTATTTGCAGTCCCTCTGCGACAAAATATATTTCTTGAGATCAGGAGAGCAAACTGCACACAGTACTCCAGGCACAATCTAACAAAGCTTCTATACTATTAAAGCAAGACTCCTGTACTCCTCTTGTAATAGAAGCTAACATTCCATTAGCCTCCATAATAGCATGCTGCACGTGAATTTTAGCCTTGAATAACTTATTTTCAAGGACATTTATCTTCTTTGTAAATATAAACTTTTCAAACTCTCACCATTTAAGAAATACTCTGCACATTTGCTCTGTAGGTAACCTCATACTTTCCCACAGTATAAGCTATCTGCCATTTCTTACCGAAGCACTATGTGTGCACAAATCCTGCAGATAATGTTTTATATCTTCTTCACAATAGACATTCCTATTTAGCTTGGTGTCATCTGCAAATTTGAAAGATTACATGTGGTTCCCATGGCCAAAATATTGATGCATATTGTGAAAGATACAAATGTATTGGAGAGATTGCTGAAGCAGTTCACAAGAAGGTTCCAGGGATGAGAAACTTCAGCTATGAAGATAGATTGAAGCAGTTGGGACTGTTCTCCTTAGAGAGAAGAAGGCAGAGAGGAGATCTTACTGACATATTCAAAGTCATAAGCAGGTTGGACGGGGTCAGTAAGGTGAAGCTGTTTCCACTTGTCAAAGAATGACAGTGCGTAGATTTAATCTGATGTGCAAATGAAGCAAGTGTGAGCGAAAATATCTTTTTCACACAGTCAATAGCTAGGGAGTGGAATACACTGCCTGGAAACGTGATGGAGGTAGGTTCAATTGAGGCATTCAAGAGGTCATTGGAATATTTTTGGATAGTCATGGTGTGCAGGGATATGCAGAAAAATCAGGAGATTGGCACTGGTGAATAGAGCCGGAATTATCTCCCTCTGCACCACAATAATCCTGTGATTCTGTGACTGTGAGCAAATGGGGACTGGCCCTTGTGTTACACCATTAGTCACAGACTGTCAAACTGAGAATTTGTTGCTACTCTCTGTTTTCTTCTGTCAGCCAAATCCTTAATCTATGCCAATACAAAGCCTTCTATAACATTTTAATTTTGCACATCAAAAGCCCTCTGAAAATCTAAATATCTTATATCCATAGACTCCACTTTCTCATTTCCATCAGTTACTCATTTAAAAACTCTAACAAGTTTATCAAACATGATTTTTTAATGGCAAATCCATACTGAATATGCTTAATGATATCATTTTTAGCCAACTGTACATTTATACCATCCTTTATGGTACGGCATTTTCACTAATTCTGACATAAGGTGGACAATTCTGCAGTTCTAAAACAAAATAAAGGCCTGCAGTGCCAAAATTCTGAAACAAAAACAGAAATTTCTGGAGAACCTCAGCAGGTCTGGCAGCACCTGTGGAGAGATAGCAGAGTTAACATTTCGAATCCAGTGACTCTTCTTTAGAACTATCTGTCCTTTTGTTTTCCCTTGCTCCTTTCCTAAATAATGGGGTGACATTTGTGAGTTTCCAATTTGCAATAATTCAATAATCCATAGAACTTTGGAAGATGATTGCCAATGTGCAGACTACCTCTGTAGTCACTCGTTCAACCCTCAGAGGTGTAAATGATCATTTCTGTGGGACTTATCAATTTTCAACCTCATTAATTTCTTCAATACAACCTTCTTACTGTTATTAATTTCTTTCAACTTCGCATCTCTTCAGTCACTGAGATTACTAATTCTGGGAGACCGCTTGCATCTTCCTCAGTAAACACAGATGCAAAGTAATCATTTACCATCTCTCCTGACTCTGCTTTTAACGGCTCACATTTGTCTTAGCCAAATGTTTCCTTTTTTAAGTATGTAATGAATTTCTTATCTGATTCAGTTTCTAATTCAGGTACTGTTCATTTACAAGAATAAATAATTGAATAAAAATCAATGAAAGAGTTTTTAAAAAATTAGAGTTACTTTGTTCAATTGAAGGATTAAAACTTTATTTGTTCCCTCAGACCTCAACCAGCATTTTGGATCCAATAACACAATAATGTAAGGTGGGACAATTAGGTTACAAAATATCTTTTTATCATCAGAGTAGGAATCTTTGAAGAATTCAATTTACTTTAAAATCATTTTAGCAATGTTCAAATATTAAGATTTTCTGAGCTGAAAACTTTCTCAACATTTTTGATGTTCTAATATTTATCAATTCAATTAACACAGATGAATTAAATCTGCCATCTCGTAAGCTCGAGGTAATAAATGCTGTATTGAGTTTGACAGTCAGTACTTCCCTACTGCTGAAATATTAATGAAGTAATATTTGCAAATAAGAATGTTGCCTTCCTTCTTCAGGAGGTGTTAATTCACTGAATTATTCTTGAGAAACAGCTGGCCAATTTGAAAATGATGTTCCAGGCAGCTAAATCTTATTTTGCATGACTTCACATTTTTGTTGTGTGCAATTTTGGTCTCCATTCCTGAGGAAGGATGCTTTTGCTGTCAAGGGAGTGCAGTAGTGGTTTACGAGGCTGATTTCGGGGATGGCCGGACTGACGTATCAGGAGAGATTGACTAGGTTGGTATTGCTTTCTTCAGGGTTCAGATGAATGAGGGGCGATCTCATAGAGACGTACAAAATTCTAACAGGACAGGGCAGGATAGATTTAGGAAAGATGGCCCCAATGGTGGGTGTGTCCAGAACCAGGGGTCACTGTGTGAGGATTCGGGGTAGGCCATTTCGGATGGAGATGATATATTTCATCAACCAAAGAGTGGTGAGCCTGTGGAATTCATTACTACAGGAAGTAGTTGACGCCAAAACATTGAATGTATTCAAGAGGCGACTAAATATAGCATTTAGGGCGAATGGGATCAAAGGTTATGAGGAGAAAGCAGGGTTAGGCTATTGAGTTGGATGATCAGCTATGATTGGGATGAATGGCAGAGCAGGCTTGAAGGGCCGAATGGCCTCCTCCTGCTCCTATCTTTTATCTTTCTATGTTTCTCAATACTTTTGTCACAAGCTAGTAAATCCCAACAATGATTGAATTGTCATTATTAGGTTACAAAAATGTAAAGGTTGTGTGCTGCAGTAGTAGTGCCCTTACATCTGAGCAAGAAGCTTCAGATGTTGGAGGTTGAGAGTGGACGTTATAGAAGTTTATAAAATAATGAGAGGTATTGATAGAGTTAATGGTTGTTGTCTTTTCCCTAAGATGGGGTATTTTAAGACTAGGAGGTACAATTTTAAAAGAGAAGAAAGAGAAATTTAGAAAAGACATGAGAGGCAATTTTTTACACATGGTGTGGAATAAATTCCCTGAGAAAGTGGTGGATGTGGGTACAATTACAATAGTTAAAAGACATTTGGATAAGTATATGAATAGGAAAGCTTTGGCGGGATATTGGCCAGGGGCAGGCGGGTGGGACTAGTTTAGTTTAGGACTTTGTTCAACATAGAGTGGTTGGACCGAAGGGTCTGTTTCAGTGTTGTATGCCTCTATGACTCCATGCCTGTATGTAAGTCTTACACTGGGAGTTGTTGGCCATGGAAGGTCCATTCATAATGCAAATAAAGAGATTGGTGACCAGGCTGTAAACCCTTCCAACAATACTGATTGGAGGCAGTAAGAGTGGGGCAGTCTCTGGTCAACCATCTTTCATAAAGTAGAGATAAATCCCTGGAGTTCTTTGTCCATAAGCATGGACCAAACCTAATAGCAGTCAATGGCCCAAAACCTCGAAGACAAGGATGGAAGAAAGACATATGGAATACAAAAATAAACAGAAAATTCAGTAGTAACCAACAGGATAAGCAGGGTCTGTAGATGGTTTTGGGACCGAGCCAATGTGCTGCTCCTGGGAATGGAAAGGAACTTATTTAAGTGGGAGATTACCGATGGTGGGACAAAACTGCAGTTTTAAGTTGTTGGACATTTAAAACTGTGTTGTGCTTCTGGACACCATTTTGTATGCCAGAATTAAGTACACACAAGTAATTAATTCCCAACAGTGTGTAAGTCGTGTGCAACATGTGAGGTTCATATACTTGTTAGAGCTGAAGTGAACAAATGCTGCTTTTCCCTCTTGGGAGATTTGGGACAGAACATGATTGAAATTGGTTAGGGGCAAGCGAAAAACATCACAGGAAGGTGAAAGATTGGCTGCCTGTTGCAGGGAGTGCAGGAGAATATCCCAGGCAGACAGGAAATGTAAGGATGCAGGGACTTTTGAAGGCTGGACGGGTTTCTCTTCATTTGATGTGGTGATTATCTTATTGGGTGAAGGAGGGCAGGAAGTGTTGGGTGGAGATGGAACTAAGGAATGGTACTGTTCAGGGTAGAGTCCTGGAAGTTTAACTAACAATAGTGGGCAGCAGGAGGAGCAGTCAATATGAGTGAGTGGGCAAAATGATGGGATGAGAGTTCCAAGATTATGGGCAGGTATTAGATGATCCCATGAATTGAATAGGTAGTACGGATAACAAAAAAGGATCAGGAAAGGGTGTGGATGGTGATGGCAGTAACTGTAGGCACTGGGTGGAGCATGGGAAGGAAGCAGGCCTGTGGAGAGAGATGGTTATAGGCTTAAAGGTAATGGTAGGATGTCCTTAGGCAGCACCTTCCAAAGCAGTAACCACGATCATTGAGAAGGACAACAGCAACAGATGTGTAGGAGCACACCATTTGAAAGCTCCTCTCCAAGTGACTCATCATCCAGACTTCGAAATGTGTCACCGTTCCTTCACTGTCGCTGGGCCACAATCCTGGAGCTCACTGTCTTATAGCATTGCGGGTCAACCTACCTCAAACGGACTGCAGCGATCAAAGATGGCAGCTCACTACTGCCTCCTCAAGGGCAACAAGTGATGGGCAATAAATACAGGCCAGCCAGAAATCCCCACATCTCATCAGTGATTTTTAGAAAAATGATGGGAGGTAATTTTGCAGGGGATGGGGGGGCAGTGTTAAGTTAGAAGATGGCAAAGGGAGTTTCAAAAGTGACTCTTACCATTTCTTGCAGCTGGTCCTGATAATGAAATAGCTCCAAAAGTGTAACAAAAACAGAAAATCAATGGGAACAAATTCTTCACGTGTTCACATGCACCACCAAGAGAGCTCTCAAAGCTTGTCCATCGTCAGTAACCAACGAGCTTGGCTTTATCGTGACTGGGAATATCACATGAGACGTGGCTGATGACACCAGTGCAGAACCTGAAAGCTGCAATAAAGGGGAATTACTGCTTAGGCCAAAAGGAGGTCAACAACAGAGCTGACTGTTGACTAGTGGCGGCGATGTTTCACTGCTTGGACTTTCTAGGCGGAACTCTTCATTATTTCCCAAAATAGGTATCCAGGATTATTGTTGTCTTCTGCACAACCCATCTCAGTCAGTGGAGAGAGGCAGGTGGTGGACCCAGATGTCTCCTCTGACCTGAAGGAAGGAGAAAGTGATGTCGCTGATGTGGGAGGGAAAGGTACATAGCCTGGATGCCTAGATAATGCCTGGTGATGGTGCTTCACAGAAGGTAGACCCTTATTGTCACCAAATTCCAGGCCAAGTCATGATCTGCTACATTTCTCACCTGTTATCATCCACTGTTAGCTGAGAGGCCGGGTTGCCCCCAGGAGTGGAGATACCTTTGTCTGATTGTATTGCTCTCTTTCTCTGGTGACTGCATTGAATTTTTTCATTTTCACTTTATTATTGTTGTTCTTCTTATCCTGTGTGTGGGTCCATCTGAAATAATGACACCCCACTTGTACTAAATGTGTTGCACAGACAACATTGCATCTGTGCCAACAAGATCAGGAGCTGCTGGAGGCCCTTGCTAGGTGCCACATGCCCTTGTAATTTAGCAGGATCCACTCATGTCACCCTGACATATTCACCAAATGGGAGCTTTCCCTGATGAAGGGCTGAGTCATTTCAGCAATGTAGACAAACAGCAGCCTCAAAGGTCTGATAATTGGGTGAACACTATCTATTGCATTGCCAGGTGGGTTACAAACTCTGAGCTATTCAGCTGTAGGTCATAAATCACACAACACCAGATTAGAGTCCAACAGGTATATTTGAAAACTCAAGCTCTTGGAAGCTCACTCCTTCTTCGAGTGTTAGTGACAGAGGTGGTATCAGACACAGAACTTATAAGTGAAAGATCAAATGGTCACACCATTGATGAGAGTGTATTAAACAAACGTAAGATGCTGTTAAATCTTTAATTAGTTAGAAGGTTTTAATTGATTAATATTTAAACGCAAATCCCTGAATTCCTTTCAAGTCACTGTCCTGAGAGGACTAAAGGGTTTAACAGTGCATAGAAGCCATGACGTTTTGGTCAGACAATGCATGTTAGGTGTGAGGCCTTGTTTAGAATCTATTTGTGTTTTGGTTCGGAGTCAGACTGGTTTTATTTCTAAAGTAGGAATTTATAAAATGCCAAATTGACTGACTGTCCATAAATTGTATTTTTTGAACAAAATGGTATGTATCTACAGATGCAAATTCACCCCACGCATTCATGTGTATATGTGTGTGTGTGTGTGCGTGTGCGTGTGTATGTGTGTGTGGCGTTGGGGGGGGGTGTTGTGGGGTCGGTCAGCGGGGGAGAGAGAGGGAGACTGTGTGTGTAAGAGAAAGAGTGAATGTGCATGAGTGGGAGAGACGGAGCACGTATGTGCATGTGGGAGAAGAGAGTGTCTGTGTGTTTGCACGTGAGTGCGTGTGCGTGTGCACATGCGTGTGCGTGTGTGGAGGGTGGTATCAGCCTGGGCTCGGTGACTCTGCATCGTTGTGTATGCCAAAGTCTGCCTTGAAGGAGCGTTTACCCGAAAATCCAAGGCCAAATGTCCTTGACCGCTGAAGTGTTCCCTGACTGGGAGGGAACATTGCTGCCAGGTGATTGTTGTGTGGTGACCATTCATTCTCTGTCACAGAGTCTGCATGGTCTCACCAATGTATCATGCCTCTGGGCATCCCTGCTTGCAGTGTATGAGATAGATAACGCTGGCTGAGTCATATGAGTATCTGCCGTGTCAATGGTGGGTGATGTTTCCATGTGTGACGGTAGTGTCCATGTTGATGATCTGGCGTGTTGCAGAGGTTGCCATGGCAGGGTTGAGTGATGTTGTGGTCTATGTTGTCCTGAAGGCTGGGTAGTTTGCTGCGAACAACGGTTTGTTTAAGTATTCGTGGTTGTTTGAAGATATGAAGCAGAGATGTGGGGAAGGTCTTGGTGAGGTGTTCATCCTCATCGATAATGTGTTGAAGGCTGTGTTGTTTTGCCGCTCCCAGGAAGTACTATCGAACGCATCCCATATCTGTCTTCTGAGGAGGTCATTCCAGTTTTTCGTTGAGGCACATTGAAACCGGCAATCAATGAGGTGAGCATCGTATCTTGTTCCAATGAGGGCATCCTTCAACACCTTCAGGAGTCCGTCTCATTCCTCTGATCCAATCAGATCCTGCGTATATGTAACGCTGGCCCATAGGGAATAGCTGTCTTATTACGTTTAGGGTGGAAGCTAGAGGAGTGCAGCAACATGAAGTCATCTGTAGGCTTGGAGTAGATTGAGGTACAGAGGTGTCCATCCCAGATAATAATGCGTGTGTCCAAGAATGAGGCTGATTCTGAAGACTAGTCCATGGTAGGTCTGATGGTGAGATAAAACTTGCTGATATCATCATGTAGTTGTTTCAGTGGTTCCTTGCCATGAATCCGAAGGAAGAAAATATCATCAATGTACCTGGTTTATAGCCTTGATTGGAGGTTCTGTGAAGCAAAGAAGTCTTGTTCGAACCTGTGTATGAAAATATTGCAGATTGAGGTGCAAATCTGATCCCCATGGCTGTTCCATCTAGGTGAAGAACTGGTTGTCGAAGGTGAAGAGGTTGCAGTTGAGGAAGAAGCTGATGAGTCATAGGATGGCATTTGGAAATTGGCTGTTGTTGGTATTGAGTACTGAGGCTGTTGAGCCGATACCATCATCATGGGGAATGCTGGCATAGAGTACCGACATATCCATTATGACGAGGAATGTTCCTGGTTTGACTGGTCCGTGGGTGCTGAGTTTCTGTAAGAAATCTGTCGTATCGTGACAGAAGCTGGAGGTTCCCTACACAATGGGTTTTAAGATGCCCTTGACATAGCCAGAGAGAGGTTTTCACACAGGGTCCCATTGCCTGATACAATGGGATGCCCAAGTGTGTTAGCTTTGTGTATCTTTGTAAGGCCATAGAAGCCCCCTATGCAGGACGTATAGGGGACGATAGTGCATAATGTGCTCTGAAGGACTGGATCAGAAGTCTTGATCAGTCTGTTCAGTTAATGGGTTTGTTCTTTGGTTGGATTGGCAGGTAGTTGTCTGTAGTGTTTCTGGTTGTTCAGCAGTTGGTACACTTCCTTGCAGTAACCCATTCCATTCCGTATCTGCCCGTACATCTGTACCTGTCATGAGAATGAGGTACACCACTGCTGGTGACTTTTTGCCATAACTACTCTAAGCATTGGTCCATATCATCCGGAACTGCCTTTGAATGCACATAACCATTACAGCCACTCGTAACAAATCAAAAATGCAACAAGGCGTTTAATGTGAAATTATGCCTAAATTACCTAAGTTTCAAACATACAGAGGTAAAATACTGCCTTTGTGCCTTTAGAACTTATAAAATGTTTCTTTCCTTTCAAGGTGTAGCACCAATATCCACAGCTGAGATGGAGGCAGCTTGCTGACTGCTACGGCCTGTTGAATATGATGATCTTGGCTGCCAGACTCTGGTACTTCGAGGGCTGGATACATCCAGCCTGCTAGGGGTCTCAACATAGGTGTACGTGCACCTCCCTTTGCCAGTTTGGGACAGTGAGGTCTCTTTGTATGATTCTGTATGCAACAGCCATATTTATGTAATTCAATCAATAATTGAATTTTGGATGGATATTCTGCAGAAGATATGAAATAGCAAAATGGTCATGGCAGATCCTATTGATTTCTCAGCAATCTGCATGTTAGTGACACTGTGAATCACTGAACTACATTTTAAAAATGGATTACAATCTTTCACTTTCAAGAATGTACCCTCAGAAGTCCCTCAATGTCTTTTCATCATGGACTGCTTCACTAACTGCTCACACAATGGTTGCTCACAGAATCGCAAAATTGTTATAGCATTGAATTAAGCAATTTGGCCCATCATGCGTATGCTGGCTCTCTAAATAAATGAGTATATTCTTCAACGTGATTCATCTGCCTTCTCCCCTTAATTCTGTGTATTGTCACTTTTCAAATAACTGTCTCATTTCCTTTGGAATGCCTCATTTGAATCTACGCCTCCATCATGTTCTCAGGCAGTGCATTTCAAACCCTAATTACCTGTGCTAAAAAATTGCCTCATAATACTTCTGCTTCTTTTAGTCATTACTATGTGTCTGTGCCCTGTTCTTTTTGATTTTCTCATGAGTGGCAATATTTTTGCTCTATTTCGTCAATTTTTACTTTATTCTAAACTTGCGTAGGAATTTTTCATTGAGCCGGTTTTTGAATTGCATCTTGTTTTATTGCCTTAATAAGTACTTGGGACTTTAAACTTGGACTACTTTAAGCTAAAGAAAAGGAAATTATTAACTTTTAACAGGATTGTAACATAAATTTGCTCAGACCTCTCATAATTTTGAATACTTCAATCAGATCTCCTCTTGGCCTTCTATTCCCCAAGGAAAAATGTCTCAAAATCTCAAATCAAGTTTTATAACTGAAATTCCTCATTCCTGGTACCAGTCTTCTACTTCGTTTTACCTCCTCTACTTAAGCCATATCTCTTTTATAGCCACAATACATAGTTTCCATGTGATAAATTGTGTCTGTAACTCACCAATCTTACTTACCAAACCTATAAATTCATATACATGCAAAAGACCCTGCTTTAGATTTTGAATCAAAAATAGAAGCTGCTGGGAAAGCTCAGCAGGTCTGGCAGAATCTGTGGAGAGAAATCAGAGTTAACATTTTCAAGTCGAGCAACTGTTCCTCAGAACTAGATTTTATTCTTTTCAAATTTAGTCGAGCTACACCTATTAACTTACTATTATCTATGTAAGTACTATCTAGCTTTTCCAGTAATTTTGCAATGTGGTACGCCTCTCTGATATTATCTCCTGGTTCTTCACAACCCTGCTAAATATACCTATCTTGATAGTACTGGAAAAAGACCCAGAGTCAATCTCGTCCCTTGATTCGGCATACCTGAGAATTCCAGAGACTGCTTGCAAGTATCCAATTACCAGCACAATTTCAACTTTTAGTCAGACAGCTAGGCCTTTGCCCCGAATCTCTCTAAGTAGCAGCATGTTTCTGCTGCACTGCGCAGAAGCTACTTGAAAGCTTTCTTGTTTTTCTTTCCAGTTGTATTGGCCTATCAATGGCTCCCAGGGCATCTGCTTTGTACTCACCTTTCCATGAGATAGATCCAACAGTTGACTCCTGGGGTTGAAAAGTCAGCTAATGGCATCTCTTAAGCTGCATAAAACCATCTTCTCTGACTGCCTCTGACTGACTAAGACACAATGAAAACTAACTCCTGAACTGCTGTTCAATGACCATTGAAATGATTTGAGTGACCTTCTGAAACACTCTTGGAGCAGCCTGCCAATTTTATTGGATTGAATCAAATGTAATCATAAGTAACAAATTCTGTACCAGAGTGCAATAATGTCTACATTGTCAGATTTCCCAACGCAGAAGGATACAAAAAAATGGAATTTTATCACATTTGGTAAAAGAGAGACATCAGATTACCTGCCAGAATCATTGTGAAAGACAGATGGAAACTTCAAACAGCTGGAGTTTATAACCTATGTGTTACCTTTCTATATTTTCTGCTGCTCTTCCTTCGACATTTCAGAGGACTAGCTGAAGAACATCAAAGAAAATCCATTGTCTTTGGCGTGATTAGTCCTGAGTCAGCCACAAGCCTAGCACTGTCTTGGAATAACATCCCCATAGAAAGTTTCAGTACCTAAAGAGGCCAATTTGTCCATCCTTTCTCCATCAATCTTCTTTCCTTCTGATCAAAGAAAGATTTCAGAAACAAGAAAAGCACAATTAATCACAACATTGTGCGCTACACCTGCTCTTATGTATAATAACAAGAGAGAGAATTTGGACCTTGCTGTGCCTGTATCATACAAACAATTCAAAGAGAAACAGCAATGTTGCACTTAGGAGAAATAGTAGGTCATTTGGTTGTTTGAGCTTGCTCCACATTCAGTAATAAATAAGATCAAGGCTGATCTGTTTGTCTTCTCAGCTCCATTTTTCTGTCTGCATTCCATCATCTTTGACTTCTTTGTCTATCAAAGAGCCATCAAACCAAGCCTTGAATCAATCTAAATACCCAAAAGCCTGTACCTTCTGTGGAAGAAAAGTCCACATTATAATAATCCTCTGACAGAGAAAACACTGTTCATCTTTGTCGTAAAACAGATATGGCTTATCATCAAACTATGTCCTCTAGTTTTACCTGCCTCTAGATGAGGAATATCTTCTGGGTGCCCATCCTTTCCAGGACCTCAAGATAGTTGAATCTTACATGTTTCTGGATAATTTTGAGTTGCTTTCAGTGTTTAGGAGGGTTTCCTGCCATGAGACCTAGAACGTTTTCTCACTGTATCTTACCAAACCTATCTCTTTAATTACCTACATCACCTCTATGGAATTGCTCATGTTGGATTGTTTTAGCACATGCCATTCCCAGAATAACATACTATCCAGATATCTGGGAATTGTACAGCAGGCCTTGCATGCACACCATATTTAAAAGCCCTCACTGCATGCTATCTAGAGCTGCCCTGCATGGGTACGCCGCGTACAGTTCTGGTTGCCACATTACCAAAAGGATGTGGATGCTTTGGAGAGGGTGCAGAGGGGGTTTACCAGGATGTTGCCTGGTATGGAGGGTGCTAGCTATGAAGGGAGGTTGAGTAGATGAGGATTATTTTCATTAGAAAGACGAAGGTTGAGGGGGAACCTGATGAGATCTACAACATCATGAGATGTATAGGCAGGGTGGATAGCAAGAAACATTTTCCCAGAGTGGGGGATTCAATTATTAGGGGGTCAGGATTTCAAGGTGAGAGTGGAAGCGTTTAAGGGAGATATACGTGGAAAGTTCTTCGCGCAGATGGTGGTGGGTTCCTGGAACGTGTTGCCAGTGGAGGTGGTGGAGGCGGGCATGATGGTATAATTTAAGATGTATCTGGACAGGTACATGGATGGGCAGGGAGCAGAAAGATACAGGTCCTTAGGAAATAGGTGACAGGCTTTGATAGAGGATCTGGATCAGCGCAGACTTGGAGGGCCGAAGGGGCTGTTCCTGTGCTATAATTTTCTTTGTTCTTTGTTCTTTCCTTCTACATAGAGTGTTGGGGTAGGTAATTAATGAGGAGAATTTGGCTAGACACAGTGAGAAAACACTTTGGGCCTCATGGCAGGAAACCCTCCAAGATACTCAACAGAACTCAGAATTATCCAAAAAAAACATATAAAATTCAGCCTGTAATATCTTGAGGTACTGGAAAGGATGGATAGCCAATAAATATTCATCCTGTGGAAGCATCTAAAACTAGGAGAAAAGTTTGAGGATAAGAGATACCTTTTTTAAGACAGAGATGAGGAGTTTTGCTTTCTCTCTCGGAAGGTTATTAAAATGTAGACTTTTCATCTCCCTGAATACCTCTTTATCACTTATTCCAGCCCACAGTATCTTGTAAATGGATTAGAGACAAACCATAAGGTTTCTTAGAATCTGGCACATGTCGAATGTCAATATGTATGTTGGGTACATGTGGCTGCTGCCTTTGGAGAGTGCTCGTGGTTGTCTGTAGCTGATTTTCAACATAGAGGTGATTTGGAGCAAGCAGTGAGTTGAGTATGTCAGATACCTATTCTAGTTACCATGTTGTATTTTGCTGACATCTGGCTTGATTGGACAGTTTGCTAAGATGGAAAACTGAATATTACTGAGATGATTTGGACTGTTAATGAAGCTTTTATCGAGCAATAATCATCATCAATTTGCTGCTGCCTAATGAGAATCTCATCAATTCACTTGTGAAAAGCATAAACTATGGCATGGATTGCTCCCGACACAGAAATAGGCCTTGCTGCACTTGTCGCTGTTTCTGCTGCACATCTCACCATAGTTCATGCTTTTCAGACTCCTATAAGATTCCAACCTATATAGCCAATGATATCAGCTTAACTGGCATTTAACCTTTCTTCATGAGATCTGCCCTTCATCCCTGAAATGAGTTGAGTAAACCTTCTCTTACCTGCATCTAATGCTATTACTTTTGTTTTCAAATATGGAGACCAAAACTCAAACCAGTATTCCAGGTGTGGTCTCACCAAAGCTCTGTACAACTGTAGTAAAAATATCTCTCTAATGAAGGGTCTAGGACTGAAACGTCAGCTTTTGTGCTCCTAAGATGCTGCTTGGCCTACTGTGTTCATCTAGCTCCACACTTTGTTATCTATGTAGTAAAACTTCACAACTTTATATTCCATTTCTCTTGCGATAACCAACAATATTCTATTTGTCTCTTTCCAATCACATGTCATACCTGCACACTAACATGATATGTCAAGACAGTCAGATCACTTTAGCCTACTGATTTCTGCATCTGTCTCCTTTTAAATGGTATACTGCTTTGCTATTCTACCTGTCAAAGTGAGCACATTCACATTTACCCATGTTCTACTCAATCTGCCAAATTCTTGTTCCCCTACTTAATCTGTCTGTATCTCTTTGCAGACTTTCCAACCACACCTTGAAAGCTTTCACCCATGTCTCTGTAATGTCTGATGGGCCATACATCTCTATTTGTACCTGTGAAAAGCAAGTCATTCCTTTTACAACAGTCATTCAAATATAGCACCTTAAGCTCTGATTTTTTTAACTGCTTTTACAATCTCTAGCTTTATTTGCTGAAGCACTCTTATGTTTCTATTGCTGTGTTGTTTCCCTTTACGATATCTCCTCCCATTTGATCCCTTCTAGTCTCTACTGAGCTTAAAGCCCTTTTTACCACCTGACTTGTATGATTCACTCGTGAATCTGAGCACAGTCAGAACGTTACAGCTCCCACTTTCCCCATTACTGGTGACATTGCCCCAGGCATCTAAACCTACTTCTCCTCCATTAATTATTCAGCC
This sequence comes from Stegostoma tigrinum, assembly GCF_030684315.1. Lineage (NCBI taxonomy): Eukaryota > Metazoa > Chordata > Chondrichthyes > Orectolobiformes > Stegostomatidae > Stegostoma > Stegostoma tigrinum. The sequence continues at coordinate 80,602,874 of NC_081358.1, forward strand.
ATGCACTCATCTCACCTTTTAGGTTGTACTTTTTAATTTGAACCTCGCTGCTCATACCATAAGCGAAGCCTCTTTTGTAATTCTACACAGGTCATTGATACGTAAATGGACCACTGAATCCTTGTCCTCCTACTGCAAGTCCCTCGCCAATCCAGAGCAGATGATCCAAGGTAGAAGGCAAACAATACAGATATCTAGCCTTTTACCCTTGGCTACAGAGAACTGTATCTATCTATTGATTATGCTAATCCCTATGATCATTCTGGAATAAAGGGTCCAGATAATGTGAGATAACAAAGTGTGGAACTGGATGAACACAGCAGGCCAAGCAGCATCTTAAGGGCACAAAAGCTGACATTTCAACCTTCAGGTGTCTAGGCCCAAAACGTCAGATTTTGGGCTCCTAAGATGCTGCTTGGCCTGCTGTGTTCATCCGGGTCCACACCTTGTTATCTCGGGTTCTCCAGCATCTGTAGTTCCCATTATCTCAGGTCCAGATAATGTTTCCCCTCTGTGATGCAATTCTGTATTTGAAGTTTGGCTCCAGCTCATAAATTCTGGTCTGAGATTCCTTGTGCTACAGACGCTTTCTGAAAATGTGTTTGATCTGGATCACGCTGGCTTCTATGAGCTTCCACATCCTGCAAGTTACAATGCATCACCTGCCTTGCCATTTTTATTGTATCTTAATTAACTTATTTTTAATTAATTTCAACTTAGTAGTTCTGCTACTCCTAGCAAACTTTATCCCTACTACACTGTTTTGCTAGTACTAAGAAAATCTCTGAACAGTTAATTCATATTCTGGCCTGCCAAAACTTACCAAATACCCACCAAACAACCATTTACCCATTCCTGTGATGGAAATTCATAGTTTATTCACAATGCCATTGCAAATTTCTTGGTGCCAACTCTAGCTGTCTCTTCCTTCCCCCTCGTGCAGCTGTTCAACTCCTGTACTCCTGGAGGCTGACAATGAGAAAAAGCACCTCCTACCTTTCTTCGCCCAATCTCTTGTTTTTACCAGACATCCAACTTTGTATTTTGTCATAAGCTGTACTCAGAGACAAGATATAGTTTGATATCTCTTATCCGCACTGGAAGCAACTTAGACAAATGGCAAATCACTTACTTACTGAACCAATTTTGCCTGGTCCCCTCCAGAGGGCTTGCTATTCTCTGCCCAAACTTGACTGTACAAACCTCAAACCACCCCTTCACTTTCTCCAGACCCCATTCTTTCTTTTTTCAATTCAGAAACATAGAAGATAAGAGCAGGAGGAGGTCATTCAGCCCTTTGAGTCTGCTTTGCCATTCATCACGATCATAGTTGGTCATCCAACCCATTTCCTAATCCTGCTTTCTCCTCATAACCTTTGATCCCATTTTCCCCAAGTGCTATATCTAGCTACCTCTTGAATACATTCAACAATTTGGCATCAACTACTTCCTGTGGTAATGAATTCTGCAGGCTCACCACTCTTTGGGTGAAGAAATGTATCCTCATCTCCATCCAAAATGGTCTACCCAGAATCCTCAGTCTGTGGCCCTTGCTCCTGGACACACCCACTGCCAGGTACATTCTCTCTGCATCTACTCCGTCTAGTCCTGTTAGAATTTCATACGTCTCTATGAGATTTCCCCTCATTTGTCTGAATTTCAGTGAAAGCAATCCCAACCTAGTCAATCTCTCCTCATACATCAGACCTACCATCTCCGGAATCAACCTGGTAAACCTTTGTTGCACTCCCTTGAGAGCAAGCACATCCCTCCTAAGTGTGCAAAACTGCACACAGTATTCTAGGTGTGGCCTCACCATGGCCTTGTATAATTGCAGCAACACATTCCTGTTCCTGTACTTGAAACTTCACATAATGAAGGCCAACATACTATTTGCCTTCTTTACCACCTGCTGTGTCTGAATGCTTACCTTCAGCAACTTGTGCACAAGGACACCCAGATCCGACAGCACACTCCCCTCTCCCAATTTACAGCCATTCAGACAGTAATCTGCCTTCTTGTTTTTGCTTCCAAAGTATATAACCTCACATTTATCCAAATTATACTGCATCTGCCATTGATTAGCCCTCTCACCCAATCTGTCCAGATCATGCAGAAGGATCTGTGCATCCTCAATAGAGTTCACCTCCCACCCAACTTGATATCTGTCACCCACCTTCCTGCAAATAGGCCATCCTCTATTTCCAATTCCTTCGCCTCTGTCGCATCTGCTCCCGAGATTAAACATTCCACTCCCGTACATCTCAGATGTCCTTGTTTTTCAAGGACCGCAACATTCCCCCCATAGTGGTCGAGAACGCCCTCAACCATATCTCCCGCATTTCCCGCAACTCATCCCTCACACCCCCTCCCCGCAATAACAACCAACACAGAATCTCCCAAGTCCTCATGTACCACCACCCAACCTCCGGATCCAACGCATCATCCTCCAACACTTTCGCCATCTGCAATCCGACCCCACCACCAAAGACGTTATTCCCTCCCAATCCTTGTTTGCTTTCTGGAGGGACCACTCTCTCCGTGATTCCTTTGTCCGCTTCACATTCCCTACCAGCCCCACCACCCCCGACACTTTTCCCTGCAACTGCAGGAAGTGCTACACCTGCCCCTATATCTCCCCCCTCACCCCCATCCCAGGCCCTAAGAAGACCTTCTACATCAAGCAGATGTTCACCTGCACATCTGCCAATGTGATATACTGCATTTGGTGTTCCTGTTGTGGCTTCCTCTACATCGGGGAAGCCAAATGGAGGCTTGGGGACTGCTTTGCTACACACGCTCGGTTCACATCAAACAACTGCACCTCCCAATTGCGAACCATTTCAACTCCCCTTCCCACTTCTTGTTCAACATGTCCATCCTGGGCCTCCTGCAGCACCAAAATGGTGCCACCCAAAGGTTGCAGGAACAGCACCTCATATTTCGCTTGGGAACCCTGCAGCCCAATGGTAACAATGTGGGCTTCACAAGCTTCAAAATCTCCCCTCTCCCGCCCGCATCCGAAAACCAGCCCAGCTCGTACCTGCCACCCGAACCTATCCCCCCACCTACCCACTCCTCCCACCTCAAGCCCCACCCCAATCTCCTACCTACTAGCCTCATCCCCCCTCCTTGACCTGTCTGTCATTCCTGGACTGACCTATCCCCTCCCTAATGCCCCACCTACACTCACCTTTACTGGCTCCAATCCCACCTCCTTTACCTGTCTGTCTCCTCTCCACCTATCTTCTCCTTTATCCATCTTCTATCCACCTCCCCCTTTCTCCCTATTTGTTTCAGAATCCCCTTCCCCTCCCCCATTTCTGAAGAAGAGTCTAGGCCTGAAATGTCAGCCTTCCTGCTCCTCTGATCCTGCTTGGCCTGCTGTGTTCATCGAGCTCTACACCTTGTTATTTTTTGATATCCCACCCAACTTCTCTACTAATATTGATCTCCCTCAATTCTTCCCACTTGCTAAATTTTCCATTCTCCAACATTTCTGGTATCTGATTTGAGCCCTCTTTCGCGAGGACAGAACCAAAGCATGTATTCAATTTCTCAGCCATTTTTTTGTCCCCTGTATATTCCCCTGTTTCTGTCTGTAGGGAACCTACATTTGTCTTCACCAATCTTCTTCTCTTCAAGTGCCTACAGGAACTTTTAAAGTTAGTTTTTATGTTCCCTGCAAGCTTACTTTAGGACTGTATTTCCCCCTTCTTAATCAATCCCTTGGTCCTTCTTTGCTGAATTCTAAACTGCTCCCAATTCTCAGACATATCGTTTTTCTTGGTCTATCTGTATGTTTCTTCCTTGGATCAGATACAATCTCTAGTTTCCTTTGTAAGCCATGGATCAGCCCACTTACTCATTTTGCTTTTGCACCAGACAGGGATAAACAGTTGTTGCAGTTCCCCCATGCATTTCTTGATAGTCTGCCATTGCCTATCCACTGTCATCCCTTTAAGTAACACTTCCCAGTCTATCAGGGCCAACTCACACCCCATAGCTTCATAGTGTCCTTTATTAAGAACAAATAATCTAGTCTCCAGATTAACTACTTCACTCTCCATCCTGATAAAAAAAATCTACCAAGTTATGGTCGCTCATCCCCAAGGGATCTCGCACATCTAGATTGTCAATGATTCCCTTCTCATTAGACAGTACCCCAAATAAGATGGCCTGCTCTGTAGTTGGTTCCTCCATATATTCGTCAAGGAGACTTAATCACCCATGATCGCCAATATTCTCCTGTCACATGCATCTCTAATTGCCTGCTGAATGCCATTCCCAAATTCACCACTGCAGTTTGGGCATCTATGTATGATACCCACTAATTTTTTTTGCCCCTTCGTATTTCTCAACTTTACCCATACAGACACCACATTGTCAGAGCTACTATCCTTTCTCTATATTGTGTCAATTTACTCTTTAACTAGCAATGCTGCTCCACCATCATTTCCTTTTTGCTGGTCCTTCCTAAATACTCAATACCCTGGGACATTCAGTTCCCATTCCTCTAGCCATGTCTTTGTAATCCCATTTATATCATACCCATTTACATCTATCTGCACGATTGGTTCATCCACTTTATTGCAAATGCTCCATGCATTAAGGCACAAATTATTTAAGCTTGTCTTTTTAACATTGTTTGTCTCTCTCTTATTTTTCTCAATAGCCCTGTCTTAATTTTGTCCTCGGTTTCTCTGCCTATCACTTTTCTTAATTCCTTTTCTAACTTTTGCTTTTGTCCTTGCGCCCTCTTTCTGACTCCTTACATTGGTTCCCATCCTGCTAGCATATTAGTTTAAACCCTCTCCAACCACTCTAGCAAACACTCCCCCAGGGCATCAGTCCTAGTCCTGCCCAGGTGTAACACATCCAATGTGTAACAGGTCCCACCTCCCCCAGAACTGGTCAAAACTCCCCAGGAATCTGTAACTCTCCCCCTGACACCATCTTTTCAACCACACATTCATCCATTATATCCTGCCATTTCTACTCTGACTAGCATGTGACACCAGTAGTAATCTTTACATCAATGCCCTCAAGGTCTGATTTCATAACTTTGTTCCTAGCTCCCCGTATTCTGCCATTAGGAACTCATCCCTTTTCTCTAACCTGTGTCGCTTATACTGAAGTGTACCCCGACCACAGGCTGTTCAACCTCCCAATTCCAGAATGTCCTGCAACTGCTCTGAGACATCCTTGACCTGAGCACCAGGAAGACAGCATACTATCCTGGAGTCTCGTTTGCAGCCACAGAAACGCTTGTGTATTCCCCTTACAACTGTTGCTTTTTACCCCTCCCCTCTGAAGCAGAACCAATCGTGGTGTAAGGAGTTTGGCTGCTGCTGCTTTCCCCTGAGAGGTCATTCTCCTCAACTGATATGCTGTTATGGAGGGGAATGGCCACAGGAAATTCCTTCACAACTTGCCTGTCTCTCTTGCTGTGCCTGGTGGTCACGCATTCCCTTCCTGCCTGCAGAGTCTGAGCCTGCAGTGTGTCCACCTCTTTATGCACTCTGCCTTGTGGATCCCCCACACTATCCCTAGCTTCCGCTTCAGCTCTGGAACTCGAGCTTCCAGGAGCTGTAGCCAGATTACTTCCTGTGCATATGCTGACCTGGCCGGAGGGGTTGGATAGGAGTGGGGCTGGAACTGTCCCTGGCCTGCCAAATAGAGCAAAAGAACAAACCAAGGCTTTGAGCTCTCCTGCCATAGTTTACCTCTTTAAATTAAACCTTGGAGACTATTTTACATTGGATTAAATCAAACCCAGTTATCTGTGACCTTCTTTCCTGGCTCATGTGCTACCTTACAGATTAGAAGCCAAAAGAGTATTACAAGCAATAGAAATTATGACGACTTACCAATCTCACCTAATACTCACCAATCAGCTCTCCCTTGAAGTCACCCGTAGCAGGTCAAGACCAACCATCTCCACTAAAGGCCCAAAACAAACCCTCCATATAAGCCAGAGCTTCACTCTGTCAACTTGGTCTGCTACTCCTGATGTGGCCTCCTCTACTTTGGTGAGACCAAGCGGATGCTTGGAGACCACTTTGTAGAGCATCTGCGCTCTGTTCATGACAAACGACAACACCTCCAGTCGCGAATCATTTTAACTCCCCCTCCCACTCCCTGAGTGACTTGTCCATCCTGGACCTCCTCCAGTGTCACAATGCCGCCACCCGCAAACTGGAGGAGCAGCACCTCATATTCTGCCTTGGCAGCCTATAGCCCGATGGCCTAAACATGGAATTCACCAGTTTTAATATCGCCCCACGCCCACCACTCGCTCTCATCCCTGCCTCCTTGACCTCACACAACTGTCCACCTTCTTCTCCATCTATTTGCCCCTCCCACCTCACTGACCAATCCCCACCACTCCCTACTGCACTCACTTATTACCATCCTACCTACCTTCCCCCAGGCCCACCCCTCCTCTTTCTATTTATTTCTGACCTCCCTTCCCCTTCCCCATTTCTGAAGAAGGATCCCAACCCGAAACATCAACATTCCTGCTCCTCTGATGCTGCCTGGCCTGCTGTGCTCTTCCAGCTCCACACTGTTTTGTTCCAAAGAGCATACATTAGATTTTCTGGCAAAAGAAATAGGTAGAAGCATGTTGTTTGAAAAGTGATGTGAGTTGTACACTGATCATTATCAGGCTGAAAGATCAATATGGGGGCCTTGGGCTGATATCCTTGGTGGCTCAGTTAGCTTGATGTCACATTCCTATTTCAACTTGAGCTATTAAGAAGACCGCAACATGTGTTTAAAAATGAATGGGTGTATTTCTTGTTATTTAGGTAATCATTTGAAACAGTGGACTTATGAAACTAATTTATATTATGTTGTAATAATTTCTTTCTTGATGGTCATTTCACTGAAACAGTTCATATACCATGTGGCCAGCACTCTGGGAAGGATAAAGAAAACACTGTTAAAACACTCTTGTTAAAGTGCGGCAGCATTAATACTAATTATGGGGGTACCTTACTACTAATCATGTAAGACTAATCAACTTTTCCGTCAAGCTGCACTGTGCTTTGAATGCAAAAGCCTTGAAGTTGCATTAATGTAGTAGCAGAGCAAGCCCTGCACTCTGGGTTCAGCCACCTCATGGGGCACCATGCCTACATGAAGATTCATTGGCGGGGAGGTAGTAGAAATTTGATATCCTGATTAGACATCTTCTTAAATCAAGGGGCAATTGATGGTGAGCAACTTCCGATTACTGATGATAGTTAGGAGCTTTGGTTCTGACTTTTAGTCTGACTGTACAGAAAAGACCCTTTGGCCTATCAGGTCTACGCTGGCCAAAAACAAGCACCTAACTATTCTAATGCCATATAGTCATAGAAGTCCAAAAGTAATTGTTTGTAATGAGACGACATTCTATGAATCAGAAAGTTTGGGATTTCAGAAATGACTTGGTCCCAAGCACTCAAGCTGTTCGAAGTTGCATTTTATAGTTATCGTAGTAATAATGCAGGCACCATTGTCTGACTGCACCATGACAAATTAGGAGAATACGTTTTAAATTTGGAGATTTGATTTAAGCCATCACCAAGATTATCAGAAAAGATTTAGCTGCAAGAATGAAGAAATGATTATACGCTCGCTGAGCTCCAATTTTCATAATCAGTTCTACACTGGTACACAAACACAACAACTTTCATTTGCACAGAACTTCTGATGTAATAAAGCGCCTTAACAAGAATTTCCATTAGTGTTGACATAGCCACATAAGGAGATATTAGAACAGATAATCAAAATATCATTAAAACATTAGTCTTTATTTTAAAGGGTGGGAGGAGGTGGAGAGGTTTAGGGAAGGAATTCCATAGTGTAGGTCCTGTGGGGAAGATTACCAATTGTTGCTGGAAGGAAGCAGGGGCCAAAGGAAAACAGAGTTCCAAGGGGTTACAGGACTGAGAAAAAGCTACACTGAGAGGTAGGGCCTTTGATTTGAAATGTTCAATGACAGCTGTAGTGCAGAGCCCATTAAGCATTTCTATAAATAAAGTTATTGCAGAACGGAGGCAGCTGACATTTGATTTGTTTGCTACTACTGCAGGAAAAAAAACTGCTCCTTTTTTTTCTTCTTGCTGTACATTCATCATCTGTAATCTACTGGACTGTTGTGGAGACTGTTTGTGTTTATATATAGATTTCCCCAGCAATGAGAAATGCTTTTGATGATTTCATTTTGGCAGCGATGACACCCCATATGACTGATGCCATGAAAAGGAATGAGTTTGAAACCTTAGAAAGATATATTCTCCTTGCTGCAGCCCTTGCTGGTAGTTAAGTTGACTCTTCACCTCCTTCTGAAACAACCCTACAACAACTTGGTTACATCAAATTTTACAATTTAAAGTGAGGAATGAACTCAGATAGCATTGATCTCGACATCAGAAATGACAATGGAATACAGCCCTGTCAACTCTGCCAAATCCTCCTTACCAACATCTGGGGCTGGTGCCGAAATTGGGAGAGCTGTCTCATGGCCAAAACCATAGCACGACGCAGTCATACTGATGAAATCATACTTTATAATGTCCCAGACATCACCATCACCATCCCTGGTATGTCCTGTTCCTGCAGCAAGACAAACCCAGCAGAAGTAGTAGAATACAGATATACTATCAGAACGGTGTTGCCCTCAGAGTCCTCAAAATTGACTCCAGAATCACTGAAATTTCATGGCATTAGGTTAGATGTGGATAAGGACAATATTACCAACAATCACTCATTCACTAACCCCACACCCCTTCCCTGGGCCTTGGATGATCAATCAGTACCCATCCCTGTTGAAAACCACATTGTAGGAAGCACTGAAAGTGGCCAGGCCACCTCATGTACTCTGGGTGGGAGATTTCGATGTCTACATTAAGAATGCGTCAGCAGCAGAACTACTGGCAAAAGTAAGACATAACTACTAGCCTGAATCAGTGGCAAGTGGTGAGGGAAGCAACAAGAAGGAAAAATATACTTGACCTTATCCTCACTAATTGGCCCAACATGGATATGAACATCGCACAGAACTTGGGGAGACAAATTCCTGTCTCACATTGAGGATATTCCCATTGAGTTGTATGTCACTGCCACCATGCTTAACGAGATAGACTTTAAAAAGAGGGCATCCATATGGTGCTGAGGGCCATCCACATCAGCACTCCAACACAACCTGTAACTTCCTGGCCTGGCATATCCTTCACTCTAACATTACCAACAAACTGCAAGATCAATTCTGGTTCAATGAACATTGTACGAATAGAATAGCCTTTAAAGAATTGCCTTTATTGTCATGTGCTCTCACATGAGTGCAGTGAAAAGTTTGTAATGCTGATGCTTTGGCACCATCTTAGGTAAAGGTACATGGGTACACATACCTTAAGTGATTGTTACAGAATTGAAAGAGTGAAAAAATAATCTAGTACAGGACTAGAATGTTTTAATAAGGACTCAGATTACTCCAAATCCAGAAGAAGAATAAAATTTATCTTTAAAAAGTATTCAAATTTGAATCTTTTTCACTCAGTTCATGCTTGTAAGGCTTCAGAACACAAGGTCTTGCAGCCTCCATGTACTGGGCTCCAGCCCGTGTCTCACTTCCAGGACTCAGACTGCCTCTTGCTCCATGCCCCGAGCCACACCTTGCCTCGCCTTTGGGACTTGTCTCCCAGGCCTGGGCTCGGACTGGCTCCCGCTCTGGTTGCAGCCCACTACTCACCTCAGCGGCTCACCTCCCTAGCATGGTCTCCGACTTGTTTCCTGCACCGACTGGGCTCCACGCTGGGTCGTCAGGCCAACATCAATGCCAGACATACCAACAAAAAAGTGTTAACCTGATAAAGTAATAACACAGGACTACAATGCGCCCAACTGCTTAGGCCGCATGCAATAAACAGGGCAATGTGATCCTATAACCAATAGATCAGGTCCAAGCTCCGTTGTTCTACCACATCCAATGGTGAATGTTGTGGACAATTAAAATAACATACACAATGATGGTGGAGCCTGGCATATCAGTGCAAAAGACAAGGCTTAAGCATTTGCGTCCACTTTCAGCTAGAAATGTGAAGTTAAGTATCTATCTGAGCCTTCTCCTTTGATCCCTAACATTGCGATGCTTAACTGTAACTCTATCAAAATGCTTCAGAAAATTATACATTATATGTATAAACTACTACTAATTATTATGCTCCAATATAATAACATCCCATAAATACTTCTTTGGCAAAGGCAAATTCAGTAAAATGGATTGTCTCACATGCAATTCTAGCAACAGGAAGAGAACCCCATCTTTAGCTGTAACAGAGAGAGAAATAAGAGCCCCCACATTCAGCTACAAGGTCCAAGCAATTTTAGCCAAACTGATTCATTCCATGTTGTGACAATACCATGGCTTTAAAAAGTGTATTTTGTCCTCTTTCTAATGAAGAAAGGTTGAGACAGAGCGGCAAAGCAGTCTGCTCAAAGGCAATGAAGTAAACAACTTGTAAGGCCTTGGTTTTTTTTAAGTTTGAACAATACAGGCAGCCTGGATGAGTTACTTCAAGTTCCAACAGAGCCAGGCTTTGTTTCTGGTTTTAGCCTTCAGTAGTAATTGCTTGGACCTTGTAGCTGAATGTGGGGGCTCTTATTTCTCTCTCTGTTACAGCTAAAGATGGGGTTCTCTTCCTGTTGCTAGAATTGCATGTGAGACAATCCATTTTACTGAATTTGCCTTTGCCAAAGAAGTATTTATGGGATGTTATTATATTGGAGCATAATAATTAGTAGTAGTTTATACATATAATGTATAATTTTCTGAAGCATTTTGATAGAGTTACAGTTAAGCCAATTATTTTCCTTTATTTTCATTTTGTCTGTAATTTAACTATGATGCTAAAATAGTGTGTTTTACTTAACGTTGAGTGATTTGACCAATTGAATTGCATCTGAAATGCAATCCCTTCCACTTAACTTTAAAATAAGAAAAGGTTAGGATCTAAGCTATCTTCTTAATATATTTAAATGGGTTTGGTCTGGTCCATAACAAATTGGGGATTCTTGTTGGGATTGGAATCTCAAATTCCAGCTTAGGCTTAGGGTTATTGGACTTAAAGGTGGTGAGTGGTGAGTGGTGAGTGGTGAGTGATGAGGTTCTCTTTTCAGGTATTGAATTTGGTTTAAATTGGGTCTGCCTGATGTAGTAATTGCTCTTACAGTTAACAAGAGTTTCCTAGGGGTAGAGGAAGTTGCTTTGGGAGTTTTACGGAAAGTGAGCGAAGCAAAGCTCTAGGAACTGGCAGACAAGCTGGAGGTGGGATTACTTTTGTCTCTGCGAAAAGCACTGGTAACTGCAGCAATAACTCACTACTAGACATGCCATCAGAATCATTGCAGGGGAAATGGCTAAAATTTAATTGCAAATGAAACAGCTTGAACATGAAAAGAAAATGAAACAGTTTGAATTATGATTGAAAGCAGAAGAAAAGCAGAAAGAGAGAATAGCTCTATCAGAGGAAAAAGAAATAAAAGAATATCCTGACAGAACTGAAAGGAAAAGGAAGGCCCTAGCAGAAGAAAGGGAGAATGAGAGAATTTCTGAACTTTGAAGGTTGGAACTGAGAACTCAAAGTCGCTTTTAAATGGTGGAGGTAGAAATGAAAGGTAGGAGTGAGGGCAGTGATGGACTGGAATGTCTTATAGCCAAAGGCCTGTTGGGAATCTGTTTAAATATGCCCAAGCATTGCCTAAATTTAATGAGAAGGATGTAGAAGCCTTCTTCATTTCATTTGAGAAAAGGGCCAAACAAATGAAATGGATGGTGACTGTGTAGGTTTTGTTGATCTAAAAAAAGTTGGAAGGTGGAGCTAGTGAAGTATTTCATCTCTATCAGAAGAGGTACCTGGGGAGTGTGAGGGGGTAAAAAAAGCCATCTTAAATGCAAATGAGCTAGTACGAGAAGCCTACAGACAAAAGTTTAGGAATTTAAGGAGGGAGCTTGGTGTTAGAGTTTGAAAGGATCAAAAAAAGTAATTTTGAAAGGTGGATAAGGTCATTGAAAATAGATCAAACATATGGCACTCTTAGAGGAATGATTATTTTGGAGACTGCAAGATTAACAGCAGATGATTATGAATTGGTTCATTAATCAAAGTTTGGCTTCCAACATCAATTTCAATCTGTGAGGAGTAGAAATTGGGGAAAAGGGAAATCCTCAGGTGGTAAAGGGAAAGGGAGATTTCGTTAGAGATTGGAAAGACCGTTTACCACAGAATAAAAAGGAAACAAATGAGGGGGAAAGAGGCATAAAAAGGTGTTTTCACTGTAAAAAAGTAGGCCACATGAAGTCGCAGTGTTGGTGATTCAGAAAAAGCACTGAGAAGACTGATGTGGGAAAATAGGATAAGCCATTGATAATGGGAACTGCAGATGCTGGAGAACCCGAAATAACAAAGTGTGGAGCTGGATGAACACAGCAGGAAGGAGGATGGGGAGAGGATTCTGAAATAAATAGGGAGAGGGGGGAGGCGGACTGAAGATGGATAGAGGAGAAGATAGTTGGAGAGGAGAGTATAGGTGGGGAGGTAGGGAAGGGATAGGTCAGTCCAGGGAGGATAGACAGTTCAAGGAGGTGGGAAGAGGTTAGTAGGTAGGAAATGGAGGTGCGGCTTGAAGTGGGAGGAGGGGATAGGTGAGAGGAAGAACAGGTTAGGCAGGCGGGTCGAGCTGGGCTGGTTGTGGGATGCAGTTGGGGAAGGGGAGATTTTGAAGCTGGTGAAATCCACATTGATACCATTGGGCTGCAGGGTTCCCAAGCGGAATATGAGTTGCTGTTCCTGCAACCCACGGATGGCATCATTATGGCACTGCAGGAGGCCCAGGATGGACCTGACGTCTAAGGAATGAGAGGGGGAGTTGAAATGGTTCACGACTGGGACGTGCAGTTGTTTATTGCAAACCGAGCGCAGGTGTTCTGCAAGCGGTCCTCGAGCCTCTGCTTGGTTTCTCCAATGCAGAGGAAGCCACACCGGGTACCGCGGATGCAGTATATCACATTGGCAGATGTGCAGGTGAACATGTGCTTGATGCGGAAAGTCATCTTGGGGCCTGGGATGGGGGTGAGAGAGGAGGTGTGGGGACAGGTGTAGCACTTCCTGCGGTTGCAGGGGAAGGTCCTGGGTGTGGTGGGATTGGAGAGGAGTGTGGAGCGGACAAGGGAGTCGCGGAGAGAGTGGTCTGTCTGGAAGGCAGACTAGGGTGGGTTTGGAAAAATGTCTTTAGTGGTGGAATTGGATTGTAGATGGCGGAAGTGTCGGAGGATGATGCATTGTATCTGGAGGTTGGTGGGGTGGTACGTGAGGGCTTGGGGGATTCTCTTTTGACGGTTATTGTGGGGGCGGGGTGTGAGGGATGAGGCGCAGGAAATGCGGGAGACATGGTCGAGGGCGTTCTCGAAGCCATTGAATTTTGTTGAAGTGATAAAGGAAAGCACAGTGGAAGCTAAAAGACTACAAAAGAATGTATAACATGGTTAGGCGTTGGGTGAGAATGAGGTGTCAGATCTCTTTAAAAAATTTATTTATGAGGGTAAGGATTATTCATGTATACAAGGAGGAGATAGTAAAGAAATTAACGTTTTAAGAGTTATGGGAGCAAGTCAATTTTTCATGGTGAGAAATGAGGAGATATGTAATTGAGAAGGAGTATTGCCAGGATAAAGGTGTAACATGTGGGACTCATGGTGAGAAGAGCAGAGTTTCATTCTTTAAAGTGAGGTTGGACAATAAAATGGTGATACCAGTAATAAGGAAAACCTCAGTTCCAGGAATACTGTTTATACTTGGTAACTATATAGCTGGACCACAGGTGGGAGTAATGCCTACTGTGGTTGAAAAACCAGTGGGAAATCAAGCAACCGAGGTGTTACAGGAAGTACATCCTGGGAACCTTTTTCCTGACTGTGTGGTAACAAAGTCACAAGGCAGGAGGTGAAATCAAAGAGTAAAGACGAAAGAAACTGAAGTTCGATTATAAGAGACAATGTTTGATCAAATGGTTGAGAAAAAAAAACAAGAACAGGTGGAAGGCAAAGCGGATGCTTTTAGTTCAGAGAAATTAGCTGAATTACAAAAGAAAGATGAAAAACTAGAGCAGTTTTTATCAAACATACACAAAAGAAGAACCTGAATGTACCCAAGAATGTTACTATCTTAAAAATGAACTCTTGATGAGAAAATGGAGACCATCACATATTCAGGCAAATGAGAAGTGGGCAGAAGTTCATCAAGTTGAAATACCGGCAAGTTATAGAAAGGAGGTGTTGTGGGTAGCACATGAATTACCAGTAGGAGGTCATTTGGGAGTAAGGAAAACTCAGGCGAAAAAAACAAAATATTTTCATTGGCCTGGACTGCATGAGGACTTTTGCAGGTCATGTCACATGTGTCAGGTAATTGGCAAACCTCAGGTAGTGACAAAACCAGTACCCTTAATACCCATCTCCACATTTGAGGAACATTTTACAGGGGTGTTAATTGATTGTGTAGGAACCCTGCCTAAAATAAAAGTGGAAATCTGTATTTGTTGACTACAAAGAGTGTGTCTACTAGATTTCCAGAGTCTTTCACATTGTGCAATATTATGGCTAAAAGTACTATATTCAATCTTTTTACAAAATTCAGGCTACTCACAGAAATACAATTGGATCAAAGATCAAATTTTACATCAAGGTTATACTAGGAAGTTGTGGATAGCTTAGGAGTAAAACAATTCAAATCCACTGCATACCATCCAGAATCGCAGAGTCTATTAGAATGGTGTTATCAAACTTTAAAGATCATGTTGAGGGCTTACTGTGAAGGCCATCCAGACAATTGAGATAAAGGAATTGTATCAGTGATAATGGGAACTGCAGATGCTGGAGAATCCAAGATAATAAAATATGAGGCTGGATGATGCTGCTGGGCCTGCTGTGTTCATCCAGCCTCACATTTTATTATCTGGGATAAAGGAATTCTATTTTTACTTATTCCAATTAGGGATGCATCTAATGAATCAACTAAATTCAGTACATTTGAATTACTTTTTGGACATGAGGTGAGAGGATCATTGAAATTATTTAAGGAGAAATTGGAAAGTAAGAGTTCACAGACGACATATTTGGACTATGTGTCAAATTTTAGGGAAAGATTAAATAGAGTGGGTGAGTTAGCGATACAGCATTTGAAAGTAGCATAACACGTGATGAAACAGGAAGCAGATATATTCATAATTTTACCAGTGGAGATACAGTGTTAGTGTTACTCCAAGTGGTAGGTGAATCTTTAAAGGCAAGATTTAATAGGCCTTATCAAATTGAAAGGGAACTGTGTGAGGTGAATTATTTAATGAGAATTCCAGAAAAAAGCCTCAGAATTTGTCACGTAAATATGCTCAAGAAGTATTTTGATAGGGAAGGGAAGCAAAATAAGAATGTAACAACACAGAGTGAAGAGCAAAGTTCAGATGATTCTGAGCTGGACATTCCTGCCATCAAATTGGACAATGAGAAAATTCTCAAAAACTGGGATCAATTATTGAGTTACCTTCCAGACAAAAACTGAAATGTCCTGAAAGCGTTATTACAATCACACAGGGAGATCTGTGGGAATTAACTGTGAAGTACTAATCTAATTACACATGATGGAGATAAAAGAAATACTGCTCCAATTAAGCAACATTCTTATAGACTTAACCCTCTAACATTGGCACAGGTTCATAAAACAACTGAACACATGCTCAAAGACACTATGATCAAAGTGAGTTGAAGCAAATGGAGCTCACCTATATTAATAATGCCAAAACCAGATGGTACCCAACAATTATATGTGGACTACAGCAAATTCAATGCAGTTACAAAATCTGATTCACGTCTTATTCCATGTTTGGAAGATTGTATTGAAAACTGGGACACACAACTTATATTTCAAAGTTGGACTTGCTAAGAGGATACAGACAGATGCTTTTATCCAAAAGAGTGAAGGAAATTTTAGCTTTTGTCATGCTCAATGAACAGTGCCAGTTTAAAGTCGTCATTTGGTATGAAAAATGTGCTAGCCACATTTCAAAGACGAATCAATAAAGTCATTTCTGGATTACCGAAAGGTGTACCGTGACAATCTGGTGATTTTTAGTCAGTAGCAGAAGGAACAATTGGAGTATCCATTGGAATTGTTTAATCAACTTCAGAATGCGGGCATGGTGATAAACGTAGTTAACAATGGGCTCACGAAAGCCCATGCCAGATCCCTGGGTCATGTCATTTGTCATGGACAAATGGCTCCATGGGATATGAAAACAAAGGCAGCTGGGGAGTTTCCCATACCATGGATGAAGAGAGGAGCATTACAATTCCTGGGGCTGAATGTTTTTTATTGGTTAGGGGTCTAGTCTATCTTCATAATACACTTTGAAGGGGTTTGGTCTGGCCAATAACAATGTGGCATCAAGAAACTGCTGAAGGCAGTGGATGTTGCAAAGGCTATGGGCCCTGACAACATTCCGGTAAAAGGTTCATACCAAATATTAGCAGTGTGGTTGCTCTACTGACTGATTTGGTGAAGTCGTACAAAACTTTCAGTGGACAGAGGAATGTCAGAAGGCATTTGACATCCTGAAAGCTGCATTAACCATTGTCCCAGTGTTAGCCACACCTAATTACCCAAAACTATTGAAAATGGATATTGATGCAAATGATGTGGGTGTCAGTGTTGTACTTTTACTAGAAGATGATGAAAAGATAGAAATACCTACTGGGTATTTTTCCAGAAAATTGAATAATCATCAACAGAAATATTCCACAATTGAGGAGACCTTGAGTTTAGTGTTGGCATGGAAACATTTCAATGTTTATATATTGCCAGTGACATGTCAGAGATAATTGTATACACCGATAATAACCCCTTCAGGTTTTTGAGAAAATTTAAAGATAAATGTTTCAGATTCTTTAGATAAAGCTTATAATTACAACCATTCAATTTGAAAATTATACACGTTGCAGAATGACAGAACGTAGCTACTGACGTGTCGTCATAATTTTTATGAACGAAGAGAGAGGTATTCGTTGACAGCAGAAAATGGATTGAGATAGGCTGTAGTACTGAATGTTTGCATGCTTAGAGTCAATGTAACGTATATGTACTGTATTGGACAAATACAGTAAGGCTAAAGGCTTTTAAAAATGAAGCCATCTTTGTGTATTGATGGTTTTTCTTTTTTAAAAGGGACGAAGTGTGATGATATGATGGCTTTAAGAGGTGTATTTTGTCCTTTTTTGAGGAAAAAAGGTTGATTCAGAGGTGGTGAGCATCTGCTCAAAGCCAAAAATTTAAACAACTTGTGAGTCCTTGGCATTTCTTTTTAAGTTGGAGCAATAGAAGCAGCCCAAATGGGTGAGGTCAAGCTCCAACAGAAAACAGATTTTTAATTTTAGTTTTCTGCCGTTGCTCAGGACATGAAATGGGAGTGGAAGCTTTTATTCCTCTCTGTTGCAGCTAAAATCTGGGGTTCTCTACCTGCTACAGGAATTGTCTGTGAGATGATCTGTTTTATTGAATTAGCCTTTGCCAAGGGTGTGTTTATGGGATGTTACTATACTGAAACAGTTAATTATTAGTAGTTAGTATATATTATTTTGTTAAGCATTTTGATAGAGTTAGTTAAGCCAATTCATTAATTTTATTTTGCCCGTCTGTTAACTGTTGTGTGAAAATAAAGGACATTTTTCTTAAAGTAGTAGTTTGATCTATTGAAATGCTTCTGGAATGCAATGACTTACAATTACTTTTAAAATAAGAAAGGGTTAGGGGTCTAGTCTATCTTCATAATACACTTTGAAGGGGTTTGGTCTGGTCAATAACAATGTGGAATCAAGAAACTGCTGAAGGCAGCGGATGCTGCAAAGGCTATGGGCCCTGACAACATTCCGGTAAAAGTTTTGTGCTCCAAAACTTACGGAATCCCTAGCCAAGATGTTCCAGTGCATATTTGGAATTATTTAGGGTTCAGAAAACAACAACCTGATATTATTGGAACAAAGCAAATTCAATTGAGTGATGGGTTCCTTTACAGCTGAGTGCTGGAAATTTTTTAGTCATTTTGCAATTTTATTGTTTGCAGCTTTTAATGGGTCTGTCATCCAACTCTTCGACAGTTAACTTGGAACTGAGTTGCAGTATCTTTAATGTTTACTCTCATTGTTTGATTTCAATTGTGGTGATCTTTTTCTCCTCTTTCATTTCAGTTCTAAATACTGCCCGTGATGCTGTTACTTTAGGTGGTAAAATGGCTGCAGAACTTTCAAAGGGAAGGCAAATAGTGAGAAGAGCCATGATTTTATGTGTTTCTCCTTTCTCTTAGAGGATGGATTCTTTCCAGCCCAGTTTATTGTATTTTAACCTTCTTCTGACCTTCAGACAGGACAGCAACTGCAACGTATTTACAACAAAAATAGAACTTGCCGGAAAAATTTTGTTTCTGATTTCCAGCATCTGTTTTTAAATTAAAACCCAAAAGAACTGTGGATGCTGTGGATCAGGAACAGAAGCAAAGTTGCTGGAAAAGGTCAGCAGGTCTGGCAGCACCTGGGAAGGTAAAAAACAGAGTTGACGTTTTGGGTCCGGTGACCATTCCTCAAAACTGTAGTTTTTTTGTTTTTTCTTTGTTTTAGTAATGGATTTGGTCCTGCCTGTACAGCTCTACAAAGGGATCAGATCTGGAGACTGCTGTTTAATGTCTATTCCTGCTTAAACCATGCAGCAGTCAGATTTTCATTAACTGAGCCCTCTCAAACGCAAATAATCTTACTGGGGCCCAACATCTGCTGGCAGGAATGAGGTGTGATCCCAGAACAACATTACAGTAGCTAGAATCTCCACAAATCTCCAACATTACTTCCACAAGGTAAGGCTTGATAGCTGTTTCTTTTTCACCCTAATTAAATCTTCAAAGCCATGTTGCCATTTCTCCAAGTCTAAATGTAGAACCTCTGGGCGTGATTAAATCATGTTAATCAATTAACCACACACGCACAAAAAGTGTACTAAATCCAGACTTATTCACAGGCACGTATTACCACAACAGAGTCTACTCATAGCATTTTCACCCTATCCACATCATAACCCATTAAGTTTCCAAGCAAGAAACTGTCTCATTCCCTTTCGTTTCTGAAATGATGAGTGATTTAGACAATAAGGAATGGAAAGGTATGTATGAATGGTCTAATTGTTATATTTGCACTGAGCAAGAGCCAAATGTTGGTCTGATAAAATCCCCTGATATTTTATCACTGCAAAATTAAATGTCCAATAATTTTGCGTCACCTTTGAAAATATGCAAATTCACCAATTTACATATTCTGTGCTCACCGCAGTGTGACCAACTCTAATCAGAGTTTAAATTAGAAACAATACAAGGAATGTTGCCTGAAATTGGGTGGGAATTGCCTTCCAATTAAAGTCACTGAAGATACCATAGGTGCAATCTTATAGGGCTCTGAGCGAAGGGGGTTATGGTGGGATGTGTGGCAGAATCAGATGAGGAGTCTGCTGAGGCCCACCTCAATGTTGCCAACATCTTGCTCCACCTTTTATGCCTTTTGTCAGCCAAGTAGTGAGATTCTTACTAGGAAGTGGTAAGCTACCAATCGATGTAGGCTATTGTTTGATAAACACCCTGTCATCAACAAATTCGCTGAATTAAATCTCCCATTTTAATAAACTCACCAACCAAGCTAGACATCAGGTAAACTTGACAAGGAAACTAGGATATGTGCATGGTGGAATCAACATGAAAGTCTCAATATTATCTGCGACCAAAATGTAGCCTGGGGCATGATGAATAGGTAACAGGCATGTGGCTCCTCCTTCACTGATGTTGGAATTTAAAATCTGCCAACCCATCAAATACCATCCTGACATGTTTATTATTCAGTGACAGAGTGCTCTGGAAGCGCAGACTTGCACTGCCGGTTGCACCGATAAATAGCTTTGAAAGGCCATTTTATGCATAGGCACAGCTTGCAGACTGGGCTCGGCTTTTGGGATGATTGCTTGCTTTTACAGTGCTTACTCACTTAGTTTCTGCATACTTACTCATAATATTCCTTGGTCTTGCTGTTCCAATTAGTATAGTTGCAATGCCAGTGAGCTTGCTTTGTTGTTAAGCAATCCTCAGTCTGGGAGGTGCACGAGTTAATCTATGGCAATGCATTACATTAATCCTACACTTTAACCATGTGCAAGCATGGAGTGGCCACATGGGAGCTATGTTTCCAACACTCAGGGGAGTTGTTCTCGATGAAGTTCCTGGGGCAACCATCAAGTCAGGGGGTCTCGCTACAGTAAGTCAAGGACACCCTGTTGTACCAGTCAAGAGAATTGGCCATGGTCCAATGTTTGGTGGGAGTGTTCTTGGTTAGAAGGTCTGTACCATTGCGGGCCAGAGAGTGAGTCATGATCAGTCTGTTGGTTCTGTAGCTGCCAGCCCAGTGGGGAGGACTAGTGCGATTGAGGAGTTGTATAGGTGTCAGTTTGGGGTCTGGATGCATCTTGTTCAGGCTGCCCAGTCATGAGAAGCAAATGAATGGTCTATCTACAGATACTACGGTGGAGTGGTGTGTGTGTGTGGGCAGGGGTTTGGTACAGATGTGAAAGTGGGGTACAGCAGAATTAGCAAGAAGGAGATACAGTAAAACTTGTCCAGGAAAGTTGTCATGTGGGAGGTGATCAGGAGCGCCCTGGTTTCAGTGGGGGAAGAAGGGCAATGAATGCCCACACCAAGCATTGGTCACCTCATCTATCAATGGCTGGCACGTTCAGGCTGAGTCTGGAAGCTACATGTTGAGAACTGCTCACTGTCACCTTCCATCATGTTGGGAATAGAAAGTATGCAATGGGGAAGGAAATAGCAATGGGTATGTTTAGAGTGGGCAGGCTAAGCGACTTGACCTGTGAGGGTGGGGCTGCAGCACCTACACTTATGTGGGAATTTAAAGGGAAACAACATTTGTTATGGATCTATGCAATTCACAACACCAGGCTGCCTGCTCCCTGCCCATACCTCTCTGTATATTGTGCCTCCCTTGCAGAGTAACAGCTGAGTAACTCTTTGATATCTACGCATAGAGGGAGCCATGTCTTAGAGATGTTGGATGAAGAAGGACAAAAGTGTCACTGTGACCCATGTGTACACAGTGTCTCTCCTTGTCTGAATGGTGTAGTGGATTCTCAGCACATCACCTCTATCCATGGAGCCTTGTCTATGACCATAAAGTGGTGCTGGATGATGTTAGCACCTACTCAGAGAAACTAACAAATACCTGACAGGTAATATGAGGAAGAGTAATACAGGAAGTGATAGTCACACACAAGCTTTCTCACCTACACTACCATAGTTCCCTCAATACATTTTCTTCATTCTGTCCGCCAAACCCCACCTCCCCCACCACCCCCATAAGTATTACTCAGTGTATCCCCTTGTTCCATAGCTGGGCTGGAACAAGCCTGCTTGACTGTTGAGTCCATTGGTCCTGGGGGCTTGTTGGGGCTCCCTGTGAGTCCTAGAGTATAGACAGACCACACATAATGCAGATCCTCTTGCTGAAGGTCACCTCAGCTTCAGCTTCAGAGAAGGTCCACATTTCTACAGTATCTGAGTGAATGGGTGGTTATGTGGTTCAATTGTTATTGCATAAGGCGTTAGGCCCAAACAACTATTCACACTCAAATAAGCCCATTATGCATAGCTTTGACAGAATGAGGCTGTCGAGATTGTTGCCTCACCTTCTGCCTCAACCAATCTCTGGCATCTCTTGTACAGTTCTCCCGTTAATAGTATTCAAGCTTCAGCACTCTATTGGCTGATTGTATCACATTTATGAGGAAGGATGACTCCAATTGTACATAAGCTATGCACGTGGATTGAAAACCAGTTTCATGAGCCTTGTCACCAGTACATCGACCTTGTCACCCAAGCTGCCCTCTTGATTTGTCATGCTGTCTCAAAGGTGGGTGGCACAGAGTGTAGGCATCATGACTACTGCCAGGATGCTGGAGAATATCCTACAAGATTCTTGATGTATGGTCAGCTGGGCATCAATGGCACCCTGCTCCACGCAATCCGAGAATACTGTTGTGACTATTCTACCTCGTTGTTGCTGTTAAAAAGAAGTGAAATAGTTAGTCCTCTGCGCTTACAGCAATAGAGACCTCTCCTATGCAAAAGGAGATAGCAAACAGTAAGGTATTGTAAGTATCTCCAGCCAAGAAGGCAATGTTGTATAAAAGTTTATTGCTGCTAGCATTTCCATAGCTACTGGTGGTGTGATTGGTATCCTGTTCTAAGTTTGCAGGCATGATTGCAGAGCTGTCAGATTTCAGTGAAGACATCCTTAACTAAGCACAGGATTTTCACTTTTTTTGTGCTGAGATTTAGGTAGAAGAATTGATCCCTACAATCCCTGGGTAAATATAGCTTCTTGCTGAATATATTCTCTACTCCTCCTTCCTCTTAACAGCTTGTCTCACTCTGTGTGCTGTCTGTTCCAGGCATTGCCATATATTGCTGTAGGGAAATACCTACTAGTTCACCCTTGTCTGGGAGCTACTGTTTTGTGCAGTAACTTTGAAGTCAGCAAGGAGTACTTTGGCACTTCGCCCACAATTCTCTACAGAACATTGAAACTTGAAACAAAAACTTGAAGAATTGTAACAATGACCAGAATAAATCAACCAGCAACTAACCCAGAAGACGTTGATGATCCTCTTTAAAAGCATTGGGAGAGGGTGCGATCCTTCCTTCTATATAACGTGTTCTGCCATGTATGTTTAAAAGATATCATTTGATGCATTATAGACTTGATAAATGGTCATGCCTAGCTCAAGTGGATGGTGCAGACTGATGGAGAAAATGTTTCACCTGTTCTGCATATTTTCACCAAGATGATGCCCAGATTTTCATCAGATGTGTGTGTGTGTGTGTGTGTGTGTGTGTGTGTGTGTACCATTTTGGAATGCCAACAATATTCTTAGTGCCCAAAAAATGGCTACTTAGCCAAACTTCTCACACAAAATGTGTTGATTACAAATGTGAGGTGCTGTATTTTGGAAAGGTAATTCAGGGCGGGGATGTATCCACGTAATGGTAAGGTCCTGGGGAGAGATGTTGAACAAAGAGACTTTGGATCGTAGGTTCATAGTTCCTTGAAAGTGGAGTCACATGTACAGGCTAGTGAAGAAGGCATTTGTATGCTTGCCTTTATTAGTCAGTGTATTGTGTATAGGAGTTGCGAGGTCATTTGCAGCTGCACAGGTCACCGGTTAGGCCACTTTTGGAATACTGCATTCAATCTTCATCTCTCTGCTATAGAAAAGATGTTGCAAAACTTGAAAGGGTTCAGAAAAGATTTACAAGGATTTTGCCAGGGTTGGAGGGTTGAGCTACAGGGAGAGGCTGAATAGGCTGGAGCTGTTTTACCTGGAGCATTGGAGGATGAGGGGTGACCTTATAGAAGTTTATAAAGTCATGAAAAGCATGGATAGGGTGAATAGTCAGGGTCTTTTCCACAGTGGAGGGGAGCCCAAAACTCTAGGGCATAGGTTCAAGATGTGAGAGGGAAGATTTAAAAGGGACCTAAGGGGCAACTTTTTCATGCAGAGGGTGGTGCGTGAATGGAATGAGCTGCCAGAGGAAGTGGTGGAAGTTGGCAATATTACATTTAAAAGTCATCTGGATGGGTAATGGTTTAGAGGGAAATGGGCCAAATGCTAGCAATGGGACTAGATTGATTTAGGATATCTGGTCAGCATGGGTGAGTTGGACTGAAGGTTCTGTTTCCATGCTGTACAACTCTATGACTCTAGGACTCTATTATGATTAAATGTGAAAACTGGAAGTTTGCTCGCTGTTTACCATTAGGAATGGAAAATAACAAAGTTTGAGGAGGGGATTAACTTTCAAAGTTGACGTTGGTTGGGAGGGTAATGGACAACTCCAGCTCTTATTTCTACATGGTCTAGTACACATCACTCAACTGCTACAACACACAAAGACTTCTCACAACTCAGACTTAGATTACATGTGTGTGTGGAATATTTTCCAGTGCGCATCACTGGCAAGATTCAAAATGAGTTGTTGAGCGAAATATTTTTGTTTCTTCAGCAGTTGAATTCAACCTGGGCCAAAATCCAGACAATTTGCTGAAATTTGACCTTTAGTGGTCTGATGCCAGCAATTCATGGAGAGCTGGGACCTCTGTGGATATCGTGAAGGAAAGCAAACATTAATAAACTTAGGTAGAAATTCTCCTGCCACCTATACAGCTTACCTCCCTCAGCAGCAAGCTATCAGTGAAGGAAAATTTCGAATTGCTCGGGCTTTGTCACTGCCACTGAGTTCTCAATTATTGCAAACAATCTCACTTCAAGGTGAATTAGTATCTAGCTGCAGTGCCCTCTAGTGCTTAAAATTGGCTCTGAGCTACTCCATACTGCAGCCTGCACAACTTCAGACATCAAAATAGAGGTAACAAGGTGTACAGCTGGATGAACACAGCAGGCCAGGTAAAACCGGATACCCCCTGACCAGAAGCAAGAGGGTGGGTGTGTTTGGGGGAATGTGACTCACAATTAACCCAAATACATTGCCTCTAAAGTTTTGTGCTTTCTGCTGATTTATGAGGTAGTTACATTTAGACGAGCACAAGAGGCTTTATGTAATCAATGCATTTCATGCAAGGCTAGCACCATTTAAAGCTAAAGTATGCTACTTAAAGCTTAAAGAATAGGTACATTCTGGCTGCAATTCTGGAAAATACCTTGAGAAGGAAGAACAGACTAATAGCATGACAAGACAGAGAGCATGCTAAGGCATTCTCTGAGCAAGCACAAAAGGCTTTGGGATGGTACCGGTGAAATGAAGCAAAATAGTTACACGGAAATAGTAAGACTATTAAATACATTGTCTAACGCCTGAGTAACAATCCAATTTACCTTCAAGTATAGGAGTTGGGACGTCGTGTTGAGGTTGTAAAGGATATTGATGAGACCTCTTCTGAAGTACTGTAAGCAGTTCTGGTCAACCTGTCATAAGAAGGATATTATTAAACTGGAGAAGGTTCGGAAAACACTTACCAGGATGTTGCCAGGAATGGAGGGTTTGCAATGTGAAAATAGACTGGAAAGATTGGGACTTTTTCAACTGGAGCATGAGAGGTTGATGTGTGACCTTATTGAGGTTTATAAAATTGTAAGGGGATTAGTTAAGGTGAATGACGAGGGATTTATTTTCCTTAGGGTGGGGGAGTCCAAAACTAGGGGGCATATTTTTTAGGTGAGATGTAAAAGATTTAGGAAGGACTTGGGGGCAGCTTTTTTACACAAAGAGTGCTTCATGCATGGAATGAAATATTAGAGGGAGTGGTGGATACGGGTACAGTTACAAAATTTAAAAGATATTTGGATAAGTTCATGAATATGAAAGGTTTGGACGGTTATGGGTCAAGTGCAGGCAAGTTGGACTAGTTTAGTTTGGTAACATAGTTGACATGGACTGGTTGGACTGAAGGTTCTGTTTCCATGCTGTATGACTCTATGATGCTATAACCCTATGACAGAGGTGAAGATGGGGCACACTACAAAGTGTGGAGGTAAACGCAGAAATAAAAATGAGTTCAGATTGTCACTGCTGTGATACCAACTGTCTAGTCCCAAGGACCTGAATATTGTGTTTAAGGTAATTTAATTATCTCACCTAACTGGCCAACGTATGTGAATGCATCTTCAACTGCCATACTCTTAATTCTAAACCGCTTCTCATACTCACTGTTTATTCACAATGCCACTTATTACTTACCCATTAGAAATCCCTGTCAATCACAACTCATAGCTGATGCTGATCAGAGATAATGGAAACTGCAGATGCTGGAGAATCCAAGATAACAAAGTGTGGAGCTGGATGAACACAGCAGGCCAAGGAGCATCTCAGGAGCACAAAAGCTGACGTTTCGGACCTAGACTCTTCATAGGCATGAAATGTCAGCTTTTGTGCTCCTAAGATGCTGCTTTGCCTGCTGTATTCATCCAGCCCCACACTTTGTAATCATAGCTAATGCTTGTACTTTCACATTCATATTGCTGCAAACCTCAGATTCACTTTCTAAAATAGAATAACCACGGCACCAATGTTCCCTGTAAGCTGTGTGGGCTACATGGGCACACAGCCAGTCCAGGCTTCCACGCAATGCGATCAGTGTCAGTATGCCAGTTGTGCAAAAGCCTTCCTGTTCTGGAAATTGCTGTCACACATGGGACTCAGAGGTCTATGTAGCTGGAACAAAGATGAGAGGGAATACTGCATGGGCTGTGGGCAAACTAGGTTAAGCTGTCTTCTGGCAGGTTAGAATTAATAGTCACATGGGGAAAATGTAGGTTACTTCAGAAGAGTCAGATGGGCCTCAGAGAAAGTGGTATTTAACTACTTGTTGGAGCTTTTTGAAAATATGACAGAAAGGATTGACATGTTGTCCAGAACTAGCTACACCTCTAGCCAAACATGTCCAGTACAGTTACAACATTGGCATCCACCTGATAATGTGGAAAACTGTCCAGGTACGTCCCGTATACAAGAAGTGGAATAAATTCAACCTGCCCATAAGTAAAGTGACAGAAGGTGTCACGAGCATTGCTATCAAGCAGCATTTGATTGGCAACAACTTGCTCCATGTGACTTGGTTTGGTTTCTGCCAAAGCTACTCAGCACTTAAAATCATCGCAGCCTTGCTTAAAAAAAATGCTCAAAAACGTTGAATTCCAGAGGTGAGGTGAGGTGAGGGTGACATTAAATCAAATATAACAGCAAGGTGCCCAAGAAAAATTAGAGTCAATGGGAATGCAGGGTGGAGGGTTTGGGTGATCTCTCTGCTGGTTGGAGTCTTATCTGGCTCATAGGAGGATGATTGTAATTGTTGGAGGTTAATGAGCTCAGCTCCAGGGCATCTCTACAGGACTTCTTCAGGGTAGAGTCTGAGGTATTCTTCAGCTGTTCTATCAATGATGTATTCGCCATCAAAAGTTCAGAAGTGTCCATCATCAGGTGATTACACAATATTCAGCATTATTCATATCTCCTTTAGTACCATTCATGTCCTTATATAGTAGGATCTGGACAACATCCAAGCTTGAGATGTTAAGTAACAAGTAACATTTGCACAACACAAGTGCCAAACTCAAAATGAGAGAATCTAGCTATCTCTCCTTGATGTTAAACAATTCTGCTATCACTGAATTCCTCACTATCAACAATTTAGGGGTTATCATTTACTGGATTGAACAGGATCACCCATATAAATACCATGACTACAAGAGAAACTCAGAGGTTGGGAATTCTGTGACAAGTAAATTGCCTTGTTGCTGCCTATTGCTTCTGTACTAACTACAAGGTTCAATTTGTAAATGTGATGGAAGTCATCTACTAAATAGGTGCAACTTCAAGAAAATCAAGAAGCTTGGCACCATCGAAGATGCTTGATTGGTATCCCATCCACTATGTTCCACATTCAATCCCTTTACCACCAGTAACAGCAGTGTGTACCATCTACAAAGGGAACTGAACTGTCTCAACAAGTCTCCTTTGACAGCACAATCCAAACCTGCAACCTCTACCACCTAGAGAACAATGGCAGCAGATGCGTAGAAATATGTAATCTGCAAGTTTCCCCATTCCAGCCTTGAACAAAATCAACATTCCTTCATTGTCACTGAACCAAAATTCAGGAACTTCCTTCCTAACACCTATGAGGGCATCCTTACAGGATCAAGAATGTCCCTTCCTGGCACCCTTGCAATGTCAATTAGGAAAAGCTGGTCTAGTCATCAGCACCCAAAACCCATGAACAAAAAAAAAGTACTTGCCTTGATGTATTTAAGTTTGTGAGTGTGGAGTAGAGTCTGTTTGGGGTCACAGAGTGGTGTGGGAATTTGGTGGGAATGTATTGGAGGGCTGCGTGGAGTGGAATTGGTGCATAATGCATATAAGATGAATTCTCGCTGCAATTCATCATATTGTGTGAGTTATCTATATTATTGGCAGATTTGGTGCTTCCATCCCACTTTTAGGTTCAAATGTCAAGGATCTAATTGGTCTAGTGTAGAAAGAACATCTATAAACTTATTTAAAGAGAAAAATCTCTTTTCTTCAACAAGATGACAGTAGTAAATCAGATATAAGTTATGTTAGTGTGCTGAATGTTGTTACTAAGATGGTGAGGGAGATCCAGTTGATAGGTTTATCTCTTTTATGGTCCAGAGCTGTTTTCCTTCAAATCTTTATGACATCATAGTATTTGGGTAACGCTTAAGGCGCTCCTTGGCAGTAACCCTTTCAGAAGTGAATACTCTATGAAACAGGGGGAAAGCTGCAATTTAAAACTTACCAATTTTCTGATGAAGGGTCTAGGCCTGAAACATCAGCTTTTGTGCTCCTAAGATGCTGCTTGCCTGTTGTGTTCATCCCGCTCCACACTTTCTTATCTCGGATTCTCCAGCATCTGCAGTTCCTATTATCTCTCTCTCTCTCTTACCAATTTTCTATTAACCTATCATTAAAAATACTTACACGGCATTGAACTGAAGGCAGTCTTCACTGTGTTTCTAGCTCATGATGTTAAAGGAAGTATGACTGTATCTTACTTCCTCACCAATGGATCCATACTGCAGACAGGAGAACACATTCCCATTGCAGGCATTAGAAAGGCCAAGTCCTTTGATCTTAATGCATTGATAGCAAACTGCCTCCTCTTAACTGTTAACTGCATAATCTGGATCATTTAAATCAACAACAGTTTGTTTAATTCCCTTGACCTTCCCTTTCCCTTCTCAAACTTGCACAAATTTGGGAATAAAACTCCATGGCCATTTATTTTAAGATTGTGACTTGGCTGCATTTGGCTCCCAGTTCAAAATGTGCTCTTAATGTTACTCTGACAGGCTCAGATTAGACATGACTGTGAAGTACTTAAATGAGTTTTGGGAGTTAAAAGAAACCATCCTTGCTATTATTCTAATTTGCAACATCCCTTTGGTCCCAATACTGAATTGTCCTCATTGCTTGTGCCCAGTTCATTTGAAATATATTGTGCCTTTGACATTATTGGTATATTGAATTAAAGAATGGCTGTAAATCCTCTGGAAAATAGTATTATCCAAGACTTTAACTAAGCACAGCATTGTCTGATATCTTTTGTATTAATATATCTAATTATAGCATTAAATTGATTGTTAAAATGATATTCTTGAGGTTACCCTTCAATTTAATGCTGCTAGTTTTCATCAATCTTTAGCCTGTAATGAGGAAGCTGTGCTGAAATATTTTAAGTTTCATCTGGGGGCTTCTATTCCCTGCTGTTCAGCTGTGGCTGAGTTGAACCAGCGATGTGTCTCCCAAGTATTCAGTGGCACTGTTTTCCTAACTGAATTTAGACTTTTAAGTGTCACTGACAGCAGATATGTTTTAAGGATTTTGTATGCACCAAATTATACTTTATTCCAATCCAACTCAGCCATTGATAACTGCATGCAGTTAAGCTACCTGTTTACAAAAATGGAATCAAATCTGCTTATCACAATAGGTTAGTCACAAGGAAACAACCGAAGAATTTGAGTTATACAATTCTTTCCAACCTTCAACCCTGTTTCTATGCTTGGCATGAAAAGGTCAGATAACTCAACCTACAGAAGAGCTTTAGACCTGACATTTCAAAACTGTCCAATTGATCAGATTTTTATTACCATACAACTAAGTAAATTTGAAAAAGAATAATGTTATTGGCTATAGTTTCATCCAATCTGAACATAACCTTTTTCAATGTTGCTGCCATCTTCAAATTGACCAAATAGGCAAAGGAAGCTCAGACAGAAACAAGAAAAAAAAGAGAATTATTTTTAAGAAGAGACTAGAGTGGAAATGACATATTTAGTAGAAATATAATAAGAATGAAGTTAAAAATGATAATATGTAACTTGGACTTTGGTGGCATTTTGCATAGTCAATGAGTTAAATTTAACAGCTGCCTCCCCATCTTTTAACTTTCTGTTTGTAAATTAGAACTCTGGGCTTAGTTAAAATCCCAGAGTTTGACTAAGGTCAGGGCTGTAAATTACTTAAATCTTCTGGTTGCTATGGAACCACAGCAGCAATCCACTCAGCTGCTCCTGTTGAGCATCTGCTGAGCAGAATACAATAAGAAGAGAATACCTGGGGTGAAACTTCACTAAATTTCAAGGTCTGTGATAAAATCCATTTTATTTCTATCCATGTGTGCTGTCAAAACTATCAGCCTGTAGATATTGTCTTGTTTAAGCACAGGCTGATGCACCACTATTAGTTGCATTGGATTCTACCAAATAATAAGTGCAAGACTCTCTGTGGGTGTTTTAATGGGTAACTCAAATAGTTCAAGGATCTGTGAACTACAGTTCAGGGCCAATCAGTTAGTTTCTGGTTGTAGGTAATCTGAAAAATTATCTACATGTTGTGGAAAATATTCAGCATAAAAATAAGATCTGGGAATAATTGATAGTTCAGCTGTAGGTGAGAGTGGAGGCAAAGAAGCCAGCAAGCAATATTTGTTCTATACTGTCAAGAAAGTTCGGAGAAAAGAGAAATTCGGAGAAATTGTATCAGTAATTTGAAACAGTCACAGGACTCCTGAGCAACTTCATCTCGGAAGATAAGATGGACATTTGAAGATATGAGCTGAGGCAGTTCAATTTGGAATTGGTTAGAGAGGCTTGCAAGGCTAGCTATTTGATAGTGAAGAATTTAAATCCTCAAGAATAAACTTGGTGATCCAAATTGTCACTAATGTTAAGGTAGACTGTTGAAAAATCTATAGCATTTGTCTCAACTGCATTTGCTGTTTGGTGTGCTTTGCAGAGTGTTCAACCAGTTTGTTAATGTATATTTATTGGATGCTAATTCCATATGGTTGACTAATTTTGTTTTGTGAAGTACATTTTGTTTCTTTTTTTTTAAAACATGAAGCATCTTGTGACTTTATTCTATTCATTTATACCTAGGATTTCAAATTTTGATTGAAGTAAACAGTATGTATGTGTTAAATGGAAGCTAGACAAACAAGCTAGAATTTGCAAGTGTGAAAGGTGCTATTGGAGGAGGCATGTTGAGTTACTTTGATTCATCTTGTAAACAGTACACACTGCATTAGTGGTGAAGGGGATGCATTTTGAAGGTAGTGGTGTGATACAAGTCCAGCCTGGATGGTGTCAAACATCTTGACATTTATTAGAGATACAATCACCCAGACAAGAGGCGAGTATTTCATTTCACTCCTGACTTGTTCCTTAAAGATGGTGGACGGGCTTTGGGAAGTCAGTAGGCGAGTTGCTCACCTCAGATTCCCAATCTCTGATCTGCTTTTGTAGTCAATGTATTTATATGGCTGGTCCAGTTCAGGTACTGGTCAATGTTAGAATCCAAATTATTGATAGTGGAAGTTCAGCCATCATTATGTCAATAAAGCTCAAAGTGTAATGGCTAGATTCTCTCTTGTTGGACCTGGTCATTTGTGGCACTTGAGTAATATGAATATTACTGGCCACTTATTAGTTCAAATCTGAATATTACATAGGTCTCACTGTATATGGTCACGGACTGATTCCGTATCTGAAGAGACATGAATGCAATAATCAGTGAATATCTCAATTTCTGACCTTATAATGGAGGAAGGTCATTGATGAAGCAGTTCAACACGTTTGTACCAGACCATTGCCCTGAGGAACTCCTGCAGCAATGAACTGCAATTGAGACAATTGACACCCACCAATCTTGGGATCATTGCTAGGATCCCTGAGGAGTATGTCCTGTACAGTGAAATTTAGGATCCAGGAGTTGCCAGTTTCTGATTGGCAAGCAGCTTCTGGTGTCCTAGGTGCCTGTGTCAAGGCTTGTGACAGGCAAGATACTCAGAGTACTCAGATACTGAGAGTAGTCCCAGCTACTGCATTCTATCTTCATAACTGAAGGTTTGCATTTCTGGAACCATTCTTGTAAATCACTCTGCATTCTTTCCAATGTGTTCACATCCCTCCTGTAATATGTAGCCCAAAACTGTACACAATGCTCATACTGAGGCCTGACTAGTGTCTTATACAAGGTAGCCTCATCTCTTTGCCCTTATACTCTAACATAAAACTCTTAATAATAATATAAAAGAAAAGGTTCTGAAGTTCTTGATATTGAAGCAGGTCTCTCAGAATAGAGAAGAAACTTTATGATTAGGAATATGATCAAGTCTAATCTATGAGAGGCCTATTCATAAGTCTGATAACAGTGAGGAACAAACAGTTTCTAAATCTGTTTGTATGTGTTTTCAAATTTTTGATTTTCTGCCTGATGGAATATGGTGGAAGAGAGAATAACTGGGGTGGGAGGGGTCTTTAATTATTTTGGATGCCTTCCTAAGGCAATGGCAAGTATAGATGGACTCAATGGAAGGAAGGCCATTTTTTGAGAAGGATTGGGCTGTGCTTACAACTGTCTGTAATTTCTTGTCGTCTTGGACAAAGTTGTTGCCATACCATGCTATGATGCATCCAGATAGAATGCTTTCTATGGTGCACCTATAAAAATTGGTAAGAGTCATTGTGGGCATGCTGAATTTCCTTAGCCTTCTGAGGAAGTAAAAGCATTGGTGTTGTTTCTCGACTACAGCGTCACTGTAGTTGTACCAGGACAGATTGTTGGTGATACTTACTCCCAGGAGCTTGAAGTTCTTGAGCACTTCCACTTCAACCCAGATAGAGCATGCCCTCCACTTCACTTCCTGAAGGCAATGACCATCCCTTTCATTTTGCTGACATTGATGGAGAGATTGTTGTCTTTATGCCCTGCACTAAACTGTCTAAGTCTTTCCTGTGCTCTGTTTCACCATAGTTTGAGATCTGACTGACTAAGGTGGTATCATCAGCAAGTTTGTAAACGGAGTTAGAGCTGAAATGGATCACACAGTCGTGACTCTATAAGGAGCAGAGTAAGGGCCCATTCACGCACCCTTGTGGAGCACTGTTGTTGAGGATTATCGTGGAGGAAGTGTTGTTCCCTATCCTTACTGATGGTAATCTGCAGGTCAGGAAGTCAAGAATCCAGTTGCAAAGTGGGAGCAGAGTCCTTGGTCTTGGAATTTGGAGATGAGTTTGGTTGGAATTATGGTGTTGAAGGTGGAGCTAAAGTCAGTTTATATGAGTCTGATGAAGATGTTCTCGCTATTCAAGTGTTCCAGGAATGAGTGTAGGGCCAGGTCTGTGAAGTCTTGGAATCTACATTACATTGCTTAAAGCAGCTTTTCACAAGCAAAGTTGCGATGCCATTAATATTCATTCTGAGGCTTGTATGAAGTCAACTGAATAAAAAAACACACTTTGTCCTTTTCTCCTCTGTCTTTTTTCAATTAGTTTCTCCTGTAATAAGATCAGAGACTAACCTTCAGAGCATATCTGCTTTTTGTTTCATCTTACCATTTTTTCTCATTTAACTTTTCTTCCATTACCTCTATGTTTTACTAATTTTCCTGCTATGCAGTCAAAGATTTTCCTCCGTCTGATTCACCATTGCTTTTCTATTTCTGGTCTTTCTTCTATCATTGTCAATTCATGGCAAACGTAGACATAAAGACCACAAAGTTAGGTTCAGAAGTGAGAGACTCATCCAGTTTCACCTTGCATTGAACATTTCTCCCCCACCACAGCACACAATATCATCTGCCAAGATTCAAAACTTTGCGCCATTGGCCTATTTGATTATTATAGGTATCAATTTTTGTATCTTGTTTGGACATCACCTTCTCCCTACTCTTCAGCAAAGTGTTGTGTGCTTAATTGGAACCTTGTCCAAAGATTGCAACATGGTTAAGAACCCTCAATGAAGATATTGAATCATAGAGTCATTAAGATCTACAGCTTAGAAAAACGCCCATTAGCTCATTGTACCCGAGGTGGTGAAAACAACCACCTGAATATTTTAATCTCATTCTCCAGCACTTGGCCCATATCCGTTTTGGCATCACAAGTACACACCTATATCCACTTTAATATTAAGATCATTTCTGTCTCTATCACCGTCAGTGAGTTCAAGGTTCTTCCTGGTGAAAATGTTTTTCCTCACATCTCCTCTAAACCTTCAGCTGCTTATCTTATGTCCCTCGGTCAGTGATCCCTTCACTGAGGGGGAAATGTTTCTTCCTGATTACCTTATCAACGTGCCTTATAATTTTATACATCTTAATCGTGTCCCCTCTAAATCTCCACTTCTCTGAGGAAAATAACTCCAGTCTGTCCAATATCTCTTCATACTAAATTTCTGAAGTTCAGGTAACATTATGGTAAATCCCTCTGCAATCTCTCCAGTGTAATCATACCCCTCCTATAATGTGGATTCTAGAACTGTACACAACTATTCCAGAATTGTACAGAATTGCCTCACAGCAAGTAAACCAACTACCGTTTAGAATTCCAATTATTTTGGCAACCTCAATCCCTGGTAAGGTGACGTTCAGCTACTCTGAGGCAGGTTTAATGAGCCATATTACAATCCCAGTTAGTAGTCATTCTACAGTGAAACGAAACTTGGTAAATCTTAAGAATTTGTAGAGCTGGATGAACACAGCAGGCCAAGCAGCATCATAAAAGCAGGAACTTAAGTTTACCTTTGCGATTTGGTTACTGTGGTGGTCAATCAATGGACACATTCACAAAAGATTGCCATTGCACTTTTGTTAAATTTTGTTTATTACATGCAAAAGGAATAAAAGATTAACTATGTTACAATGTAAGAACTACTTAAAAATGATCTGATCACAAATATCAGCAATAAACATTCAAACTGTTTATCCTCAATAACCTACAGATACTCAAACTGCAGTATGAAAGGTTGATTAGTTTCCACTTTAAAGCTCTTTGCTCAATTAGCATGCCTTCATTTGGTTTGTTTCTCCTACACCTCTGTAGTAACTTGCTGCTATCTCCTGTAGTTAATATCGCTTCATGAAACCCTTTGACAAGCTGCTAACATGGCTCACTTATTGCTTAGCATGTGGTTCTTTCATTCCTGCATTCAATAGTGTTATAGGTGACTGTATGACATTTTAAGGCCTTTTGTTTTGGAAGCTTTCTTTATCTTACTAACTCCTGAGCCACTCAGGACCTTGTATCTTTTTTGGAGACCACTAAGCTGCATTGCTGAAGTTGCAAACCTTTTCTATCTGAAAGACCTTCTTCTCTCTGAATGAAGTCCACTTACAGACCTTCTGGATAGTTCTGTCTTTCTAAAACATTTTTTTTTTCTTTCTGTTCTTCACTCTTCTACTATATGTTTTTCAAAACAGTTAACTATTGACCTCAAGATTTAAAAACAAAACTTTCAGTTGGAAACAACTTTCCAGATAAGCCATGACCACTCTCAGAGTTCAAAAATGAAACTGAAGTGCTCCTTATCACACACAATATAGAAATACAAATCAAACTTAAGGGCTATACATAATTTTGTCTACTTTACAGTTCAAATGTCCAAACAATAATGTATCATGAGCCTTCATCATATTCTTTATCTGCAGTCCAAAAAAGTCAACAGTGCCAGATGCATCTGGCCATAGACTTAAATGACATTCTCATTGTGAGTTGTTACTGTGAACTTAAATTAACTCAAAATCATTTGTGTCCTGTTCACTTTGCTTTGCAATGATTTATTTCATTAGTTTCAAACATGGCAATTTTTTTTATCATCTTGGCACCACATCATGCAAAACCTGCACTAATAACCTCTAAAATGATCTTCTATGTTCAGACTCATATCATAAATCTAGAACAAATAAAGCCCACACACTGAGGTCAAATTATGACAGAAAAATTTCCAATGATTAAATCTCACAGAGAAAAAAGCACAACACATATGCAGAGACTTAAAACATTCTAGATAAAAGCTATATACAAATTACCTAGTTTTAAAGCCAATTGATATTAATAAGAATCTATAACAAGCATGGAAAAATGCCAGATAAAGAGGCCACTCAGTGCATTACATGCCCTCACTATGCTGCCTTAATTCAACATTATTATAATTGTGCTACACTTTCTCAAAGGTTGTGTCTGCCCATTTAATGCTGTATAACTACAAAGATGGAAGAAAAGCCACTTTTATGAAAGTTTCAGGTCAATCTATGTCCAACAACCTGCCCTGAAAATTCTGCTCACATTGTGATAGCTGCACCACACAGCTGAGATAAGCTACAACACTCTAAAACAATCAAAAGTATTCTAAAAAAAGGTCAATTTATGCTATCTACCAATCTTAACATATTTTATAAAAAAATAGTATCAGGGTTCGGATTCATTTATTTGACAACTAATCAGTTCTCCCTTGGATCATACCCTATCTGTGTATCAAGTTTCATTAAAATCTGTCCACTAATATTTGAGATATGTTACTGACAGACAAACAGATAAGGGGAAAATCATCATGGCAGATGTAATAAATAGAGGCTTAATGCTGTTGCTAAATTGTGTGTGCCCTCATTTTGATCAATCTGGCATTAGATGCATTGCACAAATCTGTTCAATTTAATGTATTCTTTGTGAAGGTGCACTCAACAGATAAATAAAAATTAAGGAGGTGAAAAAGGAGAGAATTTATCCCTAGGGAAATTTCATCTTATGTTCTGAGTGAAGATGGAGACACGGTGACTACACATGGTGAATACTTAAAGGCCAGCTTCATGACACTGGTCAAAAGACAAGTTTGGTTTCCCTGGTAACAGTGCACTCTAAAGCTACCAGACTTGTCTCTAAGGACCTTTGTTGAAAGTTGACGTACTGCTCTTTGATTCATTCCAGTAATATTTTCAGCGAAGCTAAAGCAGACCTCTCTACACATAATACTTACCCACAAGCTCATAAAATGAGACATCCTAACTCAGTATGTACAAAGTGGAAAGTTCTGTATGCCTAATGTGAAGCTGTCCATTTATCCCTCAGACATACTCTAATTAAAATGTGGTGCTGGTCCTATGTCGTCTACTGTGACATTTCATTTATGTCAAGTCTCCAGATTATGCAGCATAACAGTCTTAATATATTGATTGAGAAGCAGTTCATGACATAACAGTAAAGATAGGTAGGGAGTCTAATAAATCCTTCAATGATCCAATGCGATGCAAGTTATATCATACAGACTTTGATTTTCTATTTTGCCACTTCTAAAGACGCAATAAGAAAGCAATCTTTCAGAGTTCTCTTCATTTCCATTTTTATTAGTTCCTCATTTGTTTGTAAATTTTATTCTTCATATTATTGCAGAAAACTATTTCAAGTGGAAATTCTTTAGAAGTGAGAATATTCATATTAAATGGGATTTGTATTTTGGATGGTAAAGGGATATATGAACCAATTTCAATTTTTAATGCTAACTTGAATATTATTGTTTCCAATCATACTCTTGTTATCTTTAACTAGGGTACTAACACAAGTGATTAGTGCATACCCAAATGATGAAAACTCTCATTAAATGTTTCACTAAGAAATCTTAATTTGATTCTTTCCTTCATTATTTTGAATAATATTTAGTGATTTCACAACCATTCTGAAGTGGTTAGAAAGGCCAGTTTGGATTTAAGAACAAACCAAAATGAAAGACTAAAATGTCCTAGTTATTTGGTTCAGTAATTGCAATCATATTGTGCTCTCTTCCTTGATGACCACAGTTGGTACTTTGTGTCATTTGTCATCTCTACCAGTATGTGGTGTTGAACAAGGGTGGTTTCAGGTAGTTCATTGCTACTAATCCTCCTTTGTCTTACCATTGTTTTGGACCTATATGATGATTGATGATAGAGAATATGCCACAGCAGCATCTATAGAATGGGCACTGTTCTTAGATAGCCCAAAGGTTTATTGCATGATAGCAATAAGAATAATGCTATTTGGATGGGCATGATCACGAGGACTTCAGGGAGTTGGTACATCTGTTCCCACTGAAAGGTGGAGTATAATGGAAAGTGGGTATTATTCATGCACAGTTTGTGTGCGACATCAGTTGAATAGGGAGAATCAAAGCAACATGCTTGTTACCCTTTCAGAGTAATTACCTTATGCAACAATTTTTAATTTGATTAGAGTGGTTACTTGAAAAAAAAAGCTGTCATAGTCCTAGGTTTTCTTCTTATTTACAATGCTTATTTGTGACAGATTCTGAGTAGATGTTTGGACAGAGAAACTAAGCATGAAACAAAATTAAATTTCTTGTCTTCCCCGCCTTGATGTGTGCAGCCATCAGAATCAATTACAACCTCTGTTTGATAGGCTGTGAAATAGCCTATTCCCCAAAATTACTTCCACAGTACCTCTTCAAAGAAAGCATTGCTTAGAAAATGTCTTTGGAGATTGGTTGATCACAAATAGTAGTAAAGTTTTATTCATTTTCTATCATATATTTTCAATGAAACCTGTCTGTTATGAGATTTGAAACCTCTAATGAAGAATTACCTGAAGGACTGTCCGCATAAATATTTTGCTCCAGCAGCCATTTCTAAAGGGGAATCAATTTCCCATGGTAGTTCTTTCACTTTATTCTAAAGAGGGTGAAAGGAGGATGCAGAGGTCTGCTCAGACAATATCATAGAAAAGCTTTTTGGTGTGGTCAGCTGGGCCATATGAATTAACTGGTATAAAACCAATTGGAATTGATTCATTGGATTGCCTTTTATTCTTTGTCTTCTCATTCAGAAGTCTTGATGCAAATGTGGGAAACATTCCTCTTCACCAGGCACCAAAAGTGTTGTAGCTTCCATGGGGACAGTGATGGCTAAAGTTGACTGTAGTTGATGTTACTCACTGAAGAATTTCTAACATCTGATCTGCACTTGTAACCACAGCATTTATTTGGCAGGTACAGTTAAGTTTATGGTCAATGATGACTCCTAGGTTGTTCATAGTGGGATATTCAGAGATGCTAATAGTAATGTAATTAAATGGCAAGGGGAGATTACTAGATTCTCTCCTGCTGAGGTTGGTCATTGAAAGGTAATTATGTGGCAGAAATATTCTCTGTCACCTATCAGCATGAACCTGAATATTGTTCATGTCTTGCAGCATTTGGACATGAAGAGTTGCAAACTGTGCAGGACGTTGCATGGACATCAGCAAACATCAACATCCCTGACCTTAAAATGGAAGGAAGGTTGTTGATTAAATAGCTAAGATAGTTGGGCCTAGGAAACTGCCCTGAGGAACCCATGCAGAGCCGGCCTCCAACAGGTCCTCCAACAACAACCATCTTCCTTTGTGTTAAGAATGACTCCAACCAATAGGCAGTATGCTGGCAATCTGCATTGATTTCGGTTTTACTGGGTCAAGTGCTCCCATTATTTCAAAGACAGTTATTATCATGTCACCTCTACAGTTCAACTCTTCTCTTTGTTTGGATAAAGTTATAATGGGGCCAATCAGCGTGGCCCTGACTGAACCCAAACTGAGCAATTCACTAAGAGGTCATTGCTGTACAAATACCTTGTGATAGCATGAGTTGGGACTAACTAAATGGAAGCAAAATGTTAAAATAAGGCCATGTACTGGCATTGTGAAATAAAAAGATAAAATATTAGCAACACAAAGTGTCTCAGGAAGTTGATCAGACCCACTGAATGTTTTATCATTTTATGTCGCTATTTGACATGTTGAGATATCTTCAGGCATACAAAGCTAAACCAAGAAATAAACACAAAATATGATGGATGTTGGAAATCTGAAACAAGCATTGAGAATGCTGGAGAGACTCAACAGGTCTGGTAACATTTGTGGAGAGAAGCAAAGTTAATATTTTGAGTCTGATTTGATCTTTCTTCACAGCAAGACCAAGAAATGACTAGAAGAGGTTAAATAACATTGTCAATGCCAAATTACAAACAAATGCAACAATATTGTAAAATTATTTGCATATTACTATTACTTAATATCACAACAATATCATAAAATACATTAAAATAGATCAGTAACAGCATGGGGAGTACAGCTGTTAAAGAAAGCTTTTTCAGTTGGAATGTTTCAGTTGGAATGGATAGTACATTGCATTATATTAAAAGGTAAACTTCAGGCCTCAGTTGAATTTGTCAGGTTCAGACAGGATTATAGGAGTGATGTATCGTTCTATGTCAGTAAAAAAGGCTAGAAACATTCAAATTATCTGCAGTCGTTGCATCTAATCATTCATCGGTGATGCCACTGAGGAAGTGAATACCATATAGGGATAACACTGGAGTTTTTCTGTGGTACCTACCATAATTCAAATATTAAACATAATACACAGAAGGAAGTGAGTAGAAAAACAGAGAAATAGTGGGAAAAAAACAGTGATACCTGGTTAAAAATGTTCTGGTTTTACTGAACTTCCATTATGCAGTACACAAGATATATCTTTCATTTGCAATTTTTACTCGATTTTCCTGAATGATTGACAGCTGTATATAATAATTACTTCTTAAAACTCTCTTAAAAACTGTCTGCTTCTTCATTGTAGTTATTTTCTCAAATATTTCTTAACTTGTTTTTATATCTGTTCATGGATTTGGATATTATTAGCTGGGCCTGCTCTTATTGCCCATCCCTGCTTATCCTGGAGGACTATTCCTGTATAACTGTTGTCATGGGCAGAATTTTTATATCTTTTCTCACTCCCTGTCATCGAAGTGTTTTTTTTGTGTGACGTCCTTGTATTTCCTTAACCTCAGAATGATGATCCCTATTTAAGTAATTTCATTAGCAAGTTTTTGTGTAAGTTTTAAAACGAAGACAGTTATTTATTAGCTCACATTGTCCATGGAGTTTAAAAATGTGACATCTCACTCACATGATTCACACACAATGTAACTTAACAAAGGTTAGATGTTGATGAAGAAATTGTTAATTACCATAGATAATTGCATCTCTCCTTTGTGACAGACTTACAGCATCTTCATTAGCAAGTGCTTTTAGTTCAAATGAAGGTTCTGTAAGTTAAGGTTTCTTTGTAAGCTGTAAGGCTTTGTTTAGTTGAATTTCCAGAAAGCTAATTCACAGCTGAACTTGAAGTGGGTACAGTTTGGAGAAAGTCCTTCTTTCACTGACAGAGTATAGTAATTTATTACCTTGCCTACTGACTTAATTTTGATGATCTTGATAATTTCTCTGTCTGCAGAGCTGTTTCTTTCTGTTGTAAAAGGAGGTGCCAAACATTGCTGTTTTGTCTATGTGATCTTGTTAACAATTTGAGTACTTTTCTAATAGCCCTGTGTGTTGAATGAATAACCATTCTATGTGGTGCCTTTTTACTCCCTGAGAATTTGAAATAGTCAAGGCCTTTCTCTTCAGATGAGGGGCAACATACAACATTGGGAGTTTGGTGGGATCCATTTCACATTTGCTTAATTCTTGTTGAGTTTTGGGTCTCATTTGTCCATAGTGAAGAGAAACACAAGTTGCTGGTGTGTTATACAGTGAAATCATGATTAATTAAAATTGGATTATACAACATTCTGTTTGTGTCAAAGTCATCAGCCATTTCTGCTGAAAAAAGCTGCAAATTACATGGAATGCTATCCACGATAAACCAAAATTACACACTGGCAACTCTGGATTGGCCAAGCCTTTCTAAGTTTGTCATCAGATCATGCTATTCTATCAAGGTGGACTTAAACCACACAACAGCATGAAATTACAGAATGTTGGGAAATCCATCATTTAGCACCCGGAACAAATTGAATAAAGAGGTTCTCACACAGTTACTCTTTTACTATGTGTTCATATGGTTTTTGAAACTTTTCTTTCACGTTGACTGTATTTGCAGACATATTGTTTCACATCAAGCTGCATCCATGTGGAAATTAGCCTCCTCAGCTCTTGTGAAGCTCTGCTTAACATGATTTTGTGTGCAGATCCCCCGAGACTTGATTCATAGGAATTTTACAGCAGTTTTTTGTTGATGATCCATCTTCAAACAAGGGGATGTGTGAATTTCCCAGGCGTCTATGAGTGTCCATATTTAAATAGGCATTTACCTGCGGCACAGGAAAATTTGCAAAATATTTGATTCTGCAAAAGGTCACAGAATTTGCAGTAGCCATTTAAACAATTTGTTCTAAAATTTCAAAAGCATTGTCTTAAATCTCATGATGTTCAGCAGCATGCTAGCATGTACTCAGATCAAACATCATAACTATTTCACACCATTAGTATCTGCATTGTTGATTCAGTATTAGTTATATACTAATATAGCTTGGGCTGCTGGAGACTTGAAGTCATTGTTCAGCAATGTCTATTTACACTTTGCTTTAACTTTAATGCTAAAATTTTTATCTATTAGTTTGGCTCTTCTGAGTTTT
Organism: Stegostoma tigrinum; assembly: GCF_030684315.1. Classification (NCBI taxonomy): domain Eukaryota; kingdom Metazoa; phylum Chordata; class Chondrichthyes; order Orectolobiformes; family Stegostomatidae; genus Stegostoma; species Stegostoma tigrinum. Next base: position 80,645,328 of record NC_081358.1, read on the forward strand.
TCACCTTGAACCAATGGTGACTTTTCAGTGGTACAATTACATTTAATTTAATTGAGTAACCAAGACTCAAAACTATTTAATAGAGTAACAATTCTATTTGTAGAACGTTTTAGACGAACAATATTCAGGCAGTTGTTGTCAATGCAATTTTAATTCTGATCATTCCCAAGTAAATGGGACAAACAGAAAAGATTTGAAATGTGAGCAATGTTTTCTGTTTACTATGTTTATTCTTGTCACTCAGGTTTAGACAAAATTAATCAATATTGAGTTGCATTTGAAAATGTCCATTTACCAGAAATATTGTATGATTAATATGGGAGAGATGTATCTTCTCATTAGAGAAACTGTCTCAAGCAAAAGGAACCAACAGATCTTTAGCTTTCCAAATTTGAATTTTGGTCATACAACATAGTCCATATAATGCCTATAGTTTTATGCTATGGCTAATGTTTTGTAGAAGAATGAGATTTGGATTGTTAATAGCAGCAAGGCTTGGAGCATGTGCCAGATGTAGATAGATTGTAATACTGATTTATACAAGTGCTACCAGTTTGGCTTGGAAGCTTCCTTGAAGATGATGAGATTATCTTTCCTTAACTGTAACATTCTGTACACTCATTGCTATGTCTATTAGAATCCTTACAGTGTGGAGACAGGCCGTCCAGCCCATCATGTCCACACAGATCCTCCAAAGAGCATCTTACTCAGACCCATCCTACTCCTGTAATCCTGAATTTCTATGGTCAATCCACCTAACCTGCATGTCTTTGGACAGAGGGACAAAAGCCAAGCAGAAATGGGGGAATGCACAAACTCCACACAGACAGTGACAGTCACCTGACTATAGAATTGAACCCAGGTCCCTGGTGCTGTGGGTCTGCTGTGCTAACCACTGAGCCACCAAACTTCTGGCCTCTTAGTTGCAGTTAAGCCTACAATCTGCTCTGTGGCCTTTTTGTTCTCAGTTCCCTTTTTAGACTCATTGTTTCATGATGCGATTAGACACGAGTTAGGAAGCATGGACTGGGAGCAGTTGTTCCATGGTAAGGGAACTATAGACATGTGGAGATGGTTTAAGGAACAGTTGTTGGGAGTGATGAGTAAATATGTCCCTCTGAGACAGGCAAGACGGGGTAAGATAAAGGAACCTTGGATGACGAGAGCGGTGGAGCTTCTAGTGAAAAGGAAGAAGGTAGCTTACATAAGGTGGAGGAAGCTAGGGTCAAGTTCAGCTAGAGAGGATTACATGCAGGCAAGGAAGGAGCTCAAAAATGGTCTGAGGAGAGCCAGGAGGGGGCACGAGAAAGGCTTGGCAGAAGGAATCCGGGAAAACACAAAGGCATTTTACACTTACGTGAGGAATAAGAGAATGGTCAAAGAAAGAGTAGGGCCGATCAGGGATAGCATAGGGAACTTGTGTGTGGAGCCTGAGGAGGTAGGGGAAGCCCTAAATGAGTTTTTTGCTTCTGTCTTTACGAAAGAAACGACCTGTGTAGTGAATGAAACCTTTGAAGAGCAGGTGTGCATGCTGGAATGGATAGAGATAGAGGAAGCTGATGTACTGAAAATTTTGTCAAACATTAAGATTGACAAGTCGCCAGGCCCGGATCAGATTTGTCCTCGGCTGCTTTGGGAAGCGAGAAATGCAATTGCTTCGCCACTTGCGAAGATCTTTGCATCCTCGCTCTCCACTGGAGTCGTACCTGAGGACTGGAGAGAGGCAAATGTAATTCCTCTCTTCAAGAAAGGAAATAGGGAAATCCCCGGCAATTATAGACCGGTAAGTCTCACGTCTGTCGTCTGCAAGGTGTTAGAAAGGATTCTGAGGGATAAGATTTATGACCATCTGGAAGAGCATGGCTTGATCAAATACAGTCAACACGGCTTTGTGAGGGGTAGGTCATGCCTTACAAACCTTATCGAGTTTTTTGAGGATGTGACTAGTAAGGTTGATGAGGGTCAAGCTGTGGATGTGGTGTATATGGACTTCAGTAAGGCATTTGATAAGGTTCCCCATGGAAGGCTCATTCAGAAGGTCAGGAGGAATGGGATACAGGGGAACTTAGCTGCTTGGATACAGAATTGGCTGGCCAACAGAAGACAGCGAGTGGTAGTAGAAGGAAAATATTCTGCCTGGAATTCAGTGGTGAGTGGGGTTCCACAGGGCTCTGTCCTTGGGCCTCTACTGTTTGTAATTTTTATTAATGACTTGGACGAGGGAATTGAAGGATGGGTCAGCAAGTTTGCAGACGACACAAAGGTCGGAGGTGTCGTTGACAGTGTAGAGGGCTGTTGTAGGCTGCAGCGGGACATTGACAGGATGCAGAGATGGGCTGAGAGGTGGCAGATGGAGTTCAACCTGGATAAATGCGAGGTGATGCATTTTGGAAGGTCGAATTTGAAAACTGAGTACAGGATTAAGGATAGGATTCTTGGCAGCGTGGAGGAACAGAGGGATCTTGGTGTGCAGATACATAGATCCCTTAAAATGGCCACCCAAGTGGACAGGGTTGTTAAGAAAGCATATGGTGTTTTGGCTTTCATTAACAGGGGGATTGAGTTTAAGAGTCGTGAGATCTTGTTGCAGCTCTATAAAACTTTGGTTAGACCGCACTTGGAATACTGCGTCCAGTTCTGGGCGCCCTATTATAGGAAAGATGTGGATGCTTTGGAGAGGGTTCAGAGGAGGTTTACCAGGATGCTGCCTGGACTGGAGGGCTTATCTTATGAAGAGAGGTTGACTGAGCTCGGTCTCTTTTCATTGGAGAAAAGGAGGAGGAGAGGGGACCTAATTGAGGTATACAAGATAATGAGAGGCATAGATAGAGTCGATAGCCAGAGACTATTTCCCAGGGCAGAAATGGCTAGCACGAGGGGTCATAGTTTTAAGCTGGTTGGTGGAAAGTATAGAGGGGATGTCAGAGGCAGGTTCTTTACGCAGAGAGTTGTGAGAGCATGGAATGCGTTGCCAGCAGCAGTTGTGGAAGCAAGGTCATTGGGGTCATTTAAGAGACTGCTGGACATGCATATGGTCACAGAAATTTGAGGGTGCATCCATGAGGATCAATGGTCGGCACAACATTGTGGGCTGAAGGGCCTGTTCTGTGCTGTACTGTTCTATGTTCTATAACTCTAATAAGTTCCATGGGTTGTCCTCTCAAGTCGCACATTCTAAACAAATGGCATTTCCATCTCCAAGAGTATTTTTTCTGATCTGAGGAGACAACTTTGGGGCACTTCCAGCTATCCATTCACTATCTTGACAACTCACCTTACTTTTGCTCTCCATTTTCAACTCCTTTTGAATTTATGAGGGTGATTGAAAATAGGTTGTTCTATGGATTAGATCAAAATAATCAGCGAATACAGCTGTCTGTCTAACTATCTGGTTCTCAACACAAATTCTTATTTGTGGTTTCAGCTTCTCACGCTTGTATCCAAAATGATTTTTCTTAACTCTTTCAAATTCAGTGTAGACCTGCCCGAGCTGTTTTCTTAACTTCGAGAACATTTGCCTATAAGTGTCAGGTACTAGCTAGTATGCAGCTAATTTAGTTTTCCTTACAGCATAATCCTGAGAAACCTCCTCTGACAGTGAAACATAAATGTTCTGTTCTTTACCTGTCAACTGAATCTACATGAGCAATGTCCAGTCCTCTATTGCCCAATTCATTTGTCTAGCTATTTTTCCAAATGATATGAAGGCTGTCTCCATGTCTCTTCCTCAAATGTTGCTAGGATGTGTGCAAACTTTAACATTTCGTTATTCTGTCTCTGATTCCCTTCACCATACTGCATCAATATCTGACATCTCCTGCTTCACATGCATCATTTCAAGCTGGCATTCATGTTCCTTCATTTTAACTTGTCTTTGCAATTCTAATTCCTGTTTTCATGTTTCCATTTCCTGCTCGTCATTTCCATCTTCAGTTGCTTCCTTTTCACCTTATGCTGAAGAAGCTTTAACTTTAACTCAATATCACTTGATTCTATGTCTCACTTCCCAGACTGCTGTAGTAGTCCCACTATATTTCCTCTAAGCTCCACTACCTTAATTATCTCTGCTTCCCTAGCTCCGCTAGGCAATGATGCCTTCAGTTTACCCATCGATTCAATCAATAAATTTCCCTTAAGTTTGCTCGGGGCAACTCTACCATATGCCAGCATCAGAGGCGAGCGAACCAGAATATTTTAAGTCCAAATGACTTCTTCAGACAAGAAATAATGTGGGTGGATTAATAAGTAAGGAAGAGTCACACCAGAGTCAAAATGTTAACTGTTTCCTTCTCCGCAGATGCAGCCAAACCTGCTGAGTTTCTCCAGCATTTTCTGTGTTGTTTTCCTTTACCTCTTTTATTTACTAATACCATACACCTATATTCTAAATGAAGCCCCTAACTTTGCCGCGCCTCATTTGGATAGTGTGTTAGAAATCAAGACCCAATTTTTCCTGGAGTCATCACAAAAGCTACAGATTACAGAAAGTACAGAAAAATTCCCTACTGAGCTGACTTTCAGATGAGATTTACAGAAATCACAGACCATGTTTCTGTAGTTAACAAAAATTCTTACTGATTGAAAGTAGATAGACCCTATAGGGACAGAGTTATGAACTATCTGCATGTAAACTCTGTCAATGGAAAATCTATCCTCCTCATGTACAGGAAGACACAGACAGGGGCAAAAAATGATTATTAAAGTTGGGGTGAGGGTGTAAAGGATGAAAGGTAGTTTATATAGCTGCTGCTGGTTCCATTAATAGTTAAAGTGTGATCACAGATGAATTGGACTAGAGAGCTCCACGGTTTCTGTTCCTTGAGTTGCTGAGATGATTCTTGTGATTATTTGTGCTAGTCAGGTTGTTGATTCTTCGTCTACTTTCTCTAGAGGCTTTCACTGATATGTTGGAGGAACAAGGGACCAGTTCCTGCTTTTAAAGGTCTCTGAATTATAAGTTAAAAGTCACAGCTACAACAACTGCTAAAGAGCAAAAATAACTGGTTTCCTACATGTTTAAAATTGAGTTTACTTCAGAGAACAGGGCGATCTCCTAAGTGGGTGGACGTTTGAAGGCCTCTCTCTACTTTATTGACTGTGCCATGTTGTTCAGCTCCTGAGAACCAATCACATGGCTGTTGGCAGGCAGAGGGCCTTTGTTATCAATAACTGGTCATTGGCCAGAGACTAATCAGCTACTAAAGCCCCACTTGTATACAACTCCCAACTCCAACTCATTTGTAATCACACTTTAACTACTGATGGAACCAGCAGCAGCCATATAAACTGTGTTTACAATGAGTGTCAGGTTATTCACTTTCAAAACATGCAACAATACTCCAGCAATCTGTGGTTTTTAAAACTGTTCTTTTCTCGTTTCAATTCACAAATAAATATACAAAGAAAATAAGAAGATCCAGTCTTCACGGGAACATTTCTGTCTTGTGAAGGAGGTTTTCTCAGAGGAGATTGCAATGCTATATTTCAGTGCTTGGGTCTCTTGTGAGCTCTATTGAGGTAAGGAGAAAGCAAGAGAGACTTGCTTCTATCAGTGGCAGTCTGGGAATCAGAGAGATGGGAAAGTGCTACTTTAGGTGAATGTAAAAATTCCCTGGAATTATTTTAAAGAACAGCATGAGCATTAATTATCTGAGGGAGGTTGCTGTTTAAAAAAAAAGGTTATCATGTCTCCTGCATTACAGTGCAAACTTAATTTGGAAAGTATGTTGTTAGTTGAAAAGCACTTTGAGAAATCCTGTGGTCATGTGGTGGTCATACACAAGCAAGCCTTTATTCATTTATCATTAGATTGTCTCTGAGCTTCTTTGGTGAAACTATTGAATTACTGGCATAGTAAAAACCTCTAATCAAATTAGATGAACACAATTGTGTATAAAATTAATTTTAATTGAGGCATTACAATAATTATAACATGTAAGAATAGTCTTTCCCTATAACAACAGTCCAGATTATCCTGTGAAAATAACACTGCTATTTAGTGCAAGATACATAACAAATTCAGGTGAAGGACAGATTTGGTTGAATTGAAAGACCCAGAAGTAACTGTTTGAATTGTCACTTTATTGCTTAGCTTTCGCAAAACTAATTCATCATTGAAATGCACAAAATGACTTGAAGTTGGTACATTTGTGTGTGAGATATGAGTACGTACTATGCTATGTCAAGTATATTTGCCATAGAACGTTAAGAATAACCCACATTAATTGCCATTTAATGATTAATGTTAATCATGTGATAAGTGAATGTAAGTAGCGGTGACTCTCCCTAGCACTGAAAACTAATTGTTGTAAACTGGACTTCCATTCCTTCAGGTGAAAATGCTCTACGTTAAAAATATTTGGAAACTTAGTTGGTTTTACTTTTTCTTACTGTACTTGAGTTGGCATTAAATTCACCCAACTTAATTTACTTGTTCCCAAATTCAGTAATCATGCTGTAAATTTTTCAACTCGTCAATTTGATTGTTTAAGGATTTTGATACCTGCTTATCCTGCTCATCCAGGTTCCAGATGCCCTGCTTTACTGTCAATGCCACTATCAGCTCACACTTTCTGCAATGGCCACACAAACACTGTAACAATATAAAATATCCAAGGAAAAGCTGAACAAATGGCAGTTATCATAGATAGTATGCCGCAGCAATTAGGGCACAACTATTAAGTGACGGATGAAGCAGTTGTTTCTAAATGTCACTAGAAGTGACCGAGCTCTGCTAGAAAGCTGGTCTCAGCTATATAGACTATACTTGAGTTTTTATATCCATGAATATTAAACTGTTAGCACAAGAAAATCAAAGGAATTAATTTTGAAAACATTCACACTACAGCTTTGAGATGGGAATCAGGAGTTGGGAAATTTTCTGAACAAGTGACTCCCCCTCCTACCTGGCACTGACAGTGTGATTTTAAATGTGGGCTGAAATGAATGGCCTGAAATTGGGTCTTCTTTGGCAGAAGGTCTGATGTAGAGCTAGAAGCTGGCTGGTGACAAGGCAGACAAGTTCATATGCATTCGCTGAGACATTGGCCCTGTTCTGGTGATGGGAGTGACCCCAGTTAATACATGCACCCTGAGTCTCCTCAACCCTTTCAGTGCCTGAGTTCCCCATATCTACTCATACCTTAAAACACTCATTTCTGCACCATCCCTTGACCCTGTACCACTCTGTACCATCCCAAATCCTAGACCTCTTATCTAATATCCACTGTAAAGAGTTCTCACAGCTCTACAGCAAATTTTGAAGTTTTTGAAAAGATTATGTAACTGCTAAAATAAATTAACATGACATAGATAGACAGTTAAAAAGTTGGAAAGTTCATAAATTTGTCAGCATAAACAAGTCCATTTTTCCTACGACAAATCATCAATAAAACCTTCCATGCAGAATCCATTCCCATGAACATCTGCATAAACACCTCTTGAGCAGAAAGAATTAATGGGTTAGAAGTGAATTAAGCATTCTTAATGAGATTCCACGGAACAAATATGTCAACAAGCCCTGTTATCCCAAATCTGTTAAAACCTATGAACATAAATATAGCAACATTTGAAACAGCCAAATAGATGGATGGGATGAACTTCAAGGGAAAAATCAATCAAGGTAATTGAGACTTTTCATGTGTAAGAAATAGTTTAATCATAATTCAGCATAGTTCTTTACCCAGATAATGTGCTATAATACTTGTGATTTTTTTCCTGTTTTGCAATGCTGCTTTCTGTTAAAAGCTTACCAGCGTCAGGAGTATCAACTTGGCGACCGCAATATTTAATTTGCATTTACATTTTCATAAAGCACTATGGTTATTCACTGTTCTGAAAAGACTTAAACTTTATTCCATAGAATTAACAACATCAGTCAAGTATGTCATTTTCAATTAGATTGATCTGGTTCTAATCGCTGTGGTGCTGCTCTATGTTCTATGTAACTGAGTGAGTTTGAAGAAGGGTCCCGACCCGAAACATCAGCTTTCCTGCTCCTCTAATGCTGCCTGGTCTGCTGTGTTTCTCCAGCTGCACACCGTGTTATCTGTGACTCCAGCATCGGCAGTTCTTATTGTCTCTGAATAAAAATGATCTGAATCTGGATGTTCTTGTCTTGATGTTGGGCTGAAGTGCTTTCAGGTAGGCTTGAGGCATGATGGGAGATATAGGCAACACATTTTTGTACATAACTTTGAAAAGCTCTTGCCATCAAACCATCGTTTCTCCATGAGTTACAATACCTCTCTGCTCAGATGATTTATACTTATTTCTAAAATGGTCCTGACACCGTCAAAATTGTGCAAGCTCTAAAATGCTCACTTCTTCAATGTTGCCAATAACTTCAGTCCAGGTGTCTGTGGTCTACTGAGCCATTTCTGTTCTGGTAGAAATTACCACCACATTGAGAAGGGGTGAGGTAGCCCTGATTCAGGTTGCAGATTTTCACCGTTAAAGAATTTTTAAAATTTGATTCATTTTCATCTTTATTTCTCTTGCTGTACCTGATTAGACATTGGATTCACGCATTGTAATGTAAATCCCATCATGCCTCAAGCCTACCTGAAAGCACTACAGCCCAACATCAAGACAAGAACGTCCAGATTCAGATCATTTTTATTCAGAGACAATAAGAACTGCCGATGCTGGATTCACAGATAACACGGTGTGCAGCTGGGGAAACACAGCAGACCAGGCAGTATTAGAGGAGCAGGAAAGCTGATGTTTCAGGTCGGGGCCCTTCTTCAGACTCACTCAGCTACATAGAAAGCAGCACCACAGCGATTGGACCCAGATCAATCTAATTGACAATGACATATTTGACTGGGGTTGTTAACTTGGGTCACTCAGGGAGCCCTTGCTGACTGATAGAAACAGGGGATTCAGAATCTCCTCAGTTCAAGGGCTGACTCCAAGCTGGCTAGCCATAACCAGTGTACTGTGCACATTTCGATAATGGGTGACTTGGTGATGGGATACCGGCCTGTGTGCAATTATTTCAAGTACAACAGAGGAAAAGACCCTTCAACGCATCATGTTTGTGCTGACAATGATGCTGTTCTAAAATAATATCATCTGCCTGCACAAGATTTGAGTCCCTCTATTCTCTGCCTGTTTAAATGCCTTTTAAACATTACTATCATCTCCGTTTCTACCATCTCGCCTTGCAGTGCATTCCAAGCACCTACCATCCTCAGTGCAATAATTTTTCCTCTCACTCCTATGCAATTCAATCCAGGCAACATCATGGTAAGCCTCTTTTGCACATCTTCATTTTCCTCCACATCCTTCCTAACGTGCAGCGTGCAGAACTGCACACAATACTCCAGTTGTGGCGTAACCAGACACTTACACAGATACAACATGACTTACTACCTTTTTTAATTCAATGCCCTTACCAATGCAGGTAAGCATGCTATATGCCTCCTTTACCACCTCATCCACATGTGTAGCTACTTTCAGGCAGCTATGGACTTATACCCCCAAGATCACTCTGTATGTTAAAGCTCCTAAAAGTCCTGTTATATTTTTGTTCCTCTTACCTCTCTTTCCTTTTTGCTACCTTTCTTGAATCTTAATCCTGAATTATTACATGAAAATGTTTTGACCTCATGTCTTTACTTTTTCTATCATGTTGTGATTGGTTGGTTCACCGAGCTGGTTCGTTAGTTTGCAGATGTTTCATTACCTTCCTGGGTAACATCATCAACTCTCTGCATCGCCGCTTCTGCTATTAATCTGGAGATAGGTGATCCTATGGGAGTCCTGTTGATCTGTTCATAGATTTGGCTATTTTGTATGTTACGTTGGATCTGTCCATAGTGGGCAGGGTGTCTTTGGTTTGAGTTAGCAGTTGGCGCAGGGTTGACGTGGGTTTGTATGCTACCCTGATGCCCAGTGGTCCCAGGAGTCTTGTGGTCAGTTCAGATACATTCTTGATGTAAGGTAGCATGATGAATGTGTTGGACGTGCAGTATCTTCATGTTGTTGTCCATGTGATAGGCATCTTCTGAAGCAGTTGTTCGGGTATCAGTTGTCCTTAAATACTTGGTGGAGATATTCTTCTTCTTTTTGGCGTAGTTTCGTGTTGCTACAGTGTGCTGTTGCTTGTTTAAATATTATTTTCATGCAACTTTGTTTGTGAATGTTGGGGTGGTTAGTGCTGAAATCTGGTATTTGGTCAGTGTGTGGCTTTTCTGTGTATCTTCATCAGGAATTCACTGCTGGCCCTGCGTTCTACCATGACATCCAGGAATGGGAGCTGTTCGTTCTTTTCCTCTTCCAGTGAGATTTTTGTTTCTTAGTTGGTATGTCTCCTCTACTTTGGTCCGTTTGATGATGGTGGAATGGTCGTCCACATATCAGATCCATAGTTTTGAGTTGGATTTGCGGGAGGGCCATGCTTTCAAGTTTCTGCATTACAGCTTCTGCTATTAGCCTGGACTACGACAAGGACTGCGACAAACATTATATTGGGCACACAGGAAGAAATTTAGCCACAACAATACATGGGGACCAACTAGCAACAGCAAGAAATGACCAATACTCACTCATCTCTGTTCACATGAATAAGGAAAACCACCAGTTCAATTGGGACAACACCAGGACAGGACACGCAGAGACAAGTAGGCATATTCCTAGAGCCCTGGTTCTCCACTATGAAGGCCATCAGCAAACACATGGGGCTAGACCCTATATATACACCACTGAGAAGGAACCAGAAATAAGGTGATCAAATCCAATGGACCCCAGAGTTTAAATATTAAAAGCAGGAAAACACAACGGTGCTTCATCAGAGGCTGCACTGATGATGTTACCCAGCAGGGTAATGAAACGTCTGTGAACTAACAAACCAGCTCGGTAAGCCAACCAACCACAGCATCCACAATCTGAGCCACAAATCTACTCAAGAAACTTTCCCTATCATCTAACATTGGTCTAAGTAATTCAGTATCAATATTTTGCGCTTACTTATTGCCTTCAATCTTTTTGTTACTTTGCTTTTCTCATTTCTCTGCTCCACATTTTTCTCAGCTTGATTTTGCTTTGACAAGACTTTTTTGCTGTTGTCTAATTCTGCGATGCGAACAGAAATGCACAGATATATTGGTTTCACACTGATGTTGACTTGCAATGCATTGAAGACATAAACTGTACCAACATTTCTCCAACAATAACAAAAAGGAAAATAAACCACTTGCATAGATAGTGAAGATTTGATGACCTGGAGAAATGTTAAATAAGAATCTGGGAGAAATCAGTTATTGGAAGACAGCAAATTTTGGAAGACTCAATTTGATTTGTTTTGATTTATTGTGGTCACGTGTACCCAAGTACAGTGAAATGCTTTGTTTGTGAGTAATATAGGCAGATCATAGCAAAGAAGATATATAGATCATATGGTGCTTACACTGAGTGAGGCGTACAGATTATGGCTGCACAGGAGGTGCACAAAATAAGAGCAACACAAGCAAGATCAACACTATCTGAAATTAGAGAGGTCCATTCAGAAGTCTAATAACTGCAGGAAAGAAGCTGTTCTTGAACCTTGTGGTGAGTGTGTTCACACTTCCGTATCTTCTGCTTGACGAAAGAGGTGGAAGAGAGAATTACCAGGGTGGGAGGTCTTTGATGATGTTTGTAGCCTTTCCAGGGCAGTGAGTCCATGGATGGGAAGTTGGCTTCCATGATGGTCTGGGCTGTGTAGCCAACTTTCTGTATTTTGTTACAGTCCTGGGCAGAGCAGTTGCCGTGTCAGGCACCTAGATAGAGTGTTTTCTATGCTGCAAACTCTTCCTGTGGTGGCACTGCCAGTGGTGTACAAGCCAAAAGGAGGCCACTCAATGTACCCACATTCACTAGTCAGCCTCCTGGCTGGTGTTCCAACTTGTAATTATAAGCTAACTGCCAATTATGGCGGAATGTAATGGCAACACTGCCTTGTCCTTTTTTAAGTTGATCAAGTAGAGGTTTATCACAATTTTACATTGATAAAGCCATTGGTGGGACTTCCTGATTCCAAACATGACTGCCAAATCTTCTTTCTCTATCTGAGCATGTTTGCGCTTTGCATTAGTAAAGTCCTTGACGCATGTTCCTCTCCATTGGGCCACTTATGAGTTAAAACCACTCCAATGCCATATGAGGAAGTATTGCATATCAATGCCAGATCTTTAGATTAGATTAGATTAGATAACCTACAGTGTGGAAATAGGCCCTTCGGCCCAACAAGTCCACACCGTCTCTTGGACCATCCCACCCAGCCCCCATCTCCTTATAAACCACACACCCCTGAATGCTACGGGCAATTTATCATGGCCAGTCCACCTAGCCTGCACATCTTTGGACTGTGGGAGGAAACCAGCGCACCCGGAGAAAACCCACGCAGACACGGGGAGAATGTGCAAACTCCACACAGACAGTTGCCTGAGGCTGGAATCAAACCCGGCTCCCTAGCGCTGTAAAGCTGGAGTGCTAACCACTGAGCCACCGTGCCACCTCTTTCCTTGGATTAAAGTGTGCCAACAACTTGGAGGATGCTAGCTGTTTCTTCACTTCCCCGAAAGCTAGGGCTTGTCAATGTGACCATTTCCAAAGCTAACCCTTTTTTTAGAGTTAATTCAATGGTGCCAGGATGGAGGCCAAGTTATATGTGAACTTTATGTAACAATTTATTGCCCGAGAAATGACCTTAGCTGTTGGACTGATATGGGAGCCAGGGCAACTTTGACCACCCACATTTTATCTTTCAATGGGTGTAACCTGGTCTTGTCAATTCTGTAGCCCAAGTAGGTCACTTGCAGGGGCCTGGAACACACTGTTTTCCTTTTTTAGGCATATACCTATCTTTGAAAAATCCCTTAGGACCATGTCCAAATTTCTCCAAGTGTTTCTTATTTTTCTTTCCATGTAATTAGAATGTCGTCTAGATAAATGACGACCTGAGGTAGACCTTGCAAACTTTTTTCCATTGACCACTGAAAAATTGCTCAGGCTGATGATACCCCAAATTGCAGTCTCCTATAATGGCACAAACCCTCTGGGTATTAATTGTAGCATACTTCTGGGAATCCCAATCAAAACTCAATTGCATGTGAGCATGGCTCATGTCCAGCTTCATGAAGGATAGCTTGACATATAAATCCTCTGTGTGACGAATTGGGTATTTATCCAGACACAAAAAGCAGTTTTTTAAAGGTCCCCACAAAAAAGAACCGACCAATCGGGCTTCACAATCTGTACGACCAGTGCTGCCCAACCCTCAAACTGGACGAGTTTGATTATTCCTTCCCTCCCAAACCTTCTGATTTCTGCCTCTACTTTTGCCCGTAAGGCAAATGGCCCTGGGCAGGCCATGTGGGATTGTGGAATTGCTTCCTGATCGACATGCCAGGTGCTCTTGACTCCTCTGATAATCCTTAGGCCCTCCTGGAAGACTTCTGGGTATTTAATTAGGATATCAATCACACAGCCATTTTATAATTGACAAATGTTGAGCCAATCTAGTGAATCTCTCACAACCAATTTTGCTGCATCAATCTTGGACTCGAGCTTTTTACTACAATCACTGCAGTACCGACTGATTTTTGTTAGGGACTGGAATTGAAGTTGTACCCCTAATCCCTAAGGGTTTCCTGGGATGGGTTCTCAGCCTTGTGTAAACTTAAGGGCTGAAGTCTACAGAAAATTTTGTTAAAAACCAGTTCTGTGATCACTGATACACTACACCAGCATCAGCCATTTCTCCATATGTTTGTTTTGATTGGTACTGCTTTGGATGTTGCTAAGCAATTTAACTGTTCCAAACCAGCTGTAGTTGAAACTTGCCAGGATATGAACTCTCCTGGATACCAACCTGTGAGTCAGCTTACTCAGTTTAGATCTAGTGGGACTCCTTAACTGTCTTGAGTCCACATACTAGCAGTAACTATAATGGCTCGCTGGACCCTGAAAAAAAAGTAATCATTTGGCCAAGGCTTAGCTTTGTTTTGGGGTTTTGCTGGGGACAACCTAGAGTCTCTCTGATCAGGATATGCCATGAGTGAGTTTATGTAAGTGCCTTCACTCAAGCCGTATTCCCTAACGACTGGCGAGAGGGTCCACTTTCATCAGCATACCCTGCAATTCATATGTTCCATCTGCCACATTTTCCAATGATGGAGCCAATTGTAGTGCCTGTGTGAAGCTTCAGCTAGCAGGTGCTTTTGCATGGCTACATCATTAATCCCACATACCAGACGATCTGAGCATCTCATTAAGGTTGAAACCAAAGTCATGAGTTTCTGCTAGCCATCTCAACCTCATCATAAAGCCTGATATTGATTTTCCCGGTTCTCAAATCGCCAGGTAAAGAAGATAACATCTCAGAATTAAAGGAGGCACGGGGTCATAATATTCCTTAACTATGTTGATTCTTTAAAGATTTCAGTGTCCGGTACTTCAGCGAAAGCTAGGCACTGAATAACAGAAACTAAAAAACGAAGTAAAATACCTTGTTAGAATTACTCATTGCTTTTTGTCTGCCGCAATGTCATATGTTCAGAAATGTAACACATTCTTTCTATATACTGGGCCCAGTCTTCAACGGCAGGATCAAACGAATCAAGCATCTCAAAGAAAGCCATGGTGCATGAAATGCTTACCCCCACTCAAAGGCAACTATTATAGGTGAGTTTCTTCATGAATGTGCGTTACACTTGTCACCACTGAAGCAACTCCACTGGGACTGTATCTCATCACCAATTCATCCTGTATTTCCACGTGAAAAGTCCTTGACTCTAGTATTGTCTCTTCAGAGTGAACAGGACCTCTGACATTCCTGTTTATATCTGTCAGCCCCTGATTGAGTGAGTTTAACAGCCCCAGTGAGGGAACTCATATTCTATGAGGTCCAGTTCGCTGACATCATTGCAATCACAATAGCTACTCACATTTCAGTGGCTAAACCTATGACTATGACTTCCTAAGTTAGCATGTGCAGAGACTTGGATGACAAGTTCTCCCCGGTTGCATGCAGATGCCAAAATTTAGGCCCATCAACAAAAGGCCATCTTGAACAGCAGCAGAAAATGTATGATACACCAGCAGATATTCCAGCCAGTACATTGGATGTTTGCAGGGATGTTAGGAGAACTCGGATCTCACACATGAATGATGTGGTATGGCAGACTGAGATAACAAGGTGGAGAGCTGGATGTACACAGCAGGCCAAGCAGCATCAGAGGAGCAGGAAGGCTGACATTTCAGGCCTAGACCCTTCTTCAAAATTTCTATTTCTGAATAAGGGTCTAGACTCGAAAGATCAGCCTTCCTGGTCCTCTGATGCTGCTTGGCCTGCTGCGTTCATCCAGCTCTACACCTTGTTATCTCAATTTCTCCAGCATCTGCAGTTCCTGCTATCTTTGCTATTGCAGACAAGTGGCCGTTTGCCTGGAACAACAAATGTAGGAATTTGATGAGGCCATGTGAATGATCTCCGGTCATCTGCACATAATAAATATTCCATTGAAAAGGTTCAATGAGACCCCAGAACCAGGCTTACCCAGTAACAATGTGTTCTTCAGCTTATTATCAGAAAAATGCAGTGTCTGAAACCCTTTTAAAAAGTCTTCTACTCTGAATTAGAGTCACATACTTCACATAGTTGTGGCTGACACACTTGAATAGCTAGCCAAAAATGTTTGAGGAAATAAATTCTCTAATTGTAAAACTGACCCCTTCCACCCATCAATAAACACTGTCCCTGATCCCCCATAGACACTCGATGTCCTGCCTACAATTCTGACCCTACAGGGGGTTTGACATCTCATCCCTTGACTGACAAAGCCCCTTCCCATCTCCCAACCTATAAACCCAATCTGACACCACAGTCCCCCACCCCATCAAAGCAATATGGACCTGACACAGCACTCCCCTGTTCCAACCCTAGACCAGACACCAACATCTCCAAACGTAGGGCTTTCACACCCTTCACTAGTCACGCTTCCACATTGACATCCATCTTCCATTCCACTAGGACTCTCCCTCCAACAGAGACCCCCCCATCACCTGAACATCAATCCCTTCTGACCCTACATCCTCACAGTTGCTGGCCTAGGACTCCGCAAGTCTCAATCCCTGGGTGATACTGTAAACGTCAATTTGAGAAATACTCCTTGAGATATGATGTCTCGATGCACCCCGCCCCACCGATCGACCTCCATTTACATAGACCATATCCACTAAGCCACCAAAGTACCCTCACTGAAAGCCCCCAACTCTCCCCCATTGATGCAATCTCCGACTTACCCTAAGCTCACTCACCTGGCACCTTCCTTCCTCAAACAGCTAACATGTATATCCATCACTCACCTGGCATCTTAGTTCTTGATGTAGCCGGCATGTGGCAATTTTACTCTTATTAAATTCCTACCTCACACTATGTTGGCACCATTCACATTACCCACTTGAAGACTATCCCATCCCCACCACATACCTGGCAACTGTACTCCTCACATCTCTGACATTCTCTCCTCTAACCCATTTAGCATCCTACACCCTCTCCCCTCTGTCATCCCACCATCCTACCAATTTGCCAGTCAGCAAATCCCCTCTGCTCACTTAACTGATATATTACTATTTCTCAGTAATTGGTAAAGTAGTTTAAGGACTTCTGAAACACAGAATATGACCCACAGTGCTAAAAAGGAAATCAGTCAGTGCTAATCCTCTCCACAGCCACCTTGAAGATCAACTGTGAATTCACCCTGACTGCTTCAGCTGGGAATACTCACATCCTGAATGTTCACATGAAAAACTGCAGGTCGTGGCCAATTTTTAGTTTGATCTCAGGTGTGGACACAGGGCTCGGACCAAGTTCTGAAGGCTTTGTCCACAGGGGTTTGCAGAACTGCGTTTTGTTTGACCCATTGTTGGCTGGGAATGAACCTGGCTTTTGTGAATGGCTATTAGTTAATTGCAGTGGTAGACCTTTAGTGGACAATAGAATAGCAAGTGCATCCCATGCAGTTGCATTTGTCACTAGGGCTACATTGTGAGCATTACATTCTGCCACTGAAGTGACCCTGACTGGTGAGTACAGAAGGGCGATTCTAGATTTAGCAGTTGAGGAGTAAGAAAGGGAAAATCCCTCCACATGATTTGTTGTGACTTTTTCGAGCTGGGCACCCAAGGACCATCCTTTGCGTATGTTGGTCTGTTCCATCATATATCTGGTAGTCATGCAATATTCATCATGTCACTGCTACATTATATTCATCAGAACACTGACAATTATCATCAGTCACTTTTTAAGTGAGCTTCCCCTCTCTCTGTGCAGCCAACGTGTAACTTAAGAATGTTTCAATGAGGAAGACGTCAGGAAGGATGGATTACTGCAGGTCAAAAATGTCATGTCAGTTGCTTGGGAATATGATGCACACATTCAGGTAAGCATCTTTTGCCCAAGGATGTAGTGGAAACCCAGTGCACAAATATTTCCAGGTGATCTAAAGGTTACCCTCATTGTCCCGGTTAGCAATGCTCAACACTTATGAGAAATCAACCGGGGCCTCAAATTAGAGGTCTTTGTCATTTTGACTTGCATCATCAATAGTAAAGTTAAAATAATTGCCATCCTTGACAAAGGAGCCAGTCAGTCAGTTATCTGAGTAGGAAATCTTGTAAATATTTCCAACAGAGCCCAGGACGAACTAGATGCAAAAGTAGGGAGAGAGAGAGAGATAATGGGAACTGCAGATGCTGGAGATTCCAAGATAATAAAATGTGAGGCTGGATGAACACAGCAGGCCAAGCAGCAATGTGCTCCTGAGATGCTGCTTGGCCTGCTGTGTTCATCCAGCCTCACATTTTATTATCTTGCAAAAGTAGGGATGTGGGTACATTGGCGGAGTCCTCCCAACTGGTTTGAAGCAGTCTTCAGGTTGGGTCAGGGAATAGGAATGTACCAAAAATTTGCTTTGGGACAGCTCATTGATGCTGTTGTGCTTCCAGAAAAGAGTCTTGGTGTTGGGGAGGGTATGTGGTTGCCATGGTAGTCCTTCACAAAAGTCATCTGCCGCTTGCTTCAAATAAGACCCCAATCAAGCATCATTACCTCATACTAAAGGAATTTTCCCACCTTGGACAGACACTACAACTGAGACATGAGGGCAGCAACTACTCAGAGGTGACCTCCTCCCTGGAGATCAGAGGGTCATTGGAGCCTCCCCTGAAAGTACCAAAGAAAAAGCTGCAAAGCTGAAATAGTCACAACCAGGGTCACAATCATTCCTGTGTGGAGGGGCTTTCCCTTCCTTACTCCCCAACAGAACTGTTCCACAGCAATTCGAAAGCACCCCCATTTAATGTGCATCCACACCTGACCCTCCCAGTAGGGCAGCCATTTCGCGCTGTAAGCTCTCTAACCCAACCTGCCACATCCCATCTGCATTCTTAACTGTAATGTAGACATGGCCTCCATTTTTGGGATGATGCCACACTGCAGCCATCAAGTACCATTGAGATTGGGACCTGGACATGGTGTTTATCAGGGAATATTTTCTATATCCGGTAAACACTGGTCAGATGTGGCCACAGGATGCAGTTTGCAGCAGATCTTGTTCTAAGATGGTTACAATTGATGGTCATTGTTTAATGTGACACCCTGAGCCTTTTGAAACACTGGTCTTCCAACATGTTGAAGAAGCTTCATATATGTTTTAGATCTGGTATTGTGGGATGGCTGCTGTGAACTGCAACTCTCTGCTGAAGCCTCTTTCCTATAATCAGCAGAATGTTGCTTCAGGGCACTTTTTTTCCATTTGACATCGAAAGGTAAAATATCAGAAGAGACATCAGTTGTGGCTTGATAGTTGAAAACTCTAGGTCAGATTCTCTCAACCACCCAATCTAGATGATACTTTCAAAGTTGAGTAAACGACCAGCATCCATACTGTAAAGAAACCTCTTATCGCAAGTAGGTAGGAAAGCAGTTGTGAATACTTGATACCTACTGGTATATTTCCCTGTCATTGATGCAAATTATTCAATTGTCAATGTTTTCTCACCTTTCATTTACTGGTGAGTTCCAGGAAACCTCAGGGAAGCTCCAAAGGTTAAATTACAAAGCCTACATTAATAGTGAGTGATTAAGAGATCTCAATTAACTTTCCTAATGGGAATGAATGCACACAGTGCAATGTACTGCAGTCAAATATGAAAATCAATGGGTTGGAATTGGCTTTTTGACGTACAGAATTGTTCTGATTTCAGCCTCCCTATTTGAATGAAATCTCATGTGTTTTTTTATGTGAAATTTTTGTATGCCTCTCCCTGAAGATATGTGCTGGTTGAAAAAATATACCATTACTGAGCCTGTTAACAGAAGCTGGATGACATTGAACTGAATCAGACGTTAAATTGGGAGAAGTTTCCACTGTAAAGGCAACAATGAGATGAAGAGTAAACATTCTTCCTCTGCTACTGACTGTAAAATCTGAACTATCAAGCATATTTTTGATTTTGAAAGATAAAGTTGACCTTGATGCAAAAGAATTTCCCTCCTTCTGCAACAGGGGTGAATGGACGTTGTTTGGGGCAATGGCCTCTTCTATTTCTTAATTGCATTACATGATGTTAGTTATACTGTATCATGTTGAGATATCCTAAATTTCAGTCCTTGTTATCAGTCTTGCTGTAGGCAGCACCGTGATTGTAACACAATTAGAATAATATACAAGTTTCTGAGAAAAAAAAATCAATTGCTTGAAAAATTGTACTGTTGGAGAGGAGAAATTGTTTTCCTATCAGTGTAAAATAATAAAATACTGCAGTTGCTGGAGATCTGAAACATGCACACAGAAGGCAACAACATGCCTATAATTTTCTATTCTGTGCTCAATGAAGTCTAGGCATCTTGTTATCAGGGAGAGCTCACAAAATGTACAGGCTAAACTTTAAATCCAAGTTGCCATATGCTAATTTCCAAAATTTAATATGTTTCCATCCATGCAATTTCATTTCTAAGAAGGGCCCTTTCTAACCATTGTCCTTCCATGGTCTGCTCCTATTCAGCCATATTTTAATTGTAAACATCAAAGACTCTCAGGAAAAAAAATTCCTCCCTATTTGTTCATCCTCCTCATGTAAGCTTCCACTACCAACTACGACAAACTTTTAAGAAAGTTATCAGGCAGCACAGGGAGAAGCAAAGTTAAATGATTTAGGCAGTTTAATTCAACAGGACAAAAAGACATCAATCAGGAATGATAACTCAGTTTCTCTGTGCAGATCAGCTGAATATATTCTACATTTATTTTAGATTCTGAACATCTATGATATTTTGCTGTTAAACTAGCCAAGTATGGGTAGATGTAACTCATTAAGATGAAGGGAATAATAAAAAGTGAGGAAATTTTATACTGCTACTAGGGGTAAGATGGCAAATGTCCAAGTCTGAATTAAGTTCTAGCCTGCACTGTCCCATTGAACCAGAATGTGATTTTTGACGAGTGGATCCCAATTAATCGAAGCATTGCTATGGAGAAGGAACCAAGAAATAGCTCCCCCAAAACATTTGTTGAAATTTTAAAAAGGCCCAGTCAACCCTGGATGATTGAGTTGTATCATTGGTAATGCATCACTGGCCCGAAGCTGCCTCTCAGTTTTCTTATGCAGTATAAATTGTTGCTCCATTATACGTGTGTCTTTCAGAGTGTAAGATGTCAATATTCAACAGCATGCCTCTTTTTCCACCAACATTTTCCACACTGACTTTAAGGATATGATAACTGCTGTAGGAATCGGGGGAAGGGAGAAAGAGTTGAATAGGGATTACATCCTTACCTCCTTAAGGGTTATTGTTAATTTTACATGTTGCCTGATGCATGGTTGGCAGTATTGAGGGAGAATCAGTGACAAGTAAAAAAATCATTGTAAGCAATACATTATTGGAAAAATCATAGGATGCTCTGCTCTTTAATTCAAATATAAGAAAGCATGTCCGAATTCTTGACATGTATGACCATGGCAAAAGCACGTTCATGCAGATACTTGAGAAACTGTTTTCTCTAGTATCCTTGAATATCCATCCAGCATCTTTGAATGCATTTATGTTCAGCAGTTCTCTTGTGGGTTTTGCCTCCTTAATATATATGTGTGATTAACTTTGTCACATGCATATAAATCAAATGGAAGCAAGGAGAAATGCAATCATAAATATTAAAATATTCTGGTCAGGCAATGGCTTTTACTTTAATTATTAATATTAACATATTGAAGAAAGATTTGCTTTTGTTATTTTCTTTCTTGTAATTTGTTCTTGCACTTTTATGAACATAGGTAAAGAAATCAAAAGCTATATGTGGATTTTTAAATAGAAAGGACAATGCAGATGCTGAGAAAACAGAAATTAGCCATTTTTTAGCGCATGCAAAGAGTTTGTTAGTTTTTCACAGTCAATAACAATTCTTTCCGCACTGCTCAAATACTGCTCTATTTGCTAACTTTCTTGACATATATTGCAGTTTTTTTCCAAGGTGGGAAGTATGTGTATTATTGTCCAAGTATTGTTTGACTTTAAACACTGATTAGAAAAATGTTACTTACCTGAGTCATTTTGACACAGTCTTTGAATGTAGCTAATTTAAGTTTGGTTGTGGATTATTTGATGGGCAGTTATATGGTGTTTGCAGCAAATATTTTCATCTGGTGCTTAGCTTTAAACAATTAGGTAATTATTAATGATTGCCTGCCTAGAGATCTTGTCCGTTGTTTATGTTTAATGTGTGGCCTTATTTTTCCTCAAGATATTGCAATTATAATTTTAGAAGCATTAGAACAAGCTGTGCTCACATTAAATATTACACATGGCAATACCAAGAAACTTTTAACCAGCAGCTGCACTCAAGTTAATCATTTGTGGAACTCTGACTATTATCTTTTATCACTTTGCATAGCTAAAAAAACCAAACACAGTATTCTCAAGGCCTGAATTACATTCAAAGCATGGTGTTCATGAACGCCTGCATAATAGTACTTGTAAGATTGGTTAAGAAAATGCTCAAAATGCCTCAGGCGTTTTTTTAAAACTCAGTTTTGTGTTTGAAAGACACAGAGAATTTCTCTAGTGCTTTATAAAAAAACTCCCGTAGCAATTCACAGGAGCATTATAAAATTAAATCTGATACTGAACCATATAAGGAAATATGGAGGAAACTGAAGTGGAGAGGTGAAAAGATCTAGAAAGGAAATTCCAGAGTTTGGGATCTGCACAACTGAAGGACAGGCCGTCAACTTTGGAGCAATTAAACTTTGGAATGTACACATCGGCAGAATGAGATAAGAACCGGAATCTCAGAGAGTTATAGGATTGGAGCAGGGTACGAAGATGGGGAGAAGCAAGGTCATGGGGGGATTTGCAAACTTTTTGAGAAGGTTAAAAGCATGATTTTGTTTGGCTGAGGGAGCGTGTAGGACAGCAAACACAACAGTGAAAGGGGTCTAGTGCAAGTTAAGATATGAGCAGCAGAGTTATGAAAGACCTTATGATCAGAGCAGGCAAAATGGGGGAGATCAGCTATATGTATACTGAAATAGTTGCATAGTTGAAAATTAGAGATAACTTAGGAATGGATGAAGGTTTCAGTAGCAGATGACCCAACACGGGGTGAAGTTTGATGATGTGGAAATTGATGAACATTGTTATGACACAAATATAGGGCCAGAGGCTTATCTTCAGGTCAAATATGACATCAAGCTTGTGAAAAGACTGGCTTTGGCATACACTGTTGCCAGGGAGAAAGATGAAATCAACAGCTAGGGAATAGAGTTTGAGCAGGGCCAGAAGGGAATTGTTAAATTGTTCATAGTACTTAATCTGGGGAATTTCTGCTTACCAGTTCTGGTTGTCAGATAAGCAGCCTCATGATTTGGTAATGTGTCCAGAGTGATGGTGATACAGTAGAAGTGGGTAGCATCAGCATGCATGTGTATAATTAAACCTTCTCCAGATGATGGTGAGGGGTAACATGCAGTACAGAAATAAGAGGAGGCCAAGGATAGATCCTCAGGAACACCAGAGGTATTTGAGTAAGAAAGCCAAACATTTCTATTGTAAGTAATTGTTTGGCTCCGATTAAGTAGGTTTGACTGGAACGAGATGAAAGCAGTAACCCAACAGGATGAGACTGGAGTGACATTGGAGGAAGATAGTGTGGCCACTCATGTTAAAGGCTGCATGCAAGTCAAGAGGTAGGAGGAAGGAAAGTTTGCCTTTGTTACAGTAAGGTAGAATGGCATTCATGAATTTGCTAAGAGCTGTTTTAGTCCAGCGAAAGATCAGAAATCTAATTGGATAAATAAAAGCATGAAATTGGATTCTGCACGTTGCTACTCCTCAGCTATAATGTTGGAGAGAAAAGGGTGCAGAATGGTGGCTGCCCTGCTGTCACTATGTATTCAAATTACTATCTACCCCCAATAATGTAAGAACATTAAAAAGCCAGGAGCAGGAATAGGTAATTCAGCCCACTCAAGCCTGTGCCATCATTTAATTCTATCATGGCTAAATTCACCTCAGCTTTAAATCTACTTTCCTGCCTGCTCCCCACACCCCGTTAACCCATTACTAATTAAGGATCTGTCTATCTATCTCCTTCTCAGTGTTCTGGCTTCCACAATATTCTTGGGTAATGAGTAACACTTGATTCCTGTACCTAACATGAATCTACCCACTTCTGACTTTAAAAAAAATTAAGAACTCTGCCATATAGTCTTCAGGAAAACAAAACCTCTTCATCTTTGCCCAGAAAGGGAGAGCACCACATTCTGGATTCACCCACAAGAAGAAACAACATTTCCATATCCACCTTGTCATGCCTGGAGACTATGGAGAATTTTAGCATGGCCAATCAACTTCACCTGTACACCTTTGGACAGTGGGAGGAAACCTGAACACCTCGTGGAAAATTACACAAACATGGGAGAAATTACTAACTCCATGTGGACAGGTACCCAAGGCTGGAATTAAGCCCAGATTCATGGTGCTGTGAAGCAGCAATGCTAACCACTGAGCCACTATGCTGCGCTGCAATCTTTCTGCATCTATCCTGTTGAGCTGGAATTTTATAGATGTGGAAATGATTCCCCTTTTATTCTCCTAAACTCTAGTGAATACGGTCCGAACCAGTCCAGTATCTTTTCAAGCGTCAGTCCTCCTGATCATCATCATCACCGGAATCAGTCTGACAAACCTTTGCTGCACTCTTTCTATAGCAGCATTCTTCAGATAGGGAGATCACAACAACGCACAATACTACAAGGGTGGTCTTCACCAAGGCCTGCACAACTGCAGCAAGACATCCCTGCTCCTGCATTTGAAACCCCTGGGTATGAAGGCCAACATATCATCTCTCTTTTTCACCAGTTTTTATTTTCTGCAATAACCTTTGACGTGGCAACTAATAAAAAAAAATCCTTCAGGAAATCTGAATGTCCCTTTTATTCCAAGCACATGCCCCTCCTTCAAATAACTCTAATAAATGGGTTAAACCTTATTTCTCCTTCACAAACCATGCTGGCTCTTCCCAATTACCTTGATTTTTGCTAAGCACACAGCCACAATTTCTTTAATGATCAATTTTAAATATTCCCCTTGTCATATATCAAGCTAACTGGACTATAGTTTCCTGCTTTCTGCCTCCTTTCTTGAACAGAGGGGTTACATTTGCCAATTTCAAATCCAATGGAACCTTCCCAGAAAATGGAATTTTTGAATATTAACATCAGAGCACCTATTATCTCGATAGCAACCTATTTTAACACTTTAGGATGAAATCCATCTGGACATTTGGACTAGTCAGCTCGTAGCTCCATCAAGATTTCCCTCATCCTTTTAGTTTTGCTCTGTCCTTCTCTTCCTTTGACTTCCTGATTTACAGTAATGTCTGAAAAGATTTTTTGTATCCTTTGTTGTGAAGAATGAAGAAAATATTTGCCTATTTCATCTGCCATTCACTTACTATCTCTGATCAACTTCCCAGTCTCTCTAGATGATTAACACTCATTTTACTTACTCTTTCCCTTTTTACATACCTATAGAAACTCTTGCTATCCATTTTCCCATTTCTAACTAGCTTCTTCTCATTCTCTAACTTCTTCCTGCTGATTTTTTTTTCATTTCCTGGTATTTTTTAATACAATGACCATTCACTTGAATTCATTATTTCAGAGATAGGTTTTTTTTTCATGACTTTTGTGCATTCCCTAACTTCCTTAGTTAAACAGATTGTGGGTCCTCCCTTTAGAAATTCTCTTTATGACAGGAAAATATTTATTCTAAGTATTTTGAAATATCCTCGAATCCCAGTGACAATGAGATAAATAAGAAATATTCACCTGGTTAAGAGCCTAACTTGGCTCCTGGAGGATCCTCAAAATTTGGAGGCAATATCACTTTCAAGGAAGGGAGAGACAAAGTTGCAAATACAGTAGTAGTTTTCAAAGGAAAACAGAGCTTATTCAAGTTATAAACCAATTGAGTGGATCAATCACCCAAAAAGTGGAATCCAAATTGCACAACCATTTGCTGAGATAATTATTTTGAATCTACTCTGCCTAGCTGTTGGAGAAACGATCCTGCATTTTTGCCTGTACATGATTCTGGACCTACCTAATATAGTAAGTGTGTTCAAAGTAACAAGGAATGGGCAGAAAAAAAAGTCTACATTAGGATCAGCCATTTGCCGAAAAAAGAAACAAAATGTTGCAAATAGCAAAACATCAAATCGGAGATTTCTGAAAACACGCAGGGACTTTGAGGAGAGACAAAAAGTTGATATTGTATATCAAGGGAAACCATGTAGATGAACAAATTGTGAGAAACAACAGAACAAGGGAAATAGGGAAGAAAGAAGGAAAAAGGGAACACATAAACAAGAGAAGAAAGCAAATGGGGTGCACTGTGAATAAAAGACGGCTATGAAGAACATTGTGCCGAAGAAAGTTTATTTCCTGGAACAAAAACAGAAGTTGCTGGTAGGCTTAGCAGGTCTGGCAACACCGAGGAAGAAAAATCAGAGTTAATGTTTCAGGCCCTTGTGAGAAAGGGTCACTGCAACCTTAATGTTAACTCTGAGCAACTTCTGTTTTTGTTTCTGATTTACGGCAGCTGCAGTTTTTTTTTCGGTTTTTATTTCCCGGAAGCTCTGCTTGGGGCTATGGCTCGCTATTTCCTCTGTTTACATGATACATAGTGATGATTAAGCAGATCATTTATATCTGCCAATTTTAATGAAGCTCCCTCACAAAATAAAATTTTGACTGTGGACAATTGAGAAGGAAGTCAGATTTCAACACTTAAAACTAAGATCCATGATGCACTTAACTTTGTACCATTAAGTTCACTGTTGGATATGAATAAAAATGTAACCAATGCTTTGCAATTAGACAGAATGGAAACAGAAAGCAATTTTCCAGCAATCAAGTTAGCCTGTTCATCATTTTCCAAGGCAGCCCGACTATTCAAAACATTCTCAGAAGTAGCCTACATGAGTCAGTAAGATAGGCAATATCCATATTTTAATTATTAATTAAAATGAGATGTGGTGAACTGTGTTATCAGTCCAGCCAAAGCACACCTCCATTTCAAATATTTTACTTTTTAATCAACTTAAATTAGAAAATCAGATCAATATAAAATTACAAAATAAAATTCCGTGAATTTTGGGTTATACTAAAAACATGTTTTAACTAAGATCTGAAAGGTCACTGCAATTTTTGAAGATATCAGATACCCCTTGAAATTGTTCACAGATATTCAAACTCTCCAACAGCACTGCAATTCATTTACCATTCACACAATGGAAATTATGACTACCAATGTAATTTCTGCACCTATGCCCTTAGCAACACGACGCAGAGGATTCATCTGCACCCTACATGCAGTATTTTTTTAGGTACCGAACATGATTAAAATTTAAACTCCAGATATTTAGTATCTATGAACACTTGCAATCTTTCATTTGTGGCTGAAATCAATGCAAGCATTGCAAAATTTACAGCTGAATAAAACAGTGCAAAATAACAGCAACCTGAGAACTCTGCACTGCAATTCTACCAGGCTAACTGCTTCAAAGTAGTGAGGCCTGGACAACATGTGGCAGGCAGGAGGAATGACTGTACAAATTTTACCTTCACTGTCTCAGGTGTAGCATAGGCATTTCTTAGCATATGTGTCTTGGAGCTAATTCCATCAGTAGACACAGTGCAAAGCCAGTGAAAACTAAGCTCAGCAACATTCATTGGATTGACAATGGCCAAAGGTGCAAAAAGCTTCTGCGTGGTAAATTGGTCGCAGGGTCATGAGCTGCTGGGTGTCCGTTTTTTAACTTCAAGGGCACCTGCAAATGACATTTTAAGATGGTGTACATAGTCTTCCAATTGTGTGCCAGTCATTGAAGTCATGACCTCTGGAGGCTGTTCGGAAGGGCAGGGGAAGAGGAGAGCAGAAATGAAACACACAGATTTTAAGAAGCGGGCCCAGAAACAAAAAAGATGCTAGCAAAGACTGCACCTTCTCAGCACACTGCCTTCCTCTATAGTAAATGTGGCAGAGGCTGCCTTACAAGAATGGGGCTCATGAACCACTCTGGGTGATGCTGATCTGTCAGGTCAGCCCACTTGAGACCAAGTTGCCACTGTCTCTTCACTCACCTCAGCCCCCTACTCCATCAACCTGATCCACATAATCCAGTTACAGACGGATTCTGGATATTATGATGGGTTCAGAGGTAATTCCATGACGATTGGCAGATATCATTATCCACCCTTGGAAATTCAAACTATCACTATTTTAAACTGGCACATGTCAGTAATCAAAGTTCCTTGTAAGATGGTAGGATTAACCAGAGAACAAAGTAACTGGGCCAATGTCAGGCTGAAAGTCTATGGATAACATTAATTTACCAGATTTTAAGATTGCTTTGTATCTGTAACAATGTTATGCTTTGAAGTGTGGCACAGGAGTGGGATCAGTGCATTCTTGATGCAAAGTTTTTAGGCACATGTATACTAGAAGTGCCCCTGTGTCATTGCTCACTAATATTCTGCTGTTTGTTGCCATTTAAAAAAAAACATTTTGGCATGTCCCTTTAACATATTCCACTTAATAGGTCAATGTAGATAATTGTGGCTATCTCTAACCTACTGAAACCAATGAGAGGGTATATTGATCTACAACGTATAACAAGTTGAAGAGTCACATCTGGTATCAACTCTCCTCACTTCCAGTAAAGAAAATCTTCAACTCTGAAAACATTAATGAGCAAACAACAAGATACGGAAGAATAGTAGCAGAGTAATGGAACATTTAGTGAAAATGTTTAGATTCCAAAGGTATAGATGTAATGAAACATGGAGATATTCGTAGGTGAGGATGAATTGATCATCACATTCAAGATGAAGGTCAGGGAGAACAGGATTGTATATGAATGGTTTACTTGAGAAAGGTTCAGATCTGCCACAGTTTTAACTGGGAGAGAAATGGAAAGCTAGCAAGAAAGGCATTGGATTAGAAAACTCTGGCAGCACTGTAATGTGCACAGAGATTTCATAGACCCTCTGTGAAGGAATTGATGAAACCCTGCCCCCAACAAAGCCAATGCATTTGCAAGAGAGCGCCACGTTAAACCGGGCAAAAGGCTAGCCCATGGCTTTCCACATTTGTCACCCAGCTTAAGAGGCTGTTTCCACTCTCACTGCAATAATCTGTGAGGCTGAGGAAAAATAAATGAAGGTGATCAATGCAATATTTCATCACCTCGGAAGTTAATTCCACTAACACTGATGAATGACACAAGCTGATCCAACTTGCCTTATATGCTACCTAATTGGAGCTCCAGTATGTCATTTTTCTTCATACTTCATTTCCAAATATTGCTCTTATTCCTCTTACTGCTTCTTCCCATTGGGATCGCAAGCAAAAAGTCAGAAGGGATGAAAGAGTATCTCATTTGACGGGTGCCTTCTGCTCAATGGGGGTCGCTCCCTGCAGATAATTTATCTAATCCATTGCAACTCCCTCCTGGTCTCTCCTTTCTCTCTCTTTATGCTATCCAATTCCTTTTCATCCAGGAATCCTGGTCTTAGCTTGAAGATTGACTGCTCTCTGCTTGGTTTTGTATGTGGTCCTAACAATGACTACAACTGAGTTGTTGCAGTGTGGCATGACTCAGTTGCTGGCCAATTAGGTTGGTCAACAGCTCTTGAAAGCAAGGCTTCCATAACCCTGCTGGGCAGCCTTTTCACAGTCAGTCCTGGTTTTGTTCTGGGAGAGTGGTGATCTATACACAACCCTGTCCTCCTCCCCACATATGTAAAATTTGCCCCACAGAATTGTTACATAGAGCAGGAGATTCAACCTATAATCTTTCTGTCAGTTGTGTGTGGGAGCAATTAGTCTGATACTACCCCTCTGTATTCTTTCTGTGGCTCTGCCTATTCTTCCATTTCAGAAAACAATGCAATTTCCCCTTCAATGAGTCTGAACCTGCCTCCAACACACTCAGAGAGAGCATTCCAGACCCTAATCGCTAGCTGTGTGAAAAGATTTCTCTTCGTGTTGCAATGGCTTTTTATATAATTTACTTCAAATCTGTGCCAACTTGCTCTTGTTTGGGCTGCCAGAGAGAATATTATTCCCTGATCTAATCTGTCCAAAACCCTCCTGACTTTGTGTACCTCTATCAAACCCTGTCTCAACTTTCTCTTTAACAAAAACAGTCCCAATCTTTCTAATCAATCTATATAACTGCCATTCTTCATATGGGATCAGCTCATGAATCTTTAGTGCACTGTCTCCAATGTCTTCAAATCTCTCCTAAAATGAGACACTCAGAACAGGACACAATGTTCTAGTTGAAGGCAAATCAGTCCCCTGTACAAATCTAGCAAAACTTTCTTGCTTTTATACTCTGTGTCCTATTAATGCAATGAGGATGGAGTGGAGTGGTAAGGGGGAGTCAATGGATGTTGTTGACTCAAATTTTTAGAAGGTGTTCAATAAAGTCCCACATAATAGAACAGCATGTAAATTAAAGTGTATGGGGTTGGAGGCCATGTGCTGAAATTAACTGAGAGCTGGTTGGCAGGCAGGAACAAAAAGTAAGATTAAATAGGTCTTTTTTCAAGTGGCAGGTCTAACTAATGAGGTACAGCAGGGATCAGTGCTTGGGCACAAGTTATTCACAACATGTGTTGATTTAGATGATGAAGCTTTCTATGATATTTCCAAATCTGTAGGTACACAAAGCTGGATTGGAGAGTGAACTGCGAAGAGGATGCAGAGAAGCTTCAGTGGTATTTGGACAAGTTGAGTAAGTGGGCAAATGTATGACAGGTTTGTTGTGAATAAATGTGAGGCTACCGACATTGGTAGAAATAAAAGGCAGGCAAATTATTATTTGAAATGTAATCAATTGGGAAAGGGAGAGGTGTAACTGGGTATCCTTGTACTTAAAGTGCAAATCTCTGAAAGTAAACATGCAGGTGCAGCAGACAGTGAAAATGGTATGTTGGTCTTCATAGCAATAGGATTCAAGTACAGGAGCAGGGATGGCTTGCTGCAATTACTTCAGAATTGGTAAGGCCACCCCTGGAGTATTATGTGCATTTTTGGTGTCCTTATCTGGGGACGGTTGTTCTGTCTATTGAGGCAGTTCAAAGAAGGTTTACTAGACTGATTCCCGGGATGGCAGGACTGATGTTTGTTGGGGAAACATGGACTGGTTAGGACTATATTTAGAAGAATGAGAGGGGATCTCTTAGAAACCTTATAAAATTCTAACAGCGTTAGACAGGGTAGATGCAGGAAGGATGTTCTTGATGTCCAGAACCAGGGGTGGGGTGGGGGGGTGAATCATAGTCTAAGGTTGTCTGTTTAGAACTGAGATGAGAAGAACTTTCTTCATCCAGGGAATAGTAAGCTTGAGGAATTTTCCACCACAAGAAACTGTTGAGGCCAATGCTTTGAAGATTTTCCGGAAAGATGCAGGTGTAGCCCTTAGGGTTAAAGAGATTAAAGAATATGGGGATAAAGCTGGAACAGAGTACTGATTTGGAGGTTTAGTCACGGTCATATTGAATGGCAAAGCAGGCTGAAAGGCTGAATGGCCTACTCCTATATTCTATGTTTCTATGATACTCATGCTTCATGAACTGTACAGCCACAAAAATGATCTTTGAACATCACCATCTGCTTCTTGCCACTAAACCAATTTTGGATTCAATTTGCCAAACCATACTGGGTCCATTGGAGCCTGACCTTCTCAATCAGTCTCCCATGCAAACCAAAGTCCATATAGACTATATTCATCACACTACCTCCATCCACACATCTCGTCACCTCCTTAAAAACCTGATCAGAATCTGTAAGATACTATATTCCTCTTACAAAGCCAAGGCTGACTGTCCTGTCTTGTCTTGCTAAATGGAGATTGATTCTGCCTCCTAGAATTTTTTCTAATAGTTTACTGACTACTGATGTTAAACTCATTCATTCCTCGCACCCTTCATGAATAATAGTATCACATTAGCTGTCCTTCAGTCTTCCATTCCCTCTACTGTGTTCACAAAGGATTTAAAAATTAATGTCAGGTCCCCTGCAAATTCTTCCCTTGCCTCCCACAACAGTCTGGTGTTTGAAAAGGAAAACAAAGGAAGCTTATGGTAAATATTATGGACTTAGACTCTCAGAAGTCCTTGATGTGTGTGAAAGTGCAGAGGGTTACTTAAAAATAAGACGTAAAAGGGAGCATGAAGAAATACATGGAGATGAAATAAAGGAAAGTCCAAAGGGAATTAATAAGTATATTAGGGAACAGATCCTGTCTAATCGTATTAAAATCAACTTTCTCTCAATTCAACATCATTATTTCTAGTCCGTTTGTTCTTATCCATGACTACATAAATCTTACTGAGTTATGGGCTCTTATCAAATTATGGTTGTCTGAAATGCTTACTCACTGACAACCTCTATGACTTGCCTCACTATGTTTCCTAAAATTAAGTCCAGTACTGTACTACAAATCACTTGTAGGATTTTCTGCATGTTGGATTAAAACGCTGTCCTAAATACATTTTAAGAATTCCACCCCCAAAGCCCTTGATACTTTATTTATTCCAGTTAATATTCGGGCAATTGAAATCCCCAACTGTTATTAACCTATTGATTTTACACTTCCGTGTCTTAACTTGACTATATACACTGTTAGACTGACTTGGCTTTTCTTCTACATTTTTCTATGCATCATGCCCCATTGTACCCACACTCTGTATGCCATTCTGCCAGCCAAATTAGATTAAAACCTCACAAAATGCCCTTGCAAAATATCTCTTGTGAGGATGTTGGTTTTACCGCAGATCAATTGCAACCTGTAGGACCTGTACAGGTCTCACATTCCCCAGAATCTTCTCCTTTCATTTTATTCATTTGTGGGATGTGGGCATCACTGGCTGGGTCATTTATTGGCTATCCTGAGTTGCCCTTGAGAAGGGGTGGTGAGCTGCCTTCTTGAACCACTGCAGCCTTCATGCTGGTTGTAGGTTGATCCACAATGTCCTTAGGGAGGGAATCCAAGATTTTGGCCCAGCAGCAATGAAGAAATGACGATATATTTCCAAATCAGATGGTGAGTGGCTTGGAGGGGAACTTGCAGTTTCTGTTTTGTGTCTGCTGCCCTTGTTCATCCAGATGGAAGTGGTCATGGGTTTGGGAGATGCTGTCTAAGGATCTTTAGTGAATTTCTGCTGTGCCTCTTATAGATAGAACGCAATGCTGCAAATGAGCATTGGTGGAGGCGAGAGTGGATGCTTGGGGATTCGGTGTCAATCAAGTAGGCTGCTTTGTCCTAGATGGTGTCAAGCATTTTGCGTGCTGTTGGGATTGCACTCATCCAAACAAGAGAAGTATTCTATCACACTCCTGACTTGTGCTTTGTAGATGATGAACAGGATTTGGGAAGTTAGGAGATGAGTTACTTGCTGCAGTATTCCTAGCCACTGTGTTTGTGATGAGTCCAGTTGAGTTTCTGACCAATGGTGACTCCAAGCATGTTGAAAGTGGGAATTTCAGTGAAGGTAATATGACTGAATGTCAAGGGGCAATGATTAGATTGTCACATTGGGGATAGTCATTTCTTGGCATTTGTGTAGCATGAATGTTACTTGCCAGTTGACAGCCCAAGCCTGAATGTTGTCCAGTTCTTGTTGCAATTGAACACAGTGTGGAAACAGGCCACAAGTCCACACCAACCCTCAGAGCATCCCATCCTGACCCATCCTCCTATAACCTACATAATATACACATCCCTGAACACGATGGGCATTTTTGCATGGCCAATCCACACTAACCTGCACATCTTTGGACTGTGGGAGGAAACCAGAGCATCCAGAGGAAACCCATGCAGACACAGGGAGATAAAAAAGTGTGGAGCTGGATGAACACAGCAGGCCAAGCAGCATCTTAGGAGCACAAAAGCTGACGTTTCCGGCGAGACCCTTCATCAGAAATGGGGGAGGGGGAGAGGGTTCTGAAATAAATAGGGAGAGAGGGGGAGGCGGATCGAAGGTGGAGAGAGGAGAAGATAGGTGGAGGGGAGACAGACAAGTTAAAGGTGGGGTGGATGGAGCCAGTAGACGTGAGGATAGATGGGGAGGTAGGGAAGGGATAGGTGAGTCCGGGGAGGACGGACAGGTCAAGGGGGTGGGATGAGGTTAGTAGGTAGGAAATGGAGGTGCAGCTTGAGTGGATAGGTGAGAGGAAGAACAGGTTAGGGAGGTGGGGATGAGCTGGGCTGTTTTTGGGATGCAGTTGGAGGGAAGGGAGGTTTTGAAGCTTGTGAAATCCACATTGACACCACTGGGGGTAGAATGTCTGTCCTAGGGTCGCCTGAGGGTACAATCGAACCTGGGTCCTTGGTGCTGTGAGGAGGCAGTGAAAACACTGAGCCACCATGCCACCCTACAAGGAGTCATGAACGGTCCTGAATATTGTGCAATCATCATCAAATTTCCTCACCTCTGACCTTATAACCGAAGGAAACGTCATTGCTGAATCATCTGAAGATGCTTGGGCCTCAGACGCTACTCTGAGAAATGCCTTAGAAATGTTCTGGAGCTGAGATAGTCTAATGTCCTTTCTCCTACATCAGTCCTTCAGTCATACATTCAGTTTCTGTTTCTTTATCTATTTCTGTACTCATTAGTACACTGGGACCAATTCAGAGATTACAGCCATCATCCTTACCTGATCTGACCTACATGTGACTCCAGACCCACAGCAATGTGGTTGACGCTGAACTGCCTCTGCAATGGCCTAATGAACCACCCAGCTCAAGGGCAGCCAAGGACAGGCAATAAATTCTGGCCAGCCAGCAAAGCCTACATCCTATAAATAAATAAAAATCTTTGCTGTCCTGCTATTCAATCTGCAACCTACTCTCTAAATTCTTGTTGCATGACCTCATCCCTTTTTCTGCCCATGTTGTTGGTCATAATGCTAACCATGAGCTCAGTGTTGACCTGCCCCTTTCAGAAAGCTTTGCAAACCTTCAATGCCAGCTGTGATCCTGGACTCAGAGAGGCAACATATCAGCTTGGAGACACGTCTGTGGTCACAGAAATGCCTGCCTATACTCCTCACTATTAAGCCTCCTACAACTATGCCTTTTCTTTCTACTCGCCTCCCTCTGCAGCTGGGCTCTGACAGCACTTCCCAAAGCACTCCATACTCCCAACATACTCTAGTAGCCCAAGCCAAACATCGACACACACTGGAATTCCTGGAGACATGGCTCTCCACCTGTAATGCAATCAATAAACATACAGAATTGGACCCCATATACAAACCCATACAGATCAGAACTGGAAATGCCAGTACTCACCTTAACGGCCAGACTATGTTGAGTAGAATAACATGGCTTCATTGGAGGATCCACTGATGATGTCACCTAGCATGGTGACGAAACGTCTGAATGAGAACAAGCCAGCTTGGTGAGCAAGTTAACAACTTCAGCCACAACCCGACCTACAGATCTTTGCCAAAAATTAAGCTCTCACCATTTTCCAACACAGAAAAGCCATTCTTGAGTGAGCTGCACTCTTGTGTTTTCTTGATTCACTACCTGATTCCCTTCCTCTGACTTTCACCCATCTTTTCCCTGATTGCGTTTCCACAAGCTGCAGTGTGACCATGTCTAAAAATATGTTATCCACATAACTCTCAGCCTCCAAGATTCACTGGTGTGTCTCCAGCTGACATTAGCTCCAAAGCCTGGCATTCAAACCAATGTTCAACCAATGACACTTCCTTCAGATGTGGCCAGACTGCCAGGAATATCTAAGATTTCCCACATAAATCAGGCCATGTAACACACAGGACTGAGTTCCCCTGCCTTAACTTTAGTTTGAAAACTTTTACCCAAAGTTTAAAGCCAAGTAGAAATTTAATTTTAGCTTAAAACAAAGAAACTTGAACTCTTACCTTGGAGAAAAACTTACCCACTACTTACTAAACATATCACTGCTTCATGTTAATGTCATCTCCAAAAATCTTTTGAAAGTCTGGCAGGGTTCTGGCTGGGGTTTAGCTGCTGCTTACATTGAGCTCAATCCGGGTTAACGGTTTCAGGTTTTTATCAGCAAGTTCTGCTGCTACAGTTCATTTCCTGGTCCACTCCGTTCTGCTGCTGCTCTGTCGTCCTCCTCTTTGAGTCCAAGTCAACCATAGACTGGAAAAATCTGACCCTTTTTTTATTTCCCAAGTCCCACTCCGATCTGCTTTCTTTACCCACTTCATAGTGATTCTGACTTGCTGCAGACTCCTATCTTTTTAAGTTAACTTTTCAGGTTGTCCATGTTAATTTAGTACAAAAAGCAAACATCTCAGTAATATTTCAAAATCTATTTGAATCTAATTTAAGACTGATGTAGTTGACACTAGGTCATGTTTATGAAGGATGGTCATGAGAGAAAGCATAAATTATTAAATGTGCAGAACAGAATCATAAAATCCTTGAAAGAAGGTATATTGATACAACTGCTTCTTATTATTGTTTCAAAGAGATGGGTGTTACTAGCTAGACTGCAACTTATTACTGATCCCCAATTGCCCTTCAGAAGATTTTGGCAAGTGGCCTGCTTGAACCATGACACTGACAGAGTCCTGGTGGGAGAAGAAGTTCCAGATTTAATAATTTAATTCAAACTCCATCATCTGTCATGGGGGATATTTCAACTCATGCCCCCAGGACATTAACATAGGCCTCTTGATTACTAGCCTCGTAACACTACAGCCACACCACAATCTCCCCTTATAACTGTCCATTGCAAAGATACACGCAGGTGGGTCACATTGGTCGCACATAAAGTAGGTTTGTACTCTTACAAATTTCATCTGATTTTCCAACTGGCCACATGTGTTAGGCTACCTGTGGAATTGTCATTCAAAATAAAATTTCAATATTTTTACTTTCACGTTTTAGGCGAGATTTTGAATTAGATTTTGGCAGTGTAAAAATGTAAAATGGGTGACAGTGAATCGACAACAAGGTGCAGAGCTGGATGAACGCAGCAGGCCAAGCAGCATTTTAGGAGCAGGAAAGCTGACATTTTGGACCTAGACCCTAGGGTCAGTTTTCCTGCTCCTAAGATGCTGCTTGGCCTGTTGCGTTCATCCAGCTCTGCACCTTGTTGTCTTGAATTCTCCAACATCTGCGGTTCCTATTATCTCTAACTGAATCGACAGTCTGTTTTACATCCCCCCTTATGAATATCTTTTTATTGAAAGCAAGTGGAATAAAAATTGGAGGACATAAGAAGCAGGCTGCTGATTCAATATCATCCATTTTCCGCTACCATACAAAGACAAGATTTAGACTTTGATCAACAGTCAATTTTCAATGTGCGTAAAAGATGGATCTTGCAATGAATCTCTTCAAACTTTTATTGTTTCATTGTTGCAATATTTGCAGAATAAAATTAGTTTTCCTCGCACAGAACATTGTGCCGAATATGGCAGATACATAATTACAAGCCAATACTGGAAAGGACAGAAAATAATATGCATTTGACCAAATCATATTGAATTCTGAAAAGTAGGAGGCTCTACAATGTAGTGTAAAATACAAAATGATATTTTCAATTTATTGTGACGGTGAAGCTTGCATTAGCATCTTTTCAGCATTTTAAATTTTGTTATTAATAGGTGTGTTTCCGACAATGAAATCTGTTCATCTCATGGCATTATTTTTAAAAGACAAAGTTTCATTGCTGATCAAGTGCAATGTATTTCTAGAATACTGGTAAACTAAGAAGAAAGCAACAAAAACAAAGGAATTAGCCATCTAAAGTTCCTAGTGAGAATTGGTTTGGAAAATATTCCAAATGCTTGTTTTATAGTTGATGTTGAGTATGTTGAAAAGAAGAATGCCAACGTTACCAAGTGTCAGTAAATTACCCATATCTATATTTAGGCCATTTTTAGCTTTCTAACGTTCAGATCCTTTACCCTTAAAAGGCAGTTGTTTACGTTAAAATGTCACCTTTACCTTTGTTAATAGTTTATTCACTGAATTTTGATGTCCTTTGTAAGGACAGTATTAATTTCCTATCTCCAATTTCCCTTGATACATGGATATTTACACTAAAGAAAGAGGCCATTTGGCCTTTCAGGTCATGCTGGTCAAAAATAATCTGACTGCCCTAATCCCATTTTCTAGCTTTTGGCCTATATGCCCGGAGGCTATGGCAATGAAACTGAACATCTAAAAACAGCTTAAATATTGTAAGAATTTCTGACTCAAATTGAGTGGGTGATGATAAGCTACCTATTTGAACTGCATGTGAAGGTACACCGACAATGTTTGGGAAGGAGTTCCGGTATTTGATAAAGGGTCAAAGTCAAAGTCAGTAGCTCAGGTTGGTATGCATCCTGGATTATCATAGTCACCTTGGGTAAGTGTGCAATGAATGAACCAGGGGTCCAGTATGGCATGCAGGATGGAGCTGGGTTCACCATGATAACATAAGATAAAAGAACAAGGAAAGATGGTCTTCATTGATAATATGAGGAGCTAGAGAGAAAGAAATAATACCATAAAAATATAAAAATGGAAATGGCTTTCTACAGGTGTTTAAAAAGGGAAAGAGTAAGTACTGTGCCAGTCCTCCTTAGAGGGAGAATAGGGAGTTAATTTGAGACCAATGGGAATAGTGGATGAATTGGACAAATGTTTTGCTCCTGTTTTCACTAAAGAAAGGATGATATAGAAAGAACTCCGGTAACAGCTGTAAGTTTGGAGGTTGAAGGAAGACAGGAACTTGGTGAAATTACAATCGGTGATGAAGTGATACAAAGTAAATTGTTGAAGCTGCGAGCTGATGAGTTCCAAACACGTTCTTTACATCGTTAAAGGCAGGGATTTAAATAACTTGGCAGTTTGATATATACATTATTTGCCCTTCAAGAACCTTTGCCATTTGATGGTTCAAGTTCATATTTTTCGACTTACTTTACCAAATCAGCATACCCTAGTCTCAAATGACAAACAGCAGTGCAGATCATTTTAGACCAATATCCAATTTTCCAGTTCCATAGAAAAATGTTTTTTTTTGTATGAGGCAACATTTCACCATTTTGCAATTGAGCAATTGACCACAAACTGTGGGTTGAAGCTATTCCTAAGGTGAAAGTTGGCTCCACAAGTCCTGTGACTTAATTTAAACAACTCAGCTCATTCACAATTCATATCAGTGGGCTTCATGATCTGAATCCTTTCTCCCATTGGCAAAAATTGATCTGCTATATATAGAAGCACGACTTCCAATTTCAAGTGACTTCGATCCTTTTTAATGCAATCCCCATTTCTGCAAAAATTGGGTTTCTTCGAAGTCAAATTGTGATGTAATTTGGGAAGGGAACTTGTGGGTGCGAGTGCTGTTATGTGCCTGCTGTTCTTGTCCTTCTAGGGGTAGAAGAAGTATAAGCTAGGGTGGCACGGTGGCTCAGTGGTTAGCACTGCAGCCTCACAGCACCAGGGGCCCAGGTTCGATTCCAGCCTCAGGCAACTGTCTGTGCGGAGTTTGCACATTCTCCCCGTGTCTGTGTGGGTTTCCTCTGGGTGCTCCGGTTTCCTCCCACAGTCCAAAGATGTGCAGGCTAGGTGGATTGGCCATGCTAAATTGCCCATAGCGTTTAGGGGGATGGGTCTGGATCGGATGCTTCAAATGGCGGTGTGGACTTGTTGGGCCAAAGGGCCTGTTTCCACACTGTAGGTAATCTAATCTAATCTAAATCCATCTTTCCAGATTTAATTTACCAGAACAGCAAATATCTAGGATGGGGGCAATAAGATTAAACTGCCCAAAAATAGATCAGACAGTAGTGAGAGGTGGCTACCTGGTCAATTGCATCGTCTTTTAATCATCACAAAGGTGACTGAATGGAAAATGGTGTTGAGGTTCTCCAGCTAGATGAGTGAAAAAGGTCATTGAGGAAGAAGCATCTTGTTCCAGAGAATCATTGAGACAATTCAATGATGAGCTATCTATGTAATATCAGAGGTTCAATTTTTGGGAGTTTATGACAGATGCATTAGAACCCTAGTTCTGGGTACTGTCACCATGTGTTAATCTGAGGCAGGTGAGGTGGGATCTGGAAAAATGAAGGCCCTATAATTCCTTGCATGATCCAATAAAGGACACATGTTCTCCTGAGTTCCACAAACAAAACTGGAGAAGTTATTTATTGTGGCCTCTCTATGTTCCTTTAGTACTTATCCTCCCAGCTTGTTAGGAACACCATTATGATTTTCAATCTAAGGTATGCATTGAAATATCACTTGCAGCCCAATGAGGACCTTGATCCTTAGCTGCTTACATAGCAGCCTCACCAGCAGCCTGAGTGAAAAAAAAGGGCACAGATTGGCATTGCGTTTCTAAGGTGATTAACTTTAGGGTATCTCAAATCTATCTGTAGTCTCACATGATTATGTCAACATTGCTTCTATTACGTTTAGAATAATAGAAAGTAAGTTTTAAGATCTCTTAATCTGCATACCTATAAAGTCAAAATTTAATCTAACTTTTCAAAATAGTGATTGTCACTTTTACCTTGTATCTTTGAGTTGTGAGTAAGTGAAATCAGATGATCAAAATGTGAAGAGTTGGATAAGTAATTGAGCTCTAGCAACAAGGTCATTACACAAGTCTGAAATTTTGTGCTGGCAGAATGGTGAGCCTTCTTTGAAGCATTTGAATACTTTAAGTGTGTAGAGCGCTGTAATTCAGAATTAAGTGCAGCCAGTTAAAGGTAAGTGCCTTGAAGGGGCAGAGAGAATCAAGAATGAAAATGTCTATATGGAGGCAGGAAACAAAACCTATGGGTAAATAGCATCAGGTTTTTATCCCTACAATTCACCCGTAAGAGGGCGAGTTAGGTGAATATGTTCCTGCATAAAGTGAGTGTGTGGGAAGTTTTCTACTTTGGAATTTCACAACAGCCTTCAAAGAGAACAAAAGTTCACCATGTCCTGTAAGAGATGACACTGTTGTCTGCTATGTTTAAAGTACCAGGAAACAAATGAAAATGAGTGTATATAGGAACCTGGTAAGATACATATTAAACTATTATGCATCATATAACGAGAACAAAATTTAATGCCTCAATGCAATATCTGTTACTTAGTTTCACATTTACTCTTTTTTAATGCATTTATTTTAGCCAATCTTTATTATTTGTTACAGAGTCTTCTTAGAGTCATACTTCACAGGGCACAAAGAACACAAAGTAAGGTCCTACATCCATTCTGTTTTACACATTAAAGCACTTAAACCCGAAGGCAACAAACTAACACACATTATGGGCTTCAATTTTGGGTATGTGGCATTCGTCAGTGAAATATAGTACTGCAATGACATTGTACAGAGATGCCATGCATTTCAGCAGGATTTGGAATGTAAGGACTGCCTGGGTTGAAATATGCATCAATATGGGCAACAGATTAGTTGAATTTCAGACACTGGCTAGGAATAAGTCATAAGCGTAATAGATGATGAAAATGGTGAATCTTCCAACGACTGACATTGCGATTTATACTTACCAAGTTGGCTATAGATGGCAAAATTATGCTCTGCTGGTCAAAGCAAACTAAGCCAGTTGTCATTAGTCATTGGCCGACACATACATTAATTACTGAAGATCTAATTTAATGTCTGCTGACCATGCTGCTTCACCATTTTTTAATCATTTTATTTCAACAATTAAATATTTTATTTTGGAACGTTGACAATAAAATTACCTTAAGGAGTATAACTGATACCCAAGAAAACAAGGTTTGGAGCTGGATGAACACAGCAGGACAAGCAGCATCTTAAGAGCAAGAAAGCTGACGTATCGAGCCTAGACCCTTCTCTAGGCCCGAAACGTCAGCTTTCCTGCTCCTAAAACGCTGCTTGGCCTGCTGTATTCATCCAGCTCCACACCTTGTTATCTCGGATTCTCCAGCATCTGCAGTTCCTATTATATCTGTAATTGATAACCAAGTCTTTTTCTGTAAGTAACTACTGTTTAAAAAGATTCTGAAAATTCTCATTACACTTTTAGTTAAGAAACAGCATAAAAATCAACCTTAAATATGGTCAAGACTAAAACATCACCCATGAACAGGCAACACCTTCTTCCCCTGTTAAATCATTTCCTTCTCCGACTGCAAATAATCAATTGTACAAGACAGAGAAGTGCAAATTTGGTTCAAATCCAATAGAATTGTAGGTAGTTTTGAGTCAAAGTTTGAAATGCAATTATGCTAAGGTGCTGCAACTCTGAAATGCAGTAACAGCACTGAACTGCAACATTTTAGGACTTTAACATAGGGTCTGATGTCGCAATCCTTTGTTCCTGCACATTGCCTGTGTACCTGCTCTTTCGGCAGTGAGAGCTCCTGACGCCACACATTAGACACAAAAGCAAGTTGCTTTATAATTAATATAGCTTTATAATTAATATAGTGTAATGCACAAAACAAACACTAAGACAAACCAAAGAATAATTACAGCTTCATGCAAGTTTCATAACAGGATCAACCTAGTCGTTACTATAGCAACGGAAGTACAAATTGTAAAGATTTCCTTGCTCACGATCTCTTTCCCCTTTTGGACATACGTGTGCAGCTTTATCCATGCTCAGAAATACTCTTATATCTATGGTGTAAGTCAGTGCTCACATGGGAAAAACTGCAGTTAGTGAAGAGGGTACAGTTATGAATGCTTCTACTTCAATTCTAACCATTATGTGTACCCATAATTCAATAACATTGCTTGACTTTTTCTTTTATGTAACAAAGCATTATATTTCTATAATGACTGAAATTTCCGGGTTGTAATAACCAAAATCAAAGCTTGAAAACTGGAGAGTAATTCCCCACTGCCCCACAACATCATCAGTCACTTGCCTCCCACTCACAGCTAAAGCAGCAGGATCAGCGTTTGCATCAAGTCATTGCTCATGATTTAGTCCCATCAGACCAATTAGATTGCAACATATTCTTTCTCTGCTTTGAACTATTAGAAGTATTGTTTTTTACTCTATAATAACAATACATTATGCTTTTATTCCATTATTTATTTGTTGCACGTTAAGCGCTTCTGAAGTCTTGCATTATGGATTGTCATTATTTTCTTGAAAGGAAAGACCAAAAATTGACACCATTGGTGGGCCTGGATTGAAATATTTTAGCGCTAATAAAACACTATAACTGTAAATCAATAATGTATTGATCTCTGCACTTGATGTGTCAGAAGATTATTTGACTTGTAAAAAAAAATTGAACTGGAGTAGGGAAAGATATCATTGGTTTTATGTAAAGGTTTGTACAAATATCACTAATACACCAGCCAATAGATACACATGTACCAGTAATATAACTGAATGCTAACAGCATGGAAGGAGACCATTTAAACCATTGTGTCTTGAGCTGACCCTCCACAGAGCAACTTATAGAAAAATACGTGATACTTTGTTTTGTCTTAAACACTTGCAGGGAAAAAAAACAAAACGTTTGCCAAAACTAACCCCTTCAAACCGCAAATACATTTTGACAAATCAGAAAGTACCCTTAAGAATTAAAAATAAAGTACCAAATTATTGTGGTCAGAGATAATGGGAACTGCAGGTGCTGGAGAATCCAAGATAACAAAGTGCGAAGCTGGATGAACACAGCAGGCCAAGCAGCATCTCAGGAGCACAAAAGCTGACGTTTCGGCCTTAGACCCTTCATCAGAGAGGGGGATGGCGAGAGGATTTTGAAATAAATAGGGAGAGAGGGGGAGGCGGACCGAAGATGGAGAGAAAAGAAGATAGGTGGAGAGGAGAGTATAGGTGGGGAGGGAGAGAGGGGATAGGCCAGTCCAGGGAAGACAGGCAGGTCAAGGAGGTGGGATAAGATTAGTAGGTAGGAAATGGAGGTGCGGCTTGAGGTGGGAGGAGGGGATAGGTGAGAGGAAGAACAGGTTAAGGAGGCGGGGACAAGATGGGCTGGTTTTGGGATGCAGTGGGGGGAGGGGACAAGCTGGGCTGGTTTTGGGATGCAGTGGGGGAAGGGGAGATTTTGAAGCTTGTGAAGTCAACATTGATGCCATTGGGATGCAGGGTTCCCAAGCGGAATATGAGTTGCTATTCCTGCAACCTTTAGGTGGCATCATTGTGGCACTGCAGGAGGCCCATGATGGGCATGTGGTCTAAGGAATGGGAGGGGGAGTTAAAATGGTTCATGACTGGGAGGTGCAGTTGTTTATTGCAAACTGAGTGGAGGTGTTCTGCAAAGCAGTCCCCAATCCACCTGCTTTGTTTCCCCAATGTAGAGGAAGCCACACCGGTTAGAGTGGATACAGTATACCACATTGGCAGATGTGCAGGTGAACACCTCTTCCAGATAAGAATGTGCAGGTGAACATCTGCTTAATATGGAAAGTCATCTCGGGGCCTGGGATGGGGGTGAGGGAAGAGGTGTGGGGGCAAGTGTAGCACTTCCTGCGGTTGCAGGGGAAGGTGCCAGGTGTGGTGGGGTTGGAGGGGAGTGTGGAGCGGACAAGGGAGTCACAGAGAGAGTGGTCTCTCTGGAAGGCAGACAAGGGTGTGGATGGAAAAATATCTTGGGTGGTGGAGTCGGATTGTAGGTGGCGGAAGTGTTGGAGGATGATGCGTTGTATCCCTGGTGGGGTGGTATGTGAGGACGAGGGGGATCCTCTTAGGGTGGTTGTTGCGGGGGCGGGGTGTGAGGGATGTGCTGCAGGAAATGCGGATGACGTGGTCAAGGGCGTTCTCGACCACTGTGGGGGGAAAGTCGCGGCCCTTGAAGAACTTGGACATCTGGGACGTGCGGGAGTGGAATGCCTCATCCTGGGAGCAGATGCGGCGGAGGCGAAGGAATTGGGAATAGGGGGTGGAATTTTTGCAGGAGGGTGGGTGGGAGGGGGTGTATTCTAGGTAGCTGTGAGAGTCGGTGGGCTTGAAATGGACATCAGTTACAAGCTGGTTGCCTGAGATGGAGACTGAGAGGTCCAGGACAGTGAGGGATGAGTTGGACATGGCTCAGTGAATTTGAGTTTGGGGTGGAAGGTGTTGGTGAAGGGG
This sequence comes from Stegostoma tigrinum, assembly GCF_030684315.1. NCBI lineage: Eukaryota > Metazoa > Chordata > Chondrichthyes > Orectolobiformes > Stegostomatidae > Stegostoma > Stegostoma tigrinum. The sequence continues at coordinate 80,689,990 of NC_081358.1, forward strand.
ATGAACTGTTCGAGCTCCTCTTGGGAGCAAGAGGTGGCGCCAATGCAGTCATCAATGTAATGGAGGAAGAGGTGGGGTTTGGGGCCTGTGTAGGTGCGGAAGAGGTTCCACATAACCCCGCACAGCCTGTTTCTATCTCCTTCCCAAATTCCACAAATCCGCTTGACCCCCTTGGCCGACCTAATGTCTCCACCTGCTCCTGCCCCACCAAACTCATCTCCGCCTATCTGGACTCCATTTCCTCCCTTTTGGTCCAGGAACTCCCCACCTACATCCGTGACATCACCCACACCCTCCACCTCGTCCAAAACATCCAATTCCCTGGCCCGCAACACGTCATTTTCACCATGGACGTCCAGTCCCTATACACCTGTATTCCTCATGCAGATGGCCTTAAGGCCCTCCACTTCTTCCTATCCCGCAGTCCCGCCCAGTTCCCCTCCACTGACACCCTCAACTGCCTAGCCAAACTCGTCCTCACCCTCAACAACTTCTCTTTTGCTTCCTCCCACTTCCTACAGACAAAGGGGGTGGCCATGGGTACCCGCATGGGCCCAAGCTATGCCTGCCTCTTTGTATGTTATGTGGAACAGTCCCTCTTTCGCACCTACACAGGCCCCAAACCCCACCTCTTCCTCCATTACATTGATGACTGCATCGGCGCCACCTCTTGCTCCCAAGAGGAGCTCGAACAGTTCATCCACTTCACCAACACCTTCCACCCCAACCTCAAATTCACCTGAGCCATCTCCAACTCATCCCTCACCTTCCTGGACCTCTCAGCCTCCATCTCAGGTAACCAGCTAGAAACTAATGTCCATTTCAAACCCACCGACTCCCACAGCTACCTAGGATACACCTGCTCCCACCCAACGTCCTGCAAAAATTCCATCCCCTATTCCCAATTCCTTCACCTCCGCCGCATCTGCTCCCAGGATGAGGCATTCCACTCCCGCACGTCCCAGATGTCCACGTTCTTCAAGGACTGCAACTTCCCCCCATGGTGGTTGAGAATGCCCTTGGCCGCGTCGCCCGCATTTCCCGCAAGAATCCCCCTCGTCCTCACATACCACCCCACCAATCTCCAGATACAACGCATCATCATCCAACACTTCCGCCACCTACAATCCGACCCAACCACCCAAGGCATTTTTGCACCCCCACCCTTGTCTGCCTTCCGGACAGACCACTCTCTCCATGACTCCCTTGTCCGCTTCACACTCCCCTCCAACCCTACCACACCCGGCACCTTCCCCTGCAACCGCAGGAAGTGCTACACTTGCCCCCACACTTCTTCCCTCACCCCATCCCAGGCCCCAAGTTGACTTTCCATATTAAGCAGATCTTCACCTGCATATCTGCCAATGTGATATACTGTATCCACTGCACCCAGTGTGGCTTCCTCTGCATTGGGGAAACAAAGCGGAGGCTTGGGGACTGCTTTGCAGAACACCTCCACTCAGTTTGCAATAAACAACTGCACCTCTCAGTCGCAAACCATTTTAACTCCCCCTCCCATTCCTTAGACCACATGTCCATCATGGGCCTCCTGCAGTGCCACAATGATGCCACCTGAAGGTTGCAGGAATAGCAACTCATATTCCGCTTGGGAACCCTGCAGCCCAATGGCATGAATGTTGACTTCAGAAGCTTCAAAATCTCCCCTTCCCCCACTGCATCCCAAAACCAGCCCAGCTCACCCCTTCCCCTCACTGCATCCCATAACCAGCCCATCTTGTCCCCGCCTCCTTAACCTGTTCTTCCTCTCACCTATCCCCTCCTCCCACCTCAAGCCGCACCTCCATTTCCTACCTACTAACCTCATCCCACCTCCTTGACCTGTCCGTCTTCCCTGGACTGGCCTATCCCCTCCCTAACTCCCCACCTATACTCTCCTCTCCACCTATCTTCTTTTCTCTCCATCTTCAGTCTGCCTACCCCTCTCTCCCTATTTATTTCAGAACCCTCTCCCCATTCCCCTCTCTGACGAATGGTCTGGGCCCGAAACATCAGCTTTTGTTCTCCTGAGACGCTGCTTGGCCTGCTGTGTTCATCCAGCTTCACACTTTGTTACCAAATTATTGTGCTCACATGTGATTCTGGAAATTTCTGTAAGGGTGTTTTGAAGAGCTTAGTGTTAACAGCTTACAGCTGCAACTCATTTAAATTTTTAAAAGTTTAATGTGATTTGCATTAAGCCCTTTCAGAACTGTGACAGATTGCCCATTCAAGGCAATTTGGAAATTATTTCACAGACAATATTCCGCTTTTTTTGGATTTCCCTGGGTATTTAGCACACTTCAATTGTTATCTTGAAAAAAAGACTCTGCACAGCTTTCTTACCTCTCCCAAATAAGAATGAAGCTGCAAAATCTTCAGAATAAAATTATTTCTGCTATACATGGACCGAGTCTCTTGAACCCAATAACACAGACAGCCTCTACGGAAGCTGACTCGTACTCGTGATTTAAATTTTGAAAATGTTAAAGATTTTCTTTTCGTCTGTGTGCGAGGGCCAAAAAGGACCTGTTCTGTTAATAACAGCTGCAGGCAGTGAGTAGCTTTTCTGGATCTATAGAACTACTAATTTGATTTATATGAAGGAAAAATTATGGTTGTGAGATGATGCAGTGTATCGGACTATTGTTGTTTGCTTTTGGGATCTCATTTACACCCAATTAAAGCTGACTCTAGCAACTTTAATGGATTTAAGTGATTTGAAACTAACTGACATTTTATTCATTTGCTGCTAATCAGTGCAAAATTGTTAGTTCATGTTCAAGGACGGCAGAGGCATACAACCTGCGAAATGGATTCTAAAAGACTAGAAATCAATCTCTTGCTATGTGCTAAATGTTATGGAATTGTGAGAGTATTTATAAATACCATAGTTTCAGTCAGTATAGCAGAAAACATCTTCCCTTTATTTTAAAGATGACATGGGAAAATGTCAAAATTGCAACATGATTTACAGGCCTTTTGGATCAACCAGTCTAATCCTCCACGCAAGCAATTGTCCAAATTCCATGTTCCAGCCCTTTCCCCATGATTGAATTGAATTGAATTGAGTGAGCTGTATTGTCATGTGCCCCTCGAATGACTGCAGTGAAAAGTTTGCAATGTTACCACTTGGGATGTCATCTTGAGTACAAGATACCTAGGTACAGATACTTAAATATTTGGTACAGAATTGAAGGAATAATAGACAATAGGTGCTGGAGTGGACCATTCGGCCCTTCGAGCCAGCACCACCATTCATTATGATCATGGCTGATCATCCACAATCAGTATCCTGTTCCTGCCTTATCCGCATAACCCTTGATTCCACTAATAAATGAAAGTCCATCATAAGAATAAAGAGTTAAAAATATACTTGAATTACAGTCCTTATCATCAAGTCCGTGCCAGCAGCTAGCCTCCAGATCACACTGGGCTAAGTCTCCAGACCACAGTAAGCTTCAAAACTCAATGCCTTTTCTCCAGTCCACAAAGGCCTCATCTTGCCACAGCCTCCAGTCTGGGCCTTGGGCCTGGGACTCGCCTCCTCCCACCAACCTCTAGTCTGGGACTCGCCTCCCCACACCGACCTCAGGCGGTACTCACCTCCCCACGCTAGTCTCCGGTCTGGGACATGCCTTCCTGCACCCATCTCCGGTCTGGGACATGCCTTCCTGCACCTACCTCCGGTCTGGGACTCGCCTCCCCACACTGACCCCCAGTCTGGGACTCACGTGCCCACACTATCACAGTATGTATCTATCTAGCTCACTCATTAAAGGTTAGTCTGTACCTCAATAGCTAATTATCAAAGCATTCCAATTCTCATAACTCTACATAAAAAGGTTTTGTCTGCTCATTACCCTAAATATCTAACATTTCACCATTCATGTTCCCCAGTTATAGACTTCTCAATCATTGCAATCTGTTTCTATCCGCTCTTACCTTATTCCTTCATGATATTGATACCTCTTCTAAGTCATTTGCAAAATTACAGAAGTCTCTACTGTCATCTCATCTAACTGATTGTCATTGCTGAGGGAGGGCTAAGGAAACATTTCCCCCACCAGGAATGCTTGGCAAGAAACCCACAGGCGAATCAGGAAGCCACTTCTTCCTTTCCTTGTTAACCTGAGGAATGACAGGATCTAGCATTGAATATGGATGCTCTATTCATCTCTCTCTCAGCCTTCTGTGTGGATCTCTGGTACCCACTAGGTGGTTTGCTCGAAAGAGCTTTCTTTGATGGTCATTTTTTCTTTTATTTATGCATTCTCAAAATGTGGATGTTACTGGTAAGGCCATAATTTATTGCACAACATTCACTGCTTTTGAGAAGGTAGCAGTCGGCTACCTTTTGAACTGTTGCAGCTATACCACATAAGTAAAGCCATAGTACTGTTCAGAAGAAAGGTCAAAGACCTTTGACCCAATGGAAATGTGGGAATGCACGTATAGTTCCAATACAAAACGGAAATTCCTGGAGAATCTCAGCAGGCCCTGCGGCATCTGTGGAGAGAAATCAGAATTACATTTCAGGTCAAGTGACCCTTTCTCAGTTCTGATTCCATGTTCCACGATGGGAAACTTGGGAGGAAACTTTCCGATGGTGACGTTCCCATGAATCTGCCACCCTTGTCCTTTGTAAACATTAAGCAGAATGCCCTGGCAAGCAATGAACTACAAGGTTCTGATGGAAATCTAAGAAATAGAAGTGATTACTTTGAAAATCTGTCCCTTGCTAATGGATAATTGAAGAAGCTATTGGGAGAAAATACCCTGAAACAAAGTATTTCAATATGTTCCCAAGAGGAGAAATCGATATTAAACAAAAAAAATTCTTAAATTGGGCTAAAGTTGGCTCTGACTAAATTCCTTGGACAACTCAAGATAGACAGAAAAGAACGATTCAAACGATTCTTGCCAATTTTGGCCAAATGCTTTGGCTAGCTCACCAAGAACAAAACATACAAAAGGCACAGCTCCTTATGGATTAACTTCATTTGTTTGTTTGTCAGGTTCACAAATGTTTCTGAGGAGACTGGCACTCAGTTACAGAGAATCACAAATCTCGGACCAATAAATAATTCCCATCTGTTACAAGGCTAATGCATCAATCTAAGCATCTTGAAAAGCACTTTTGGCTTTGATCCCGTTTTGGGTAATCTGTGCCTGCCAGACCAAAACCTTACGGCACTCATCAGAATATGATTGTGAGTGAATGTTCACCAATGTGAGATGACTTGTGCTGGTATAGGGCATTATGTGTCCCTGCATGTTCTGGCTCTCCTACCTCTTCTTTAAAGGTGGGCGACTTTCCTTCAGCTGTCTCTGAAGCTGCCTTCTCCAAAGTCCGATCTGTACCAGAATGTTCATTCTGTCACATCTTTCAAATTACACCTAGTGAAGAATTCCATGTCATCAGAGGACTCCACATGAGCATTAATGCTTACATTCAGCAGAGGCTGTCTTGTACCCATTCTTAGGTCACCCACTCAGTCGTTTCCTTTAATTTCTCAACATCTCCTATGCAGTGACCCACATACTGGCCACTGTGTTCCAGGTTTTCCTTTTCCATCCGAGTCAGAACAGTGAGGTGGGGACACACTCCCATATTTTTGGAATCAAGCATTACAGAATTAGAATCAAAAGAGCCTCACATTGTTGCTATTGTTAATCATCCACCAACAATATGCACACATTACTCTGGTAACAGACTGATCAGCAATTGTTTACTGTCTTCATTAATAACTCTAAGGAGGGTGCAGAGTATCTACATTTGCTGACAATACTGAAAGAGGTGGGCAGTTATGTTGTGATAAGAACATAAGAAATCTGGCAAAGGATATAACCAACAAGATTGCGTGAATGGGCAAAAAAATTGGCAGATAGAGTTTCAAGTGGGAAGTGTGAGGTCATGAATTCAGTAGGAAGAATCAAAAGGTAGCCTATTAGTGAAATGGAGAGGAACTCCAAAAAGTACAACGCAGAGGGATCTGAGTATTCTTCTACATGAACAACAAAAAGTTAGCATGCAGGTAATTTAGCAATTTAATTAAATTGGCGAGTAATTAAGAAGGTAAATTGAGTGCTGGCCCTTATTGCTAAGGGTGTAGAGCTTAACAGTAGAGAAGTTTTGTTACAACTGTATGGAGTGTTGGTGAAGTGGTATCTGGAGTGTTGTGTGCAGTTTTAATTCATGTGTTTAAGAGAGGATGCACTGGCATTGGAGATCAAAAGAGATTCATTAGGCCAATTCCTGGGATGAAAGGGTTGACTTATCAAGAACAGCCAGGTAGCTTAGGCATTTATTCATTCAAGTTTGGCAGAATGAGGTATGATCTTATTGAAACATGTATGTTTCTGATGTGCCATGACAGTGTAGATATTGTGAAGACGCTTCCATTAGTGGAGTGTCTTGAACTTGGAGACTATCCCCTTATTTTATAACTGTTATTTAAAATGTGAGGGAATGTCTTCTCCCAGAGAGTAGTGAATGTCTGGAATCCTGTTCCCCCAGAGAGTTGTGGAGGCTTGATCATTGCAAGTATTTGAGGAGGAGGTAGATAGCTTTATGAAATATAGAGGATTGAAAGCTATATTATGCAGGCATGAAATACGGGTTGAGGCCCTGGGCAAATCAGCCCATGATCTTATTGAATGTCAGCTCAATTTACAGCTCATGTGGAACAGTGGCAGTGCACCTATCTCTGGACCTGGGTGCAAGTTTCATCTGCCCCAGAGGTGTTCAATAACATGTCCTGAATGGCAGGCCAGCCTTGAGGGGCTGAATGGCTTACTCCTGTTCTTGTTTCTTAATTTCCTGCACGAAGCAACGCAGAAGTTATCTACCTAAAGCCTATCACAAATAGTGGAATTCTTCTCATTTCGTTCTAAACAAATATAGAAACCAATTCACAAGCGGTAACCTTAACAACGCATGTTGCCAGTAAGCTTAACCATTATTGGCTGAATAAATTCCAGCAGCACCATTACACATACCTAAGAGGGGAAGTGTTTCTCAGCCTCAAGTGAAGCTAGCCTTCTGCTATCTTTCCTGCGATTAGTTAAATGATGTGTAACATGGGGTGAATATAAACATCTGGATTTCTGGGTACATTGGTATAATGATGTTTAGAAAGCAGAATCAAAATGATTTTATGAGAAAGACCGAGATAAATTACTACAGGTTAAAGGTGTTCAAGGGCGTGGGGATAAAACGGGAAAATGGCATTGAGACAGAATATTAGACATGATCATATTGAATGATGGAGAGGAATTGAAGGGCTGAATGGCTTCCTCCTGCTCCTTGTTGACACATCTCTGTGAAAGGGAAATCATGTTTGACAAGCATATTAGAACTTACTGAGGATGAAACTAATAAAGAAGATGAGGAAGAATGACTACATATTGGCTATATAAAATTTCATAAGAAATTCATATTGTACTACAAAAGAGATTGCTACATAGTGTTGTGTAGCACATGGTAAATGGGATAGACTTTGAACTGATCTAGCAACTCAGGACTGGACAGCCATGAGGCGCTGTGGGCCATCAACAGCAGCAGAATTGCACTGCAGCACAACCTGTAACCTTATGGCCAGGCATATCCCCCACTGAACCATTACCATCAAGCCAGGGAATCAACCCCATTCAATGGATAGTACAGAAGGACATGCCAAGAGCACCACCAAGCATATTGGAAATGTTAACAATCTGCTGAAGTGATCCAACAGGACTATTTGCATCCCAAACAGGGTAAACAGCATAGAGCAGCAAGAGATAGACAGGGATAAGCATCCCACAACCAACAGATCAGATCGAAGCTCTGCAGTCCTGCAGCAATCAGTCATGGATGGTAGTGATCAATTAAAAAACTCATTGGAAGAGGCGGCTCTACAAATATCCCCGTCGTCAGTGATGAAAGAGCCCACACATTGGGTAAAAGATAAGGATGAAACATTTGCAGCAATCTTCAGCTGGAGTATTGAGTGGATGATACACCTTGGCCTGCTCCAGTGGTCCCAAGCTTCAGCCAGTTTGATTCACTCCACATCATATCAACAAGCAGTTGGAGGCAAAGACTATGGGCTCTGACAACAATCTGACAATAGTACTAAAGACTTGCATTTCAGAAATTCCCACTCCCCTAGCCAAGATGTTCCAGTAGAGTTACAACCCTGGCATCTACCTGACAATGTGGAAAATTGCCTAGCTACCTCCAATACATAAAAAAACAGGGCAAATGCAAATTGGCCAATTACCCACCATGAGTCTACTCTCAATCATCAGTAAGTGATGGAAGGTGTTTTCAACAGTGCTAACAAACAGCACCAGCTCAGCAATAACCTGCTCAGTGACACCAGTTTAGTTATCATCAGAGCCACTCAGCTCCTGACCCCATTATAGCCTCAGTTCAATATGGACAAAAGAGCTGAATTCCGGAGGTGAAGTGAGAGTGACAGCTCTTGACATAAAGACTGCATTTGACTGAGTGTGGGACCCTAGAAGAAATGGAATCAGTGGATATCAGGGGGCAAACTCTCCACTGGTTGAAGTTGTACCTGGCACAAAGGAAGACGGCTATCATTGCTGGAGGTCAGTCATCTCAGCTCCAGGATAACCCAGTAGGAATTCTTTAGCCTAACCACCTTCAGCTGCTTCACCAATGACCTTCTTTCCATCATTAGGTCAGAAGTGGGGATGTTCACTGATGATTGCACAATGTTCAGCAGAATTCCTGACTCCTCATTTACTGAAGCAATCCATGCCCAAATGCAACATGATCTGGTCAGTATCCAGGTTTGGGCTGACGGGTGGCAGGCAACATCTGTGCTACACAACTGCCAGGAAACAATTATTTCCAATGAGAGACAATCTGACCTCTACATCTTGAAATTCAAGAATTACCATACTAAATTCCACGACTCTCAACATCCTTAGTGTTACTGTTAACTAGAAACTCATCTAGACCTGCCACATAAACACAGTAGCTCCGAGAGCAGGTCAGAGGTTAGGAATACTTGGGAAAATAACTCACTTTCTGACTCCCCAAAGCCTGTGCACTATCTACAAGATGCAAGTCAGGATTGTGATGGAATACTCCCCACTTGCCTTGATAAGTGTAGCTCCAATAACACTCAAGAAGCTTGATACCATCCAGCCCGCAAGCATCCACTCCCTCCAGTACCAACACTCTGCAGCAGCAGTGTGTATTATCTAGAAGATGCACTGCAGAAATTCACCAAAGATCCTCAGGCAGCACATTCCAAACCCATAACCACTTCCATCTAGAAGGACAAGGGCAGCAGATACATGGGAATAACACCAGCTCCAATTTCTCCTGCAAGCCACTTACCATCCTGACTTAGAAATATATCACTGTTCCTTCTGTCACTCGGTCAAAATACTAGAATTCCCTTGCTGGGACCATTATGGGACAATGTATATTTCAGGAAGGCAGCTCACCACCACCTTTAAAAGGGCAACCAGGGACAGGCAATAAATACTGGACTAACCAGTGATGCCCAAGATCTATGAATGAATAAAATGAAAGGATTACTGTAATATAAGAGCCTGGTTTGAATGTTTGTTAACAAAGTTAAAACAGAGATGGGGGATGAATGGCCACTAGTGAGGTGGCAAGACATAAGCTAATGAATCTATTAACCATTCTGCTGATAGTTGGATTAAATTTCGTCATTTATCGTGTGCGTATCCACTAGTGAACAGCTTTCGCCAAATCTTAATTGGGCTCCTAATTTAAAAGTTTTGGTGTTTAGAAAACAAAAAGGGGTCCGGTACTAACAAGGACGCTCATTTTCTTTTTTTTCCTAACATAAATTGATCTTCTCACTAGCAACCCATCAGCTCTTATCCAATCATGGATTGGCATTGACAGAGGTCACTAAGATATTTTCCTAATCTCGTTTATGTCAACTTTCTGTCTGATAAGAAAATCAAAACAGTGAATATACAATATAGATCTCTTTGCTGATCCTGTTTAGGACATCTCTAAAAACTATTCTGCTGCATTAAGAAATTGATGACAGGGTGCCTTCATTAGATGATGCTTATAAATAATTAATTTTGTGGAAAGGCAAGATGGGATTACTGGAAGTGGATAGACAGTTTCTCATAAAACCATACATATTAGAGTAGGAAATATTATTACACGGTTTATGGAAAGAGATTTCGAAGAATAGGTGAGGAGGGGTAAATTAGTTCCCCCCTTTTTAAAACTCTTGGTTGGCCACTAAATACTTCAATTCTTTTTAGTATGCAGCTGTAATGCACTTCAATTCAAATGTAATTAGCTGAATTAAAATAAGGGAGTCAATTACAAGGCTCCCTTGAGTGAAAGATTTCTTTTTAAACTTATTAATCCTGAGAACTATAGCATAATCAAACTTACTTAAACATAAATGTGTATAAATATTTCTTATAATGTTTAAGAAAGGGACAACTTCCCATATAATTCTTCCCAAGCTTTTAGCTATCGTAACCTTATTCCAATTCTTGAAAATTTCCATAACCCCTTTGGAATAAATGAGAGAACAGTGGAAGCTACAATACGTGAAAGTGCAGGGTGAGGGAGACACAAAGATCCACATTGACTTTTCCTGCCTCAAAGTGCTTAGCCCAAAATTTCAGCTCATGACCCCATTTGGATACTCCCCCCCAATTTTGGGAATCTGTGATCTGGTACCAAAGGAAGATACAAACTGTGCAGTTTAAGAATTTCTCTGTGTCCTTACATTGTGTTTCTTGAACCTGAGACAATGACTATTTAATTCATGTCTTGTATCTCAAATGACAGCATAATTTTTAGAATCCTTGAGTTCTTTGTGAATGATGTTTCTCTGATTTGTTTTATCATCGATGATGGCATTTCAAATGATGAGAAGGGAATGAGGGAAGAAAGAGAGAGAGAGAGAAAATACTCCACATCCTTTGTGTTACTAATTCATTTTCTTTCTCCTGTCATGAAACATTGGTCATTTGTTTATTCCTGAGTTTGGCTCCATTGTTGTACAAAGCTGGATAATTGCTGAAGACCATTTCACATCCAATATATGTGCAACCTCTTGTACAAGTATGAACAAAATAGCAATGCAAGTTTCAATGTCATTTGATAAAATTGTGATTTTAATCTAGTCAGTTTTGATTATCCTATATTGTTTTCCTGAACTTACCTTTATCAGCAGTTAGATGATCGTTGCTGCCATTTCTGGTTAATAATTCTTGTTTTCTAAATCCAATTTTAGACCACTAAGGTCTTAGGTTTTAAAATCGAATGATGGAATTTGAAAATTTATTTTCAATATTTTATCAGACTTTATCAACTTCCAAACAGGAGAAACAGATGCAAAAACTATGTGGAAATTTATAGTGTGTTGGAGGGGGAGGGGGTGGAGGAGAAAAGTTGGAGACTTTTCTAATCAGGGGGTGTCCCCAATGGTCAAATGATAGTAGTCTCCAAAGATATGCCCATTTTACTTCAGCCCTTTGTAAAAACTGCAGAACAAAAACAAGCTACCCACTCCTGTCTGTGTATCTGAACTTTATTCTGTCATGGGCAGGGTAAGATTGGAATAGCATTGATGAGTTATATGCAAATGGTGGACAATCTGCCAATTTTGAAGGTTACCAATCCTTCTTGTTGTGCATTTGTACTTGGGATGGATGCAAAAGTGGGGGAAAAGTCACTCCCTGCCAACAATACATCTGTTGGGATCAGATAATGTCAAACTCCTAATTTTGTTCCTTTGCGTTTACAGTTTCCATGATCGGAGCAATACAAACAGGCAATATCAAAATTTAATGCAAAAACACACAACCTGCATTTAATCTATTTATTTTAGCCTGGATTCAAAATGGACTTATTTGCTTAGGGGTGTTGCCTTTCTGAGTTTTAATCCTTCACTGTCTATCTTGTCTTAAAATCCCTACAGTGTGGAAGCAGGCCATTCAGCCCATTGAAATCCCCTGCATTTCCCATGGCTAAACCCTCTAGCTTGCACACAACAGGTGACAAATTTTCTGTCAGTAAAATATCTATCCCTGCCATTTATAAATGTGGGATAACATCCACTGTTTCCAAACTGCAATAAATTCAGTATCTAAGCAAACTTTAAGATATCTCTATATGTTTCCCAATGAGCTCTTTTTACTGGAATTTAACCTTTTTTCAAAGTATGTAATGTTTGTAATGAGGTCAGCCGGGTGGATTTCAGAGAATATGAGTTCCCTAACTGAGACTGATAATGTGGTTCAATCAGGGAGCTCTGGCTAACAAATAAAGAGGGGGTTGGCCTGAGTTTCTGGTGCCTGGCTCTGAATGAGGTGGTGCTAAAATAGAATGAGCTTGAAAGAAAATATGGTGACTTGGTGACATAATATTTATTTCATGGTAGAACGTCTTTAAATTTTCCAACAACGAAGACAGATGACACTTGATGACTTGGAGAATGTTGATCTTTTGCTTTCTGGTTGTTTTAAACACTCAGTTATCATAGTTCCTTGTGATACAAACTGTGATGGCTATTGTGTTTAACTGTCATGCCTGAGTGGACACCAACCACCTGCCGTGCTACAGACACTGGCTTGGCAGCTTCTTTAAATTCTTTAAATTTTAGAATGCTAAAGCAAACAAATTTCATTTTCATGTATTGTCTACCTGTAGTGGAAGGACTTCTATGATCTCCCATTCATATCTTTCCATTTAATATTTGGGATTGGTTCTATTTTTGCTGTCTGGCTTCTCTTTTCCTTATGCCCTATGGAAATAATGCATACCTCTCCCTTAATTCTAGTTGTTCTGTGACAGTTTCAGATCTAAGCCCATTGAGATTATGGGCCACATGTTTAATAGTCAGCTACAATGATAGGCCAGCTGGACACTGCTTCCCTCTGTTCCTCTACATATGCCCAAACTGGAAACAGTTTTGAGCTCTTCAACAAGAATTACCTCATGGATGTTTTCATAGGTTCCTCAGTTTGAAGTGTTCTCATCCATCAGTCAAAAATGAACGACACAAACTCCAGGTAGATCTGATTCTGCCTTTTCTTGAGGGCATGGAATTTAATCCTATACACCTGTCACAAACTGAAATGCACTTAAATTAGCCTTTTTACTGCCTCATTGTCAGCGACATTCTCCTTGGGTAAGTGTGAATAAACTTCATGAGCTTTCCCTGTCAATGTGTTCAATAATGGAAAGGCCTATTGTTGGAATGATCCTCATGTACCGCCCCACCAACCTTCGGATCCAACGTAGCATCCTCTGACACTTCTGCCATCTGCAATCCGACCCCACCTCCAAAGATATTTTTTCCTCCCCACCCTTGTCTACTTTCTGGATGGACCACTATCTCTGTGACTCCCTTGTCCGCTCCACACTCCACTACAACCCCACCACATCCGGCACTTTCCCCTGCAACCGTAGGAAGTGCTACACCTGCCCTCACACCTCCTCCATCATCCCCATCCCAGGCCCCAAGAAGACTTTCCACATCAAGCAGATGTTCACCTGCACATCCGCCAATGTGGTACACTGCATCTGCTGTACCTGTTGTGCCCTCCTCTACATTGGGGAAACCAAGCGGAGGCTTGGGGACCACTTTGCAGAACACCTACTCTTGGTTTGCAATAAACGACTGCACCTCCCAGTTGCAAACCGTATCAACTCCCCCTCCCATTCCTTAGAGGACAGGTCCATCCTGGGCATCCTGCAGTGCCCCTACGATGCCACCCGAAGGTTGCAGGAACAGCAACTCATATTCCGCTTGGGAACCCTGCAGCCCAATGGTATCAATGTGGACTTCACCAGCTTCAAAATCTCCCCTTCCCCCACCGCATCCCATAACCAGCCCAGTTCGTCCCCACCTCCCTAACCTGTTCTTCCTCTCACCTATCGCCTCCTCCCACCTCAAGCCGCACCTCCATTTCCTACCTACTGACTTCATCCCGCCCCCTCGAACTGTCCATCCTCCCCGGACTGACCTATCCCCTCCCTACCTCCCCACCTACACTCACCTCTACTGGCTCCATCCCCACCTCTTTAACTTGTCTGTCTCCTCTCCACCTATCTTCTCCTCTCTCCATCTTCGGTCCGCCTCCCCGTCTCTCCCTATTTATTTCAGCAACCCTCTCCACCTCCCCCACTTCTGATGAAGGGTCTAGGCCCGAAACATCAGCTTTTGTGCTCCTAAGATGCTGCTTGGCCTGCTGTGTTCATCCAGCCTCACACTTTGTTATCATAGGAACAGCTGTGCGAGCCTTTCAAAGCCTTTTCAAATGTAGCATTAAATGGATGAACTTGAATACATCAGTCATTTATTCTGAGTTGGTTATCATTCCCTGACTGGATCTGTCTTCATTGGAATTCTCCTTTCTCAACTGTCTCCCTTTCTCTTCTCCCTTCCCTGAAATTCTTTATCTTCTTTCAATTCTTATCTCTTTCTCATTCTCACTGTTGCAATTCCCTTTCCTTTTGCTTTTGGTCAGGATTCCACTTCTGCTCTTAATTGTTCCAATAGAAATTTCTTTATTTCACTAACATCTGCTTCCAGAACTAGATATTTTGCTACATGTTTTGCAATATCTTTTGTTTTTGGCTTTCAAGCAGAATGCCATCTCTGCATACCTAGCTACTCATTTTAATTTTGTAAGTATAAGCATTTAATTTTTCAAAAACATTCCATGCTGCTCTATAAAGTAGTAACATGTTATATGGACAGTTTAGTACTTCAGCTTACAGACCCCGTGAAAACATTTTTGTTTTGCTTAAATAAAAAGCTTTAAAGGTGGTAATTTATTTCTCTAATTACAATTTCTTTTATTAACCTGTGGAAATTTACCAATCTAATTCATACATTTGTTATGACTAGGTGAGGAGAGGTAAAAAAATGGTTCTCTTCTTGCTATTTAACTCTTGTTTGGCAGCAACTAAGATTAAATTTCTTTTTGGCATGCAGTAATATCATACTTCCATTCAAATTAAAGTTAAAATGAAGAAGCTAATTACAAAGTTTCCCCAATAGAAGAAAGAGTAATGTTACAACTTGCAATTCCCGAAAATATAATGAAACATGACATCAATGGTTCACAGAAACACAGCTACAAAGTTTTAAAAAGGAAGGATGTTTTATAAAATGTTATTAGCCCATAAGAAATTTTAGTTGAACGGGAAACCATGGCTGTTTAGTTGATGCCTTGCTTTCTCAACACAGTGAAATTTGTAATATCTAGAGTTCTTGGTGAACTGTTAGTCCTCTGCTTTGCTGTATCAATATGCTGACTTTCAAAGCAAGGAACAGGAGTCTTCCAGTCTTTGATGTTGCCAATCTATTTTCATTCTCTGTTTGCATCTCTACAAAGAAGCTATTTCACTGACAAATCACCTGAGTCTGGCTCTATTGTTTTTTTTCAAGTTAGTTTTAAGCAATATTTTCATGTCCAATATTTGCAAATCCTTATATAAAATGTAATGTAAAATTTCGTGATGTTTGACTAAATTGAGTGGTTTCAATGTCTTTACATAAATTTGTAATTGTAGTTCAGAGAATTTTATTTCGCATTGCTATCTGGAACATTCCTTAATCTCTTGCCAGGTGATATCTGCAGCAATTTTTTTTCGCCAGTTTTCTTTCTTATTAAAATCCATTTTAGTCCATGAAGGTGTCAGGTATTAAAATTAGATGATTGATATTGAAAATTGATAGTCATATTTTACCACCATCATGTCAAGATGGATAAACATTTATAGAGTTGAGGATAAATAGCATTGAAATGTGAAATGTCTTGTGTTCCAACTTTTTCCCTCATGAATTTCATGAAAAATACAGTAAGATTGAAGACTTTTTTTATTATTTTACTGCTTAAAAAGAAAGCAGATAAATGTAAATAAACCATTTTTTTTGAAAAGCAAACGAATAGAAGGAAAACTGTCATAAAGCTGTGGCACCTACAAATGCTTTAGAGTATTCTGATCTACCAGATTGATGTTGTAGATTTGTGACCTGAATTCTGAATAGCAGCTTTAACAGCTTATAGAATTAAGCAGTCATCTGGGCTGCAACAAGCTGTGAAAGAGATACTTTTCTTTAGAGAGGGGAATGCTTTGTAATCAAGTATATGTTTGTGCTATTCTTACTAACATGATACCAATTATTCAGTTTGACTTGTCAGCGTACACTGACTAATTAGGCAAGCTGCTTTTGTGAGAAGTGAGTGGAAGCAAAAAAGGAAAGTTGTAATGTGAATCATTCAAAGAAATGTAGATGACTGATTTCACTTTTGGTGGTCTGTCAATGGTGGCTTCTTGTTGATCAGGGAAGCTTTATTTACAGATAAATTGTATGCGACCATCAAAAACGATGGGCTGAATTTTCTCAAATGTTAGCTGTCAATTTCAAGGAGAGTTAAAGAGAGATTCAGTGAGCAAGAAGTTAGTAAATGGAATATAATGTAGAAAAATGTGAAAATGTTCAATTTGCAAGGGTGAACAAAAGAACAATATTTAAATGGGAAGAAAAACCTTGCAAGAAATGGCCACAAAGGGACTGGGGGCTGCTTGTACATGAAACATTGATTTAGCAAGTAGTCGGAGTAGAAGTGTAGGAAAGTCCTACCTGCAATTGTATAAAGTGCAGGTAGGATCACATCTAGAATACTGCAAGTAGTTTTAGTTTAGGAAAGATATCATTTCATTGGAGGCAGTTCAGAGATGGTTTACTGTCTTATGAGTAAACATTAAACAGGTTGAGACTACTTTCTGGAGTTCAGAAGAATGATAGCTGATCTCATTGAAACATGTACAATTCTTAAGGGGCTTGACAGGGTAAATGTTGAAGGGATGTTTCTCCACATGGGAGGGCCTAGGACTAGAGGGCATAGTCTTAGAATAATGGGGTGCCAATTTAAGATTGAGATAAGGACAAACTCGTTCTGAGTTATGGTCTTTGGAACTCCTTGCCACAGAGAGCAGAAGGAGCAGAGCCCTTTTATATGTTTAAGGCTGAGATAAATAGATTCTTGATCAGTCAGGGGATCAAGGGTTACAAGTTAAATAGTAGAAAGTAGCCATGAGGAATATCAGGTCAGCCATGATCCTATTGAATGGTGGTGCAGCCTCGATGGGCTGTGGCTTGTTCCTGTTCCAATTTCTTGTGGTCAGAGATAATGGGAACTGCAGGTGCTGGAGAATCCAAGAAACAAAGTGTGAAGCTGAATGAACACAGCAGGCCAGGCAGCATCTTAGGAGCACACAAGCCGACGTTTCAGGCCTAGACCCTTCATCAGAGAGATCCTTTATAAGGCTCTCTGATGAATTGTCTAGGCCTGAAACGTCAGCTTTTGGGCTCCTAAGATGCTGCTTGGCCTGCTGTGTTCATCCAGCTTCACACTTTGTTATTTCCAATTTCTTGTGGTCTTTGGTTTCTCTCGGTGAGTCCCAGTGAGTTTTCCCAAGCAATTTTAAGCTGTTCACCCAATTACCTATTCGTCCTTGGTGCCACTCACACTAGTTTGCACTCACCAGTGGCTAAAGTGCTCACTGCTGCTGGGAGCTGTTGATTTCCCACCCCCATATTGAAAGCCCAGCCCGAGGTAAAATGCTAAGGCCAGGAACTGACTTTTCATAGTTCCAGCTTGGGAAAAATTGCCACTGAGGTAGCCGTTAGAAGCAAGTTGAAACCCTGATTTGCTGGCATGGACGTGGAGGTGACAAGATGGGTGACCATCCTTTTTCCTCAGGATCACCAATTGATCCAAAGTTGCCAGCTAGTGTGGTATCCATGGCAATGCAACATGGATATTAATGCAATCTACAAGAGTACGTACTGCTATCTTCTCTCTCACACATCACACTTACACAAGTTCTGCTAATGCACTCGCTTCCCATCAAAGCTCAGCATCTACCACATCCACTGTTGCATGCTGTAGCTTCTCTCAATGGCTCTCATGAACTTCATCTCTCCCCAAATTACACTTCCTTCCTTCTCTCTGTATTTTTTAATCACTCATATGCGGCACCTCAGCAATCTTCCCCTGTGTGCACCAACTCTAAGATCTGTGCCAAACTCTCTCTTCTTTAACAATTTCTGTCCTTGGCTCAACCCAAGAAAATGTTTCAGGCTAAAACATTGACCTTCCTGCTCCTCGGAAGCTGTCTGGCCTGCTGTGATTTTCCAGCTCCACATTTATTGGCTGTAGCTTCCAGTATCAGCAGTCCTTACTGACTCATTCCAAGAGATAACAGCTGATCATAAGGCAGAGAGGGACAAGGCAGATGGTGGTCTGCTCAATGCTCTCCATACAAAGAAAATCCTTGAGCTCATGCAAGAGGGTAGCGGTCACTCACAAGGTGATTGTAAGACTCTGTATCCAAGTAACCATGTAAACTCTACTACCAATTGCTGTGCTGCATTTCCAATCCCAGCACTGATGATATTCTTAACATGCCCAATATTCTCCCCTATTTCATAACTCATTGTCTTTCTTGTCTTCCACTTGGCAGTAGAAGCATCCATATGGTCTTTTCTCTGAACAGGCTATCCTGTCCAGTCAACATACCCTCTTCCACATATGATATAATGTATGATTTTTGTATTTTAATATCATTTATTTATGAGTTTGGATTTTTGAATTTGAACTATTACCATTTGGAATTTGTGTCTGAAAAGGGATTTACTGATTAACTTAGAAGATCTAATTCAAGGGCGAACTATACAGTAAATGGCAAAGTCCTGGGGAAAATTGATGTTCAGAGAGATCTGGATGTTCAGGTCCATTGTTCCCTGAAGGTGGCAACGCAGGTCAATAGGGTGGTCAAGAAGGCATATGGCATGCTTTCCTACATGGGATGGGGTATTGAGTACAAGAGTTGGCAGGTCATGTTACTGTTGTATAAGACGTTGGTTTGGCCACATTTAGAGTACTGTGTACAGTTCTGGTCGCCACATTACCAAAAAGGATGTGGATGCTTTGGAGAGGGTGCAGAGGCGGTTCACCAGCATGTAGTCTGGTATGGAGGGTGCTAGCTATGAAGAAAGGTTGAGTAGATTAGGATTATTTTCATTAGAAAGACAGAGATTGAGGGGGGACCTGATTGAGGTCGACAAAATTATAAGGGGCATGGACAGGGTGGATAGCAAAAAGCTTTTTCCCCAGAGTGGGGGACTCAATTACTAGGGGTCATGAGTTCAAAGTGAGAGGAAGAAAGTTTAAGGGAGATATGCGTGGAAAGTTCTTTATGCAGAGGGTGGTGGGTGCCTGGAACACGTTGTCAGTGGAGGTGGTAGACACAGACACGTTAACGTCTTTTAAGATGTATCTGGACAGGTACATGGATGGGCAGGGAGCAAAGGGATACAGACCCTTAGAAAATAGATGATAGGCTTAGACAGAGGATCTCGATCGGTGCAGTCTTGGAGGGCCGTAGGGCCTGTTCCTGTGCTGTAATTTTCTTTGTTCTTTGTTATTATATACATCTGTGGCTATGGTGATTTATTTAAAACAAGCGTAGGAGAGAAACTTTCTGGAGACTAATGGTATTTTAGTTATATTGGAAGATTTTATGCCTTTTTTTTAAATTTAGGGGACATGCTTCAAATTTTTTTTAAGCTTCAGGTTTGGGCAGTTCTGCAGGATATTTGGTTGAAGTTGGATGTATACAGCATTTGCTCCTGAAAGAGTTTAGAATTGCTAAAAATAGATTACCTCAGTGTTAGGACTTTAGCAATTACTCCAGAACAGAGGTGTTTAGTTAAAACCCTGGAGGGGTAAGTTGCAACAGAGGAATGTTAAGTTCAGTTATATGACAAATCCAACAAGACACAATCAGATCCTCATGATTGGGATTTGAATCTTTAAATCTTTAAATGTGTGTTATACATAAATAGTTTGGTTTTATCTAATTAATCACTTTCATTTACATAATAAGCTTTAATTTGTTAAAAGCAAATTTGCACCATTGCTTAGCTATGTTCAGTGAATAGTTACCGTACTAAAACCAAAAACTCTGACAATGGTCTTTTAAGCCAGACTTCAATGCAAGATCTGACTTGTCCAGTAATGGCATCAACTGGGATTATAACACACCACTGGGAAAGAAGATGCACAACATTAAAGAATGGCACTGAGAAAGCTGTCCCTTGCACCCTGTACTAGTTTCAGGTACTGATACCTCAGTGGGTATTTACTAAATTCTAATCAAGGGCCCCTGCTGGTGAGCACATCACTACCACATATCTGCAACTGGTCAAGGAAGAAACAGTTCAGGTTATTGGCACTTAAAGGAGTGCCAGAGACTCCTCATCCCCAGGCAGGAGAGGACCTGGCAATAAATAATTTCATCAAAATGCATAAGCTAACAGGAGAGCAATAGACAGCTGTATCAGAGTCACTTGGTAAACTGGATTGAAGATTGGAAGAATCCAAGAGCATCTATACCATCTGTCTCTGGTATTCATGTTTGTCATCATGGACAGGTTATCCTGCCATGGATACACAGGTCCAGTGCTCAGTGTCTTCTCAATATCTACATAGGTGTCTCATCCTCAACTGTAGCTTTTGTAGCTTTTATAATGGTAAGTTCCTGGGGATTGTTGTTGAACAAAAAGACCTTGGGGTATAGTTCATAGTTACTTGAAAGTGGAGATGTAATTTGATAGGGTAATCAAGAAGGTGTTTGCTATGCTTGCCTTTATTAGTCAGTACATTGAGTGTAGAAATTAGGGTGTGATGTTGCAACTGTTCAGGACATTGGTTAGGCCACTTTTGGAATACTGCATTCAATTCTGGTTTCCTGTTATAGTGAAGATTTTGTCAAGCTTGAAAGGGTTCAGAAAAGATTTACAAAGATGTTGCCAGGGTTGGAGGGTTTGAGCTATAAGGAGAGGCTGAATAGGCTGGAGCTGTTTACCATGGATCATCGGAGGCTGAGGGGTGATCTTATAAAAGCTTACAATATCATGTGGGGTATGGATAGGGTGAATAGCCAAGGTCTTTTTCCCAGGGTAGAGAGTCCAAAACTAAAGGGTGTAGGTTTATGGTGAGAGGGGAAGGATTTAAAAGGGACCTGAGGGGTAAATTCTTCAAACAGTGTGGTACATGTATGGAATGAGCTGCCAGGAGGAGGTAGTCGAAGCTGGTACAAGTACAACTTTTAAAAGGCATCTGGATGGGTTTGTGAATAAAAAAAAATGTAGGGGGGGGTATGGGCCAAATGGTAGCATATTAAGTTAGGGTACCTGGTCAGCATGGACAAGTTGGACTGAAGGGTCTGTTTCTGTGCTATACATCTCTATGGCTGTATCACTGTGATGAAAACACAGGTCTGAAAAACAGTGCAATGCCTGTTGATATTCTGTTGATATTCCTGGCCTCATGTTTTCTGAAAATAAGAAAAATGTTCCTAAGTGCTATAAAGTGAAATCTTCTTTGCATTCTGGCCCTGTAAGTTAGTGCTTTTCAGCAATATCATGATAAGTTCAACAGAAGAAATAATTTATTGCTAGCATCAACACATTTTTTGTAACATTTTCCACTTGCCAATCCTGAACATCCTATGGTGTTCAGACGCCTGCCAATTTTCCTATTGACAAAATGCTTGAATATATGACAAATTCAGGGGAAAGAAAAAGGACCTGGTTGGCAGCTAAACAAACCAAACCTTGAATTTGCTTGTGAAACTCAGCAGGTGTGGCAGTATCTATGGGAAGAAAGTAGAGTTAACATTTCAAGTTTAGAGACTCTTTATCAGAATTGTTAGCAGTTTGGTTAAAAACTGATTTATGCTGAAGATGAGGTTTGACCCGGAGTTGGTGGGGTGGCGAGCAGTAGGAACAGGGAGAGATGATGGGATAGGTAGAGATGGAACTCAGAGATATTAAAGGGATAGGTAAATGAGAGGATTATTGATGGCAGACCAGGACAAAAGAGAAGCTTACTAGGTAATATTTTGCTTTCAGCACAGACTGCGATTTGATTATTGGCTTGAAAGTTGATGGAAAATGAGTGACTGTGCTGAAAACTTACCATGTCATAACAGGACTGGGTGTGGGGGTAGATTTAAAAAAAAACATGGAATCAGGCTCCAAAGTTATTGAACTTAATGTTGAGTCCTAGAGACTGCAGGGTCTCCAAGTGGAAAATAAGATGCTGTTCTTCAAGTTTGCGCTGAGTCTATCTGGAACACAGCAGCAGCCAGCAATAGACATATTGGTGTGGGAATACAGTGGTGTGTTGAAGTGGCAGGCAACTGGGGTCATTGTTATGGGCAGAACATAGGTGTTCTGTAAAACAGTGACCCAGCTGGCATTTCATCTCCACAGTGCAGAGGAAACCACATTGAGAGCAGTGAATGCAGTAGATTAGATTGGATGAAATACAGGTAAATTGCTGATTCACCTGGAAGGTGCTGCAAGGTTATGGGGAGCTGTTGGGAATGGTGGAGGAGTGGACCACAGTGTCCCAGATGAAAGGCTCCCCACCAAAGCTTGACAAGGGAGGGGAGGGAAATATACATCTGGTGGTGGCATCCCACTGATAGTTACTGAAGAGGCACCTTACAATCCATTGGATGTTGATGCCAGTGGAGTGGTAGGTGAAGAGCAGGGGTCTGCATCATTGTTGTGGGAGGGCAGAGAAGTGGTGAGGGCAGATTGGTCAGACACATCCCTGTCCACCGCAGTAGCAAGGAATCCCCAGTTGAGGAAAAAGATGGACATTTCTGAGGCACTCTCTGGAAAGTGGCATCATCAGAACAGAAGCAAAGAGAAAAGGAGAACGTTGGAGAATGGAATGGAGTCATTACAGGAAGCAGAGCGTAAGGATATATCATGAAGGTAACTGTGGGAGTCAGTTGGTTTGTAATAGATACTGGTGGTCAGAAGTGGAAACAGAAGTTGAGAAAGAGAAGGGAGAAGCTGGATATGGACCAGGTGAAGGGGAGAGTAGGGTGGAATTTGGAAGCAAAATTGATGAGCTTCTTAAATGAGCTGTATGCAAATTGAATGCAGTATGCAGAATTGAATGCAGTATTCCAAAAGTGGCCTAACCAATGTCCTGAACAGTTGCAGCATCACACCCTAATTTCTACACTCAATGCACAATCTCCAAAATTATACTCTTAAAGTGCACAAGATGCTTGTGATTTGTGCCGCCACCAGTTGGTAGTCTTCATCTTTGGTTATAGTTTCCTTTTTCTACAAATATACAAGATTGTTACAATGCTAACAGTTTCACTGAGGTGGTTTCAAAATGTTTTAAAAGCTCACTAATGATGCAATTGGGTCCTATGTGAAGCAAAGTCAATTGAGTTAAAAGTGTATGCTGTTGCCATGCAACAGAGGCCTAACGGAGAGAGATAAATTCAAATGGATACCATTCTTTTGAACTTCATTAATTGTCTTGTGCCCTAACCATTAAAATTGTTCTAACATGATGCGCTACTTATCCTACACACCTACATATCTGCTTCAAAGAGAGAGATGCCGATCAAAGGTAACAGCCTCACTCCCTTGCTTAAAAACAATCCCAGGACTCTGTTTAACAAGGGTGAACTCTTCCTTCATCCTTGCTTCTGTGCAGTCTGTTCTAATATTTGCAGAATTTTATCCAAAACAAATTAAAATATGTTTTTGTAACAGCAATGGCAAATTGCAATTCTATAGCTGCTGCAGTAGTATTCTGGTCTCACCAGCAAGCCTCTGAACTCACAATATCTTATCCTAAAGATAAAACTGAGGAAGAGATGTTGGTTGTTTGGGTGGGTGAATAGAAAATTTTAAAGTAATTACAGGGGCAGAGTGGAACTAACAGTTAACTGTGGAAAGTCTATAATTTCTCTTTCCGCAAATCTTACAATATCCTGAAAAGCTCCTCCGAGAAACTTATTTCTTGGTATTTAAGTTAGTTTTAGATTTCAACTTTCAAGTACCATTTTCATCTGCAAGCAGAGAAGTAGGCTTGTAAAGTTGGAGGTTTAAGGAGTACATAAAATATCCAAACAAAATTAGTCTTCCTATGTAGCACCATGTATCGATGTTGTTTATTGCTCAGAGGTATGCAGAGATAACATATCAGATTCAGGAGTATTATTTTCAATGTCTTAAAATGTGTGCTTCCAAGTTACAACAACTAGCCTCAGTTCAGTCTCTGTCTTTAAGTGAGAACACCCATCTCTCAATAGCCATACAGTGAGTAATCAACTGACACACATACTCCGACACCAAATCATTTTCAAAATTTAACAGGGCAATCAGACAGCAAGTATTTCCAAAGATTAGTTATGTGGAGCTTTTTTAAGATAGTTGTGTTCAAAAATTTCATTTGTAATTATAGTTTATTCATGGAGAATGGGAATGCACAGTAAACAATTAAGAACTGTAAAGTTAAATGTGGCTTTCCTTAATGTTTATTACTTCTTCCACGTTGCTTGCTTGTTCTGCCAGTAACTGCACTGGGGACTGACCATCACTGCAATTTGCTCTGAGAGAATTTCCTGGATTTCTAAAGATAACAGGAATCCTGTCTATGTTTTTGGATGAATTCAATTCTTAAAACACTAAAGAAACTCAATATCAGCCAGGACAAACCAGCTTTCTTGAATGTTGCTGTCTCCACCTTTAAATAATCATTCCCTTCACCGTTGGCACATCATGATTTCAGTACCACCATCTAAAAGATGTGTTACAAGAGCTCACTAAAACGTACCTTACAAACCTACAGTTTTTAAAATCGAGGGAACATTCCATCCAGGAGGGTATTATACTTCTATCAAATGAATCTACCCTATTCACTGCTCACAATGCAATCTTTTTTAAATTGGCAAGACCAGGCTGAGTGAGTACTTTGTGGAGCTTGTCTGCTGTGTCCATAAAAATGAAACTGACCTTCTATTTCAATATACAATCTTGCTATCATGGTAACCAGGGCAGATATGATGTGCTGAAGCATCCTTTGTGTGACTCTATGACTCTCTGACTCCACCACCCATGCCAACTTTTCTGCTGCAATGCTCCAGCAAAGCCCAACATGATACAAATGTACAGCACCTCATTTTCCATGCAGGCACTTTACAGCCTTTAGAACTCATCATTGAACCCAATAACCCAATCTCTTAATTATACCACTTTTCCCAACTGTTTTTGTTTTGTGAATTTGTTCTCTATAGTCCCATTCTTTTTTCTACCAATCACACCTACCAGTAAGCCTGATCTTCATCTAATTCCCTCCCTGTGACCGTTACTACTCTTCTTGCTTGTTGCTCTGGGGCCATCTCCTTCTGTTTCACTTGCTGCCAGATCTGTTGAGTTTCTCCAGAGCTTTCCATCCTTATCTAAATGAGATCACCACCCCTGTTTTAGAACAAAATTGAATTTAACCCTCAGCAGCTTTCAAAACTTTGCACAAAAGAAAAACTATGTGGGCAACTTTATCAACATTTACTCTGAAGTGACTAACAGCATTGAGACAATCTTCTGATCAGGCTTGTAGATTTTCTATCTGCTCTCAGGCTAGTCTTGATACACATGCTACTTGTGCATTGCAGAAACCTAAATCTAGCTTAAAGATCGTTCTAATTTGAAATCTAAACAGAAAGTTATTTCTGGTTGTTTCAGCTTTGCATTTGGTCATATCTACAGTGATTTTGGGTACAAATAGGCACTGGATTTGCTTTGATATAATTTCACCGCAAGACAAACCGAAACTCTGGAGAAATGGCATACCCATTACTTATCTCTGACCTAGAGTTTTCCTGCTCTGCCAGTGAAGTTATGCTGGGATATCGATAGAATTCCACAGGTATTCACTGTAGAGTGAAGAAGAGTTCATTTAATCTGTAATGTATTTGACACATTATAGGCCGATGGACAGAAAACATTAGACAAATGCCGGAGAAGAATCCATGACAAAATTAAAGTAGGACAGAACCTTATAGAAACCTGAGTAACGTGGATGATGGTGAGATTTGTGGTATTATCAGATGAGGAGGCCCATCTCGACATCATGATCAAGTCATTGAATGCCTACAGCACAGGTAGAGGCTATACAACCCATTGAGCCTGTACTGACCTTAATCCCCATAATCCTGCATTAACCATAGCTATTCCACCCAACTTGCACATCGCTGGATGCTTTGGGGCAATTTACCCTGACCAATCCATTTAACCTGCACATCTTCGGACTGTGGAAGGAAATCAGAGTCACACAAACTCATGGAAACACAGGGAGAACATGTAAACACCATACAGACTGTTACCCAAGGATGGAATCAAACCCCACCCCTGGGGCTGTGAGGTAGCAGTGCTAGCCACTGTGCTACCATGCTGCCCCAAAACATTATTTATGGTTTTGCCAAGCAGCAGAATATTTGTTCTCACAAGGCATTGCTGAGTCATTGATTAATTGGGATTATTGCCTTATTAATATTGCAGCTCATGTAATATCTCACCTCCTATCTTATCAAATGCTCTGAACAAGCCTAGACATCAAGAAATGTCAACATGGAAGTCGAAGTGTGTACCTGGGGACCTCAGCTCTCGATCCACAGACGCCAGCCTCATGTAACCCTTGTCTATGGGCATTGGCATTTGCCAAGCCTTCATGAACATCCTGGAACCTCTCCAATCCATTTCCAGGCTGCTCTGGAAGCACAGTATTACAATTCAGAGCACACTAGCAATTAACGTTGCAAGACTGCAGCAGGGAGAAGTACGCAGTTTACAGATTGTACCATTGGGTCTGAACACAAAAATGAAGGGAGCAATAGAGATGGAAGAGGAAACCACTGTTGCAGGAATTCAGCAATCTATTCTTTGACGTTGAGAACAGCAGGCCAGAGGAATTGGAAAGGTGAAAATTGTGAAGGGGGCAAGAGTATCTGCAAAGGGGAATACATTAAAGTACTGAATCATAGAAGAAGAGGTTTCATCCATGGACAGAAGAACCCTGGCTTGAAGTGGTGGCAGTATGTGACCATGACAGGCAAGGTCACCTCATATGCCAGCGCCTTGAGGGCAAAGTGAGCAGGTGAACACTCATGTGAGTGGGACCTGGGAGACGTAAAATCTATATGGGTCACAGAAAAGGCTGTTTAGAGTCTCTGTGTCACAGAGGCAAAGACTAGAATCCGCTGTCTGTAAAGCTCACTCTGCTGCCTTCCATTATGCTGTAAATTGAAAGTACCCAACAAGAAAGAAAATGATTGTGAACAATTTTGGAACAGACAGGATACATGACACAGCCTGTGAGGGAGAGGGCAGCATTGTGATTTTTAAAGGGAACAGCATTACATACAGAAGCTTATGCTACACAAGACACAGACGAGTGGAGTCCCAAATCGCTTTTCATCCTAATGCTCCCTGTCAGCTATATCCCTCCTTGCTCCAAACATTGCTCACAAGCTAATTAATCTATGAGAAAATGGGCTGTACATCTGAGTCATAGAAGTCTCTTTAAGACGCAATTCCATGTCAGACATTCATAAAGTACAGGTAAAGGATATTGACATTGCAGAATCCTGCGGTAATAGCATGCAGTGACCAACTGTGTCAAATAAAAATCCTGGCTACAAACTTGGGCCATTTTTGCATTGAAAATGTGTCAACTTCCATATAGGAAAAGAGACAGCAATGACAGCCTCTAAGGAGATTGCACTGCATCTACATCGTGACCAATTTAGGAACCAGTAGAGAAGTTGTTGTTAAAATACAACAGTTGAAAAATATTTACCTGCAATCTTAAGTTTCAGTCATGGTCGCTGAATTATGGCTATGTCGCTAAGCTCACTGAGCAACTGAATTGCCACCTGAGGAGACCTCTAATTGGGCGGACGCGCAGGAAAAATAAACAATCCTCACAATCTTAAGTGTAGCAAAAACATTTTTATACAAATGCATCAGCAGTCTCCAGTGACTAAATTCACCACTGAAGGACTGGGGCAAGAAATCTGGCAAAATAATGGCTAGATTTTCCCCAGTCCTCCTAATTCCAAATGGGGTGTAAATCATGAATATAGATAAATATTTGTGTTTGTGACATTTAAACATGAACAATGACATTCTGTTGGCTGCAATTCTCTCCAGACTACCCTTTCCTATAAAGGATGGACTTAGTAAATTTTCCAGAGGAAATCCCCCACACAGCATGGTTCCAAAATCAGTAAATCTTTACAGTTCCTGACATGTGTTTCTCACTGAGGGGCATGGCCTGTGATTGGTGGAAGCCTCACAGCATTTTGTCTTCAGAATTCCTTCTAAAGTTAGCTCAAAAATAAATGAGCATAGCATCTTTAAGTAAGTGCTGATACATAAGTCCTGACATCCTCCTCTATATGGAATTTAAGGGAAACTCTCCCATTCCTTACCATTAGCAAGCATCTATGTTACTAGCAACACATTTGGGCTGTGTGACATAGGACCAACATTTGGAAAAGAGTGAGGAAACCTATCTTCAGCAAAGGCCTCGATAATGACCACTAATACTATTTATTTCGTTAACACTAAAGGCTCTCTTAGTAAGAAAGCTGAATTTTTAAAAAATGCACTCTGAAAAATATTCCTCTTTGTGGAACCCAAGTTTCAATTGCTGAATATTTTGCAGGAAGGAAGCATGTAAAAGCTTGATGCAGAAACCAGACAGTCTTGCACTTAGATTAAACTGACTTCCACTGAAGTTCAGAGAATGTGAACTCTCAACAGGGTAAGTTTCTAGCTCTGGTGGCATCCTATCCCCACTAAAATCACAGGAAAAGAACAGATGATCTTTGCATGCCCAGAAGATCGTTCTTTGTTTCTTTCTGTGACCTGAACTAAAATGTGACTGGGAGCAGACCTGAAGACTTCAAATTTTCACTCTCAGAAATGTTTTTCTTTTTCTTCCAAAGAAAGCTAATTTGCTCCAATCTGTTTTGTTATTTGTTGTTATGTGGGTTAGGGATTACCATTGTTTATAAAAATGATTGTTTTGACCAGAAGTCTGAATATTCATAAAACTAAGTTTATGTCATGCTATATCGAAAAATACTGTAGAAAATATTAAAGAATAGAATTCAAGCCTGGCCTGAGTGTTCAGAATTAATCTCCAATGAAAAATATTTGAAAATGTATATTCCTGGGATGTGCACACTAAACTAATATTGATTGCTGAACACCATGTAACTTGAAGGGATTAAGATTCAACTCAACAGTGTGAAACTGGATTCATGCATATTCCAGATGGAAAACCAGTTAGATATTTGCAACAACCCAGCAGGATTCATGGTTAATTTTTGATGCTTGCCAACGTATTATCATTTTAGAAGAACCAAAGATGTCAGAGCTTAAACTTCCAAGTTGTTAATTGACAAATCTGATGACTAGGCTACCAGTAAGCATTTTATGTACCTTTATTTTGTAGTTATTAAAGAATAAGTGGAAATTTTGAGGTCATATTACTCAGTTGAAGTTAATGTACTGATAATTAGTTACTTGATAGTACAGAATTTGAGCATTGCTGAGAAAAGATACAAGTGGTCAAAGCTTTTTGTTCATTTCATCAGGACTGAATTGCAAGAATATCAAAGTTCAGATACTGATTGTTTGGAATGTTGATTGGTTGGGATGTTGTCTCTGATTAATAAGTGTTGCCAGGGAGCACAATGAATTATTAAGCTTTATTTAAATTCAAATTGGGCAAGGTGACTCAGATTAGTCAAGGCATTGTCATGAGGATTGTTTTATACATTCAAGAGATATCAGTGTCGCTGGCTAGACCAGCATTCAATGCACATCCCTAGTTGCCCTTGGGAAGATGATGGTGAGCTGTTTTCTTGAGCCATTCTAGTCCATTTTGTGCAGATAGATCCACAATGCTGTTAAGGAGGGAATTCTAGCATTTTGACTCAGAACCAGTGAGGGAACGATACCTTCCATTCAGGATGGTGAGTGACTTGGAAGGAAATTTGCAGGTAATGGTGCTTCGGTGTATCTGCCGTCCTTGTCCTTCCTGGGGGCAGAGATTGTTACTTTGGAAGGTGTTTTTTTTAGGAGCCACAGTGAATTTTTGCAGTACATTTTATAGATGTTGCACACTTCTGCTACTTTGCATCAGTGCTGAAGGGAGTGAATGTTACTATGAGGCCGATAAAGCAGAAGCACCAGAGAATAGAAACAAATTGCTGTAGGAACTCAGCAGGTCCAGCAGCATCTTGAAGAGATAGCAGAGTTAATATTTCATGCCTTGGACTCAAAAATGTTAACTGTTTTTCTCTCCATTGATGCTGCCAGACCCGCTGAATTTCTCTAGCAATTACTTTTCCTGTTTCAGATCCTTGGCATTTTTTTCCCTTCATTCGTGTGGTGAGGACATTGCTGGCTAGACAGCATTTATTGCCCATCGCTAATTGCCCAGAAGGCAGTTAAGATTTTTGTTTAAGATTAAGTACTTTGCTGTGGGTCTGGAGTCACATGCAGGCAGGACAAGGTAAGGAAAGCAGTTTCCTTCCCGAAAAGACATTAGTGAACCAGACAGGTTTTTCCTGACAATCGGCAATGAATTGTGGTCATCATTAGATTCTTAATTCCAGATATTTTATTGAATTCAAATTCTATCATCTGCCGTAGCGGGATTTGGGCACAGGACCCCAGAACATTATCTGGGGGTCTCTGCGCTAACAGTCCAGTGATAATACCACCAGACCATCACCTCTCCAAAGTTCTTGGTTTTAAATGTCCTGTAAACATTATATTATTGCTTAGAAATGCTACAGTGGTACAATTCTTCTGCGAAATATAAAATGCTGATAAGCACAGCAATCCATTATTCAAAGCTAGCTCTGATAGTTTATCTACAGCCAATTTCTTTTAGTCCTGTATAATGTGAATTAGGTTGAGAGTGTAAGATAATATATAATGCATTGTGTTGACTAAAGACAGGGGAAAATCAATATAGATTCAGAATTGTGGTGAGCTTCGTTTTAATATCTTCAAAACCTGGTGACACATATGTGCAAAGAAACAAATCTCATTCTGCATGTGTATTTTTTATCATACTCTACCCTTGATGTTTTATTCTTCACATCCATATGGAAAAGTGATTTTAATAGGTTCAAAATTGGCATGAAGTCTCAAATGAGAAAATGTCTTAATCTGACAAGTAACATGCAGCTGCGGCATCCAGAAACTTAACAAGTATATTTAAAGCAAGCTTATTCTTCATGGCTTTTTTAAAAAATGGCTTATACAAAGATAAATATCATCTTGCTGCATTTTTAAGAGAATGAGATGCTCAAGCCCTACAGATGCCCTTAAATCGTCATGAATTATCTGGTAATTCTTCAATATATAACATTCTGCTAGATGTTTTGTTAGTACGTGCCATAGTAATAATTATTATTATTTGACACATTTTTCTTTAAGTCTATGAAATTAATGATTGATATTTTAGTCAATCATCCAAAAATACTGAACTATGGTAAAACTGAACAGCCATGATATTATCATGACATGAATCACATATTCCTACCTGTCCCACAGCTGCCAGAAATGCATCATTTTATTACTTTGTCTTGTTCAAAGCCAAAATATGCTAGCTGAGCACACTTCACATTAGTAATGTCTAAAAATATCAGCCAAACTGCGAAGAAATCAGATACGGTTTAAATTATGTCAAATTTGATTCTAATCCCTGCCACAAATCCATTTTCCTCTGACGATTCTGTCAGCTTTTGAACAATCGAAAGAGGCCCTATAACATAGAGAAAAACTATTTGTGTACTGCTTGGCATTAGGCAAAGTTTTTAGAATATTGTGTCACACACAATGGATTGAAGAATGACACAATTAATGTGCTCTGAAGGCACCACTCCAGGTCATAGTAATGTAATCAAAGAAAAGTAGGTTCCAGCAGTTTCTGAATTGTAATATTCATGCTGTATTTAGGGTTATTATTTGGTTCAACAGCTTGGGCAGCTTCTTTAAAAGAAGAATGCCCAGATATTGATGGTCATGTCAAATGCAAAAACACCAAAATTAGTGTTGACAGTAGAGATCCTATTTCTCTACACATAAACTATTACTGAGCAATGTTGCACATTGGAGATGCTCTGTAAGCATTTACTTAAATTTCGGTATCTTGCAGCGTAATATAGTTATTTAATTTTCTTATATTGGTTGCAATTCTTAGCTGATTAACAGGGATTTTAATGTAACATTTTTTCTAATTTATGGAGAAAGTTGGCGATTATGGTTTAATATGTAGTGTATTGAATATAAAGCTCAGCTGGTGGAAATACCATGTTTCTTCAACTACTGGTTTTATTACCAAGGCAACAGACTTGTAAAACTAATGAGTATTTTATGGCTTTGAGAAGCTGTTCACTGTCACTGCCATTGAGAATCGATAACAGTCTTTTTTTATGGATCATGTTCACTTAGTTGGAATAAAGACATTTACTTCTAATAAACTCTCCTTGCACATTGTCGAGTTATCTTGCATGTCAAATTATGACCAATTTATACCACATCTTGAGAAAATATAGATTTACCTAACGTTAACCAACTAAAGTTCCCCAGTCACCTTACCACTTTAAACTTTAAAATAGTATCAGTGTATGAAGAACAAAAAATGAGTCTACTGTCAGCACAAAAATTTAGATTAAGGAACAGCAGCTAAGAGATTTAAAAAAAATGAAATTACAGTGGTCAAAGCATCACTGCCCATGCTTTGAAACCTTAAGATTACTGATAGATTTCCTTGCAATATGAAGGAATTGAACTCTCTCTTCTTATATCCAGGTCTCCTGCTGATTCTCAAACTGGGGCCAAATTGATATAAATGGCAGCTATCTTATCTATATATATATATTATACGAGTGAAGGATGACTCATGCAGGGTCATTGAACTGCTTTCGATCAAAACCCTCGTGTCCAATTTTACAGGTGTTTCTGATTAACAAGGCCGCACTGACAGTAAACAAGATGGAAGCCTATCACAGTACCCTTTACTGCAACAAGCTTTTAGCTAAACTCAGGAACTTGTTATCGAGGAATGTTATACTCCATCTTATTGTGATCAACAATTCAATGAGACTTCAAATGGTGGATGAGAGAACTATCGAGACAATTTACATCCACTGGTAAAAAATGCATTCAAAAGCAAAACTGACCACATTAACTTTCTCTTGGTCTGTGCAACAAATGCCCGATCGATGAAGAAGCATATCAATTATTTCCCAACGGTTTGCCAGCATTATATCATTGAATATATTCAAGGTTGATTTAGGCATATTTAATTCTGCAAGGAAGCCAAAGGTTAAGGGGCAGACAGAAAAGTGGAGTTAAGATCAAAATCAGATCAACAATGATCTTAATGAATATTGGAATAAGCTTGAGGGACTAATGAGCTACAATTTTATCAAGTTCTTACGTTCTTAATGTCATAATGTTGTGTAATTTATTGACTGACAATGAATATAGTGTGACAATTTTAATCTTATCCACCATTACAGATTTGAACAGGTAACCAATATCTAAAAAGTGAGACCCTACTTTACATTTTTAGTATTGGATTGTGATATCATCAACACCAAATTGTACGATTTTCAACTGATGGCCTGAGCAGGAAAGTTACTGTGGCTTTGCTGAATATCAGAAACAAAAACAGAAATTGCTGGAAAAATCTCAGGCCTGGGAGAATCTGTGGAGAAAAAGCAGCATTAATGTTTTCAGTCCAGCGACCCTTCTTCAGAACAGTGAAGAAGCTAGTTCTGGATTATAGAAAACGGGTGCTGTAAGGTTTAGAAGATCCTAACTCAAAGAAAATCAGTTTATACAGGAAGTTCTGACAGAAAACATTGGAGAAAAATATAAGAAAGATTTCAGGCCAGGTAAAAGTGGGCTTGCAAAGCTGCATAAACTTTCAATGGAGACAACAATAGGGGATTGATCAATTAGGTCTGGAAGATTCAAAATAAAGGCCATCAATTTTTTTTTGAGCACTGGAAGTGATGCAGATGTCTCTTATACATTAAGATGTAATCATTTTAACCTTGGTAATTGTAGTGTCTAAATAAAAGATGATTTGCTCAAAATTATTTGATGTTGTTTTAATAGACTACACTTCATATTTTTAAAATGGTTAATGATTTTGGTAAGTAGCCAGAAAGGAATTTTTGTATTTCACACATGAATTGTGTCGTGTTTTCACTTTTAACCAGTAACGCACTGCTTGTTGTAAAATTCGGATATAAACAATCTGGAGACTGCACAGCTTCAGAACGTGTGGCATGCATTCATCAAACACATTCATAGACAGCTTGGGGATACTAACAATAAAAACTTATGAGCAAGACGAAATATTTCAGTAATTTTCTGTATTTGACTATGAATATGAAGTTAGACCAAAATTGATACTAATCACTCATACCATGTTCCTCCAGTACATTAATGTCCTTTGAAATGGTTATTTTTATTCTTTAGCATAACAGCTTTGCTGGATAGGGCCTGGTTTATTGCCTGTCCCTAATTAACCATGAGAAGGTGGTATTGAGCTGTTTCTTGAACTACTGCCGTCCTTGCAGCGTAGAAACACATAAAATGTTGTTAGGAAAGAAGTTTCAGGATTTTGATGCAGTGACAATGAAGGATGGTACATATCTCCAAGTCAGGAAGGTATATGGCTTGGAGGGGTACTTGCGGATAGTGAGTTTCCTAGGCATCTGCTGTCTTTGTCCTTTTGGTACTTTCCTGAGTTTGGAAGACATGATGGAATGAGCCTTGGTGAGTTACTATAGTGAATCTTATAGATGGCATTGCCGGTGATGAAGAAAGATAATGTTGAAGGTGATGGATAGGGTGCTAAATTTGTACGCTGCTTTGTTTTACATGGTACCAAGCTTCTCAACCGTTTTTGGAGCTGTACTTATTTGAGGCAAATGGAAGGTATACCACACCTGACGTACTTTAAAGATGGTGATGGGTTATGAAAGTTGTTGGAACTGCACTCTTCCAAACATGTGCTGAGTATTCTATCAGACTTCTGACTTTTGCCTTATGGATGATCAACTGACATTGGGGACACAAAAGGAGAATTACTTTCTGTGGAATTTCTAGCCCCTGACTTGCTGTTGTAGCTGTAGTGGTGAATACAGTGCAGTTTTTGGTCAGTGGTATTCCCTGTATGTTCACTGTGGGGACTGATAATGGCATTGAGTATCAAGGGTTAGATATGCTTGTTGGGGATGGTCACTGCCTAACACTTGTGTAGCTTGAAATACTACTTGCCACTTATCAGCTTAAGTCTGGAATCTGTCTAGGTATTACTGTGTATGCACAATTCTGACATTTTGATGGAGAGGTGATCATTGATGAAACAACTGAGGATAGTTGGGCCTGGGTCACTAGGAACTCCTGCAGAAATGTCCTGTAGTTGAGATGAATAACCTTCAACAGCTCCAACCATATTCCCCTACACTGAGTATGACTCCAAACAGAGGAGACAGCTCCCCGCGATTCCCAGTGATTCCTGTTTTGCCCAGTCACTTTGATGTCCACTCTGTCTGATGGTACCCTGATGTCAAGGAAATTCACTCTGACTTTGTTTCTTGAGGTGAGTTGTCAAGTTTTGGAAAAGGTGGTATTGATATCAGGAGCTGAGTGGCTCTACCAGAAATGAGTGGACTGATGGACGATAATTAGTTGAGTTGGTTTTGTCCTCCATTTTTTAAGGACATAACTGGTTAATTTTTCACTTCACCAGGAAGATACCAGTATTGTACTTGCATTGAAACATCTTGACTAGGTTATTTCTGGAACACCAGTCTTCAATACCACTGCAGCAACATTGTCAGGGCCTACAGCTATTTCTTGATGTGAACTGGAATGAACTGAATTGGCTGAAGATCCATGTCTGTGATACTGGGGACGTCAGGGAGAAACTGAGATGGATCATGCGCTTGGCACATTTGGCTGAACACAACTACAATGTCTTTCACACTGATAGGCTGGGCTCAGCCATTGTTGGGGTGGGAATTTTTGTGAACCCTGCCTTTATTTATTATTTACTATTTATTTGTTTATTCTTTCACAACTATTAAAAACTGCTGTTGTGGTAGGACTGCAGAGTTTAGGTATCACTTGTTAGTTAGTGAATCACTTACGAGTCCCTCACACATTGCCTATTCCATTAGTTGTAGAGCTCAGGATGATGCAGCACACTTTATACAGACTATTCTGGAGTGACTCCCTGACTGGTCCAAGCAGCAGATCTGTATCCTCAGTCTGATCAACTGCTCAAGCATGGCCCTGGTTAATGCATGGATAGCAATATGTTTGTGGTCCACATCAGTTGGGTGTAATCAGCCAAGGTTACATTGGGTATCCCTTGGTCTCCAGTAACCACAGGTCACCTAGACATTAATGGAATGAAACCACTTCCTGTTGATAAATTCTGCAGTGTTGTGATACAGCCTTCTCAGTCTCATGAGTGTGTAACTGATGGCTCTCTTCACCTGGGAAAAAGCCAGCTGTTTCTGAATCTTACTGTCCAGGCTACAGCACTCAGCATGCCATGAGGGAATGAAATGGAACTTTATGACCTTGAGCAGATGGCATCAGCCACTATGCTGATGCATTTGAGGGTGGAAGACTGAGTTACTCCCTAGAAGGAGTTAGTCATACAGAAGTACATAACAGTTAGCCCCCTCCACTGCCACCAGCAGAAGATGACTTCCTACTCCTGCAGCCCTGAGGTCCCCCTTCCAGCAGCCAGTATAGTTGTGCCACAGTGCCCTCAGATGTACAGACCTTGCTTCAACATTGTGCCTCTCACTTCCCCAGGAAATGGAGCCAATGCCAAAAAACCTCTGGGCCTCTTGTACATTGCACATTTCCTCAGGGTGTGATTTCTGCCTGAGTTGGGTGCTCTTCAGTCTCTGTGGCAGCTTCTTGTCCCGTATTGGGTTGCAGTCAGCCCTGGTCCTCCTGCGTCTACCTTCGACTCCTTCTTGAGAAGGTAGTCACCAAACTCCCACCCATGGTTGGTTGCATGAGTCTTGCCGGCAATGGGACATAAGGAGCAAAATGGGTCCTTCATCCTGAGAAATTAGTAAGTCATGGTTTACCCTGCAGATGGGAGTTGCACACACATCTCCATACATGTAGACATACAACACCTCAAGGGCTATATCTCCACCTTTTCATTCATTTTCTGGCTCATATGCAGCAACTTGATGAAGATGCTGCATCAACTAAGTGACCAATACATTAAATCAAAAAGGCTGTGCCTGCTGTGCTCCAATCCCTACTTGTCTCAGACCCACATCAACCATGAAACTTCTCATTGCATTCAGTAGAGTCTATTATCATATTAATATGACAGATGATGATGCGATCATCTTTACCACCCACAGCACCCTGGCAAATGTCATGTGCTATAGCTATTCTTTGATCAGTATTCATCTCGTTTTAAGTCATTGCTGCTAATGTCTGCATTGTTGAGAAGCTAATGTTTAGTATGCAAGGATTGATGGCTTGTTGCAAATCACCTTTGACCAATATTGGAGCCTAAAAATGTTTATTCTGCATGTATTGCAAACTGCAAACAAAATTGAATGAATTAATTGCCGCCCAAATCCTAATATTACACCTTACCAATGTCCATCCTGTACAAACCTGTTAGCAGTGGTGGTCACTGCCAATAAACCCCCCCTCCTGTAGTCTTCCGTACCCTCTGATGCTGTACTGCATATCTCATTTATAGTTTTACCATTACCCCTGTCCCCATCATTGCCTACAACCTGGCAGATGCCTCTGATTTCTTCCACTCCCAGCCCCTTGTTCAATAAGTTCCCTTTACCATTGCAGCACACCCCTTACTCGACCACATACTGGCAGGAATGTGGTCATCCACATTCTGACTGATTTCAACAAACTGCCTGTGACATGATAGACCAGCCTTCTGGCCACTATCTTTGCAGCTCCCCAATTAACAATACATGATTCCCCTGAATGTTTGTGCTGGCCCTTTAGGCCTGACTATTTCCCTTGATGAGAATCAAGAGAACTTCAGAAAACTAACAACAACACAATTCCTATCTCATTAGCCACATCTTTTAAGAGTCTACAATGAAGTCCATTGGAACCTGAGGATCCGTCAGCCTATGGCTCCTATGCTTTGCTTCGTACCACTTTCCTAATGATTGTAATTTCACCAAGCTCGTCTTTTCCTTCTACCTCTTGAGTTAGAACTATTTCTGGCATATTTTACCTAACAGTGAAGACAGAGAAAAGTATTTAAACATTTCTTCTGCCATTTCCTTATTATGTACAACTAACTCTCCATTTTTGCCCTCTAGAGGACCAACATTCATACTACTTACTCTCTTCCTACTGAAATACCTGTAAAATCTCTCACTATCTATTTTTGCATTTCTAGCTAACTTCCTCTCATACTCAGATTTCTTTCTCCTGATTATTCTTTTAGTTATTCTCTTCAATTCTTTACATCTGGTCCAATCAGCTAACTTGTCACTCTTCTTTGTACGATTAGATCATTTTTCCTTAACTCATGCTTTCCTTTGCATCTATAGTTAATTATACATAGTGGGTCCACCCCTTTTATTTTTCTTTATTGTAAGAATATACTTATTCAGAATATTCTGAAACATTCTCTAAAATGTCTGCCACTGCTTCTCTACTTACTTATCTCTTGACCAGTGTCTTAATTCACTTTAGCTAGCTCAGTTTTCAAGCAAGTTTACTGGTCTTGATACATTAGTTCTGATTTCTCTCCACAGAAACTGCTAGACCTGCTGAATTTCTCCAGCAGTTTGCTTTTGTTTTCATAGTTGCCCATATTAACATTTAAAACACTCATCTTTGACTCATTCTTCTCCCTGTCAAACTGGATAGAAAATTCAATCATTTTGCAACCTTTAAAGCTTACAGTAAAGTGACATTGTTTTTTTAATATTAGCAAATGGCTGAAAATACTTAGGAGTGTTTTTTGAGCTGTTTGGTCCATTTGCCAAAGATTCATTTTTCATAATTTCATAGCTTGTGGGCACCGATGGCTGAGCCAGCATTTATTACTATCCTACAGATGCCCCTGAGAAAGTGAATTGCCTTGTGAGCCTCTTCAGGCCATTTGTTATAGATACAGCCTCAAAGCTGTTAAGAAGGGAGTTCAAGGATTTTGCCTCAATAACACTAAAGGAAGATGGACATAGTTCCATGTCAGAATGGTGAGCGCCTTGAAGGGTTATTTACAGTGTCACTGCCTTCAAATACACTGATGTGGGTCATCAGTGATGGCAGATCATTGGGTCATCTAGTGGGCACAAAGCTGCAATGGGTATGGGACAACAATTACAGTTCTTCAAGATCTGCAACAGTACAAGGAGGTGAAGCAGAAGCTTTGAGGAGAACTTTTCGCCATGGCCCCCTGCTGACTTGGAGCCAGGTCACAGACAGAAGACTGTCTGGCAGACAGTCAATTCATCTAGCATCTCAGTATGTATGCACATCAGCACTCCACTCCATGATGCTCTTTTCAGCATGAGAAGTGAAATAGCCTGAAAATAGTGTTTATCTGCTCTGCTGCCCTCTGAGCTGACAAATGAACCATCTGTCTGGATTGGCAAACCATTCCCCACCATTACTGAAGCTGGTACAATGTCATGTCAAAAGGAAGATGCCAGGTGCTCTACTCTTTGACTTCCCCATACCATTTACAGCTCCGTTGCCTTCCTGCTTGTGTCTCAAGACTTATGAAAATCCAATGATTAACTCTCTATCAAGGAAGAAAGAGAAAAAGAAAGCAGGTTACTTGTGATTTCTTGTCTGGTGCTATCATAGAGCAATTATTTGTTAATGGATAGACTTGTAAATTAATGACTTGCAGACACTTGCCTATGTGATTTTACAACTCTGTCAGTGAGCAGCTGTCTGCTTTCTGCTGGGGATCTGTCACTGATATGTCTGCAATCAGGACCTCATCATGTGAATACTCAAAAAAACAAAAAAAAATGCTGGGGATCTCTGTGTCTATTTATCGCATTACTGGGATCGTGATGCTTTTGATAGCAAAGAACTGGAAAAACTACTGAACGATATTTTCAAGGTTTACTGTATCTGAACTTTGTCAGAACTATTCTTTCTACGTATGATGCAATAACCTCCAAAATCACAGATGATGTACCCTAACAATTAGCAGTGGTAGCTATTAAATCTTCTGCTACATCAAGCAAAATCCATGTTTAACTATGATGATTTGAACCATGGTTCGAAGCACAACTTCAGGCTGTAATATTTTAAAGTAATCTTAAACAGCAATTGAAATGACATAGACTGACATTAATTTCCCACTCAATCTTACGAGTGCAACTGAGTGATAGATAACAGGTGCAAAAATGTACAATTTTTACCTTCTCTTTAATGTAGAAAGTAAATTACTCTGCCTCAAGTAAATGATTTTGGTTTTCTAATCTTTCATAATGCTAATATAAAATTCCAAGATGCCACATTATTCTTTAAAGGGATGCAGAATTGCACTGCATTGGCGGCAACTTGTTTATAATATCAGTTATAGCTCCCCAAAAGAGCCAACCACTTACTTCCATTTCCCATAGTCTCTGCAATTATATTTCTCAACTATTTAATTACTTCAACTGTTGTTCTTGACAGGTCATTCCATGGTTTAAGTTAGCTGCATGTAAAAATCACCTATACACCCCCTTAATTATTTTGATGATCTTTAAGTTAAGCCTTCTAGTTCATGTGTCACCAACAAGGACTCTGGTTGATTCTGATTCTACCAACTGTAGAGAGGACCTCTCCCTTTACATTTTGTTAAAATCTTCAAAAAATAAATGTACTAATAGACTTCCTCCCAACTTTTCTTGTTTTTCATCTGTAATTTTGGTCAAGCCATAAATATTAAATACATTTGTCATGCGTGCTGCTGCCACACTGAGTTTGGGTTTTCAAACAAAAAGGTAAAAGCTAAGTCTGCCCCAACAACAACTAAGCTAGCTAAGCTAAACTAGCTCAGTCTGTCTTTTGACTTTGACATCAAAGTAACACTATTTACTATAATATTAAACACTAATACATATTTATTATGGATATACTAGACTCTGACTTAGAGTTCCATTAAGAAATGACTAATGTAATGTCTTCATGTGATCAAGTCCACATACTCTGCGTTTCTTCTAGAAAGCCTCACCATAGAGTATTTCCCTGAGTGATCCATCAGGTTTGTTTTAACTGTGATTCTTATACTCACCGTTGTGTAACTCCATAACTTGCTTGCAAGGTACTCACCAGGGTATTTTGTTGCCTTTACATAACAAATGTGCAGTTGGCGTACATCAAATTTAAAGTAAGAATGAAAGAACATCTTTCATAGTGACATGTGAACAAGAGCAGCTTGGTTCATCGTTCTTGAGATTATGGCTGATCTGGATCTTTACACCATCTACTACTTTTTTCTGTAAACTTTAAGAGGCTTGACTAATAAAGTTTGTTAATCTTAGCTTTGAAATTTCAATACATCTCCTGCAACATTTCCTGAGTAATAATGTTCCAAATTACCAAAATAATTTATGATATGGCCTGGTTCCCCACATTACCCCTAAATGGTTTCTGGAATCCTGAAACTCTGTTGCATTTATAGTTTCAGATGCTCTTAACTAAATGCAAAAATGCAACTTTCACATTCACTATGAGGCCAAACTGTCACTGCATTTGCAGTAGAGGTGATAAAATATGAATGGTTTTAGTGTTGCCTTTTACAAAATGCAGGATCTCATGGTATAATTTCTTTGATTGCTGTGATATTGAAATGACTGTGCTGAATTTCCAGAGTGCTGCATTATTAAAAGTAAAACTTTTATTTCTATCATGTTCACGACGATGGAAGCTAAGAAATATTCACCTGGCTGCTTGCCAGGTGATAGCAAATATGAGAAAATTGGGCTGATCAAAACATATCCCTGTCAAAAAACATGCACCACTTGCCTTCCAGGGATTCAGTTCATGTGAACACCAACAAGGGCTCTGGTTGATTCTGATTCTACCAACTGTAGAAAGAACTTTTCATTTTCACTTTGTTAAAATCTTCAAATATTAAATGGACTAATAGATTTTCTCTCCACTATTTTTGTTTTTCTTCTGTAACTTTAGTCATGGGATACACCAGAAGCATATGCCTTTAGGCCTGTAATTATTGCAATCATCAAGCGGCATTGCTCTATGACAAAATCCTCACCCAAGTCAAAAAAAGCAGCATGTTTTGGAAACTGCAAAACTGATCTGTCAATTTGTTTGAAATTAACAAGAAGCCAGAATAGATAGGAGGAATATTTCCCTCAAATTCCTTTCTGGAATGTTAGTGTATTAAGGTCTAACCTGTTCCTTCAATTTCTTGCTCTACTCATGATGTCTTTATTAAATTAATGCAGGAAATAATTTCAGGCACATGTGTTATATCGTCCCTCACTGGCAATCCAAGTTCAAGTTCGGAAGCTATCGCCTAGAAATTGTTGCTAATTTTTGGTTACAGAACAACCAGCATGTTCCTTGTGTGCTAGAAGCTGGAGTCGATAGCATCAACCTATCAGGTCTCATCTTTATAAATGCAGCCATCTGGTGATGTCCGTTTTTCCCCTTCAGATTCAGCTTGTTGGAAATTGCTGGTTGGTTCGCCCAGCTGACTGGTTTTCATGCAAATGTATTGTCTCCCTTCTCGGTGACATCTTCAGTGCTGCCTAGCCTCTGTTCAAGCACTGTTGTTCTGTCTCATTCTGAATTTAAGTGATCCATTCTGTTATGGTGGGTGGTCCTGTTTTCGATTGTGTACTGTAGTAGTATGTAGCTGGAGTCTATTTCAACATGTTTGTTTATCGCACTGGTGGTTGAAAACCAGGCCTCCAGGAATTCCCATACTTGTCTTTGTTTTGCTTCTCCCAGTACAGTAACTTTGTCCCATTTTAACTGTTGGAGTGTATTGAAACAACGGAGAATTAGTCGTTCTGAAATAAAAACTGATGTTGCTGGAGAAACTCAACAGGTGTGGCAGCATCTTTGGAGAGAAAGCAGAGTTAGATTTCAAAAGCAATATATAAACTGAAATTAGTACACATACAGAAGTGATTGATTTTTTGTAATTTTGGTGAATACTAAATAACTGCTCCGAGAGGCATCTATTCATTTGTTTATTGTTGCGTCTTAAATTCTAAGATTGCTTGTTTATTAAGCAATTAATTGGGTTAAAATAATACCTCAGTGTAACTAACGCAAAATAAAAATCTCATATTTATTGTGGGTTGTTTAGGTATGTCTTCCCTGGTCTTTCAATTTGAGATAACAAGTGCTACAGTAGGCTCGGAAGAAGAGATTGCACAACAACATGAGATAATGGAACCAGAAAAGTGAATGATTACTACACACACACCTATATTGAGAATAAAAAACTGATGGTGAAATTGAAGTTTAGCAGGGGAGTAAAATGAATGTTAGCAAATCATCTGATCGTTACACCACCCAACAATGGAAGGAAAGTTGTAGTGGTGAATTCGCCACAACTTAGAATTTATCTTTGCCAATGTTTAATTTTACCATAGTGTAGATCCACACTGTGGACCTATGGGCTAACAGTGAAATGCCTGCACAGTATGATGGGAAAAGAAGCCAAGCTTATACAAATATAACAGCTGCTGTGGTTGCAAAAGCTGCAAAGAAAAAATGGAAGAATAGACAAATTTGAGGGAGTATCATCAGACCCCATAATTAGCAGATAACTAGTCAAACAGAAATGCAATAAGCAACCATGGATGGAGAGAAGAATCATGGAATCATGATTAACTAAGCTGCTCAAACAGATGTTGAGGTTAAATCTCAGACAATAGAATTGGACCATGTGTATCATGACTTGGCAACAGCATAAACTGTATCAAAGAAGAAACATCGAGACATTGGCAGTGATAACCTGCAGGAACAACCATTGTGAAGGAGCCCTGAGTCTGAGATTCAGACATTGGAAACTAACAAATCACCTCATCTTGAAATGTGTAATATCTAACTCCAAGCCATG
The DNA here is from genome assembly GCF_030684315.1 of Stegostoma tigrinum. Taxonomy (NCBI): domain Eukaryota; kingdom Metazoa; phylum Chordata; class Chondrichthyes; order Orectolobiformes; family Stegostomatidae; genus Stegostoma; species Stegostoma tigrinum. The sequence continues at coordinate 80,734,066 of NC_081358.1, forward strand.
ATATTTTGTGTAACAGAGTTTTGATATTTTATGTGACAACTTGGTTTAAATCAGTAAATAGTAAGGTATAATAAAGGAGACAGTTGTGCAATAGCTTAAGCTTCGGTGTCTTTGTCTGTGCTATCAGTTGTGCCTAGTCAGAGGCTCTAAACCAGATAAGCTATTTTTGGCTATGTAACCAATAATGCCATAACTGCGTATTTAGTCCGGAAATTCAAAAGCATCTAATTTAAAGCAAAAAAAATGAAACCACAGGCATCCAACTTCAGCCAAGGCACATGGATTACACAACTTACCACATTGAAGAAGCCAGCAAAATGTCTGCTGATGTGCCTCTTGCCTGGTTGAAAATTGCTTTTCAAAAATGGGGAGTTTCTCTGAACACCATTAACACCTACCAGCCAAGTTTAGGAAAGACTGATCGATACAGACTAATCAGAAGCCCCTAAAATCACCAGAAATATGAACTTAACATGTTCAGGGATCTGGGAAATGCAGGAGTGTCCCTGACTTCACTATAATTCTAAAGTCCAATAATGGATCTTACTCAGTAACTTTCTGCCCTTCACTCACACTCCTATGAGCATCCAAATTCCTTATTACTATAACTCCCTCCTGACAATAGAAACATTGAAAATGTAAGCAGGCTTTTTGGTCCTTTGAGTCTGCTCCATCATTCATTATGATAATGACTGATCATCCAACTTAATAGTTGTTCATGCTTTTCCCACATATCCTTTGATCCCTCTAGGCCCAAATGTTGTCTCCAAATTCAAATCCAGTGTTTTGGCCTTGACTGCTTTTTGTGGTAGAAAATTCACCAGCTTATCACTCTCTGGTGAAGAAATTTCTCATGTCAGTCCCACATGGTTTATTGTGTATCCTTAGACTGAGACTCCTGTCATGGGAGCATCCTTCCTGCATGTACCCTGTCCAGTCCTGTTAGAATTTTAAAGGTTTCTTTGAGAATCCCTCTCGTTCTTCTGAATTCCACTGAATATTAACCTCACTGATTGAAAATAGGGTCAGACATCAGTCCTAAGATCCCAGAAATCCATCTGGTTCACCATCACTGATCTGTCTCCATAGTAAGAATATTCTACCTTGGAAAAGGAGGTATTGTCTCACTCAGGCCCTGTATAATTGAAGCAGGCCATCTCTGCTCCTGACTCAAATCTTCTCATTATGAAGAACAAAAAAAACCCACTAACTACTTCTCCCAGAATCTAGATGAGTAATGTTACTGATATTGCAGCAGCTCAGGATTAAAGTCTTCTTCGCTTTCAAGCTGTCTGCTATCAGCTAGCAGATACTTCCAAGCTATAGATAACATATTCTATGTTCTATGTTCTACATAGAGGAGACCTAGGGCCCATGCCTATCTTGAACCAATCTGATCTCATGAAGGGATGGTCATCAACTGTGCACTAATCCACCAATTCGTTTTCTATGCCATCAAGAGCAACAGAGATAGGAAGAAGATAAATTATTAACTTATATGGCATCTTATCGCAGCTATCTTGTACACAGCAAGATCACATAAACAGGAATCACTAATTCATTTATTTTGGTATTGAGCGTTAAAATGTTTCAGAATATTGGCAAGATACTTGTTTTGCTTTTCTTTGAATATGCAAGGGGATTCTCAACAAACCAAGTCAGGGCCCTAGATATTTCAAGCGGAGTTAGAAATCCCAGCCAGGATCTTAGATAGGACAGCATGATATAGCCCTATGGGGAAATGTGTAGGAAGGCCCAACTTTACACCAATATCATCTCATTTCATCTTTTATATTTTTAACAAGAGACATGACAATATTGTCACTATGCAGGAGTGAGATATTAATTGATGGTTATCAATGATTGTTAAATGGCTTGTTAATGCTTAAACTTCCACTTTGCCAAACGAGACGTCAGGAAAACCCAACAGGAAAACCAGATGGATTTAGCTCACTGCCTCCTCTGAGCCACCTCCATTTTAGAACGCCAACATCTCAGGGTGCACTCCATGAACACCAGCTACATGCACCCCATATCCACAGACCTTGGCATCTGACATGCAAGAGCCTCCAAGAACACACACGACACATCTTCATTTCGCTACAAATGTATCTGCACTTCAATGCTTCAGCTCGGTTGCACCAGAAACAATCATTGTAATGCTGCAAAAAGGATGCTGTGCGTTCATGAACACAGATGAAGGCCTGGACCAGGCAGCATCCCAGCACACTTTACTCTCTGTCCTAGTGCTCTGTCACTGAGGCCCTACTTTGATGATCACAGTATGCCTGCCTTGCCTTGTCTTTATATGTTTTGTCTCCCCAGTCAGTGATGCCATGCCCACATAGCTGCCTTCTTGTCTTGTTTCCTTTAGCCTAAAAAGCCAGGATGGTTGTCACGGTTGCCAGCAGGCCTTTACTCTTCAGTTCCCATCACAGTAAGTCAAGGGAAGCCTCCTATACCAGTCCAGGCATTGCTCTGGCTGATTTGAGTCAGAATTCTCCGCTCAATGTGTAAGGAGCCAAATGATGGGTGGCACACTGCTGCCCTATTGATCAAGAGACATAGGCAATAAAAGTGGATTGTGCAGTTGTTCCTGGTGGTGCAGATGGGGAGCTGTCCCAAGTGAGTGAGTAGACAGAGCAGAGGGCATGCAGGGATAGTTATTGTAGGGAGTGCTCCTGGTTCACTGTTTACCAGCTCCCTGGTTCCAACACTGGGCTTATGTATGAAATGTGGTGTGGTGGAAAAAAAAGACACAGGAAGCGGATGTTCCAGAGGCAGAGAAAATTCTGATTTTATTAAACAAATAAGCAAAATTAACATATCTACCAAGCAAGAAAGTGAATATCAAATTGAAAACACCCATCTCTGACTGAGACGGTCTCCCAGTTAACTCTGAGTTAATTAATACAGCGGGTAAAAGAGATACACTGGGTGACTATTACTTATACTAATTGGGAAGACAGAGAGAGAGAGTTACTCGCTGGCCCCAAGGCCTAATCCACTTGCCTTCCTTAGAGGTCCCTTGCACTGTTAATACCAAACCCCACTTCCCTGTCTCTGACTAGCCCAGCTGGGTTAGAGGTCCCGATGACATGGAACTCACCCCTGGTGTGAAACTGTGACTTTGACTGGCTCTGTCTGTAGTTGGGACTTTGCAAAGTTCCGCAGGTACTGATAATAGTCTGTCTGGTGGTGTCTTGTCAATGCGGCTGGACACATGGGACTGGACTGGTGAGTACCCTGGTTTTTCTCCTCCTCCTGGCAGTTTTTGTGAGCGGGTTGTTGTTGCGGATGGTGGAGATGTTGCTGTTTTGCCCGTGTTAGTGTGTTGTATCTCGGGGTGCGTTCGGTCGCCTCTGGACATCGATCGGAGGTTCTTAGTTAGTTTTCAGCAGTTGGTCTCACTGTACTGGTTTTGCAATGCCTCACTCACAGTGCAGGATTCTTGCTCTCTTTTCTTGCTTCTCTCTTCTTTTCCTTCACTTTTTGCTGCGCCTTCCACTTCACCCTCCGGTTGGTGGACTCGGGGTCTCCAGGTATACCCCACGGCAGGCCCCTCCTTATCTCCCACCAAATCTGTGAGCTATTGCTGCTCCTCTCGGGGCTGAAAAGGCTTCCTGAGCACTGGAGTGGATGATAATCGTATTTCAATTGAAAAGAATGGTTTTGATGGGTTTGGAATGTCCAGCATTTCCTTTGGATGGTTACCTGTTCAGTTTGCACCATGCTGTGAATGTTCCAAAGTGAAACAGGTTTGCATGTAATCTAATGGCGTGGAATATTCAGCAACCTTATGCCTGAGCACTGACTTGGAATTGAATGGGTCGACACCTGTGTCAGCTCCAAAGGGTCGTAAATTGTTGAGGTTGCTTATTTCCTGTAGACTGGCTTGCATTGTTTTAGCTGAGGCATGAATGGGGGAATTTTCCCTTGGTTTCAGTTAACTAAACCCTGTCCCAGACATCTGCCCCTGCATTTGTAAATTTCCCAGTCTGTTCAAACCAGTCTCTTTCTCAGTTGCAGCCCAGGGTTTCTGGCATCCCAGCGATTTTAATCAGATAGACTATAATTTCAACAACTGATGGGGATTTTTGCCCCATCTCACATTATTGCGGTATATAAACTCATGAGTGGTATAGATAGAATGAATGCCATTAGTCTTTTTTTTCCCAGGGATGGGGAATTGAAAACTAGAGGGCATAGGTTTAAGGCGAGAGGGCAAAGATTTAAGAAGGACCTGAAGGGCAACTCTTTCATGCAGAGGGTGGTGCGTACATGGGATGGGCTGCAGAGAAAGTGCTTGAGGTAGGTGCAATGGCAACATTTAAAAAACATTTTGATAGGTACATGGATGGGAAGAGTTTAGAGAGATATGGATCAACTGTGGGCAATTGGAGCTAGTGCACCATGGTCAGCATGGACAAGTGTGAGTCAAAGAGCCTGTTTCTGTGTTGTATTACTCTAGGACTTGATCACTGTAGTTATGCTGAGAGTTGAAGTGGATGAGAGAAAGTAGGGATGATTTTACATGCAATAGTGAGAATGGTAGAACATGAGCCTGGATATAGTACTGGAGAGAAGATGGTGGCACTTTAGCTAAAGGGATAGAAAAGGACATTTACCTGCATTGCTGTGAATTCCTCCAGCCAGCTTGGACTGCTTAACCTGGATGGCAATCTCAGACCAGTCTCCTGTGGTCTGTTCTCACAACCTCCACTGCTGGTCCTGGGGAACATCCTGCCTCAGTACCACCCGGTCCAGCAGGACTTCCAAGACGCTGCCTGCAAAAAAAAACGGTCGGGCCAAATTCTCCCAGTCAACCAGGTCCAATTGCAAATTGAAGGAAGTGTGCAGGGCAGCTGTGGACTGACACTATTTTTTCGAGGAAAATGCCCCTTTAAAGATGTTGTGGGCACAAAGTCCCTGGAGAATTTCCAGATTTCACTGAGTGGTGAGTTGCTCCAGAAATGCTGTGTGGTAAAATGGGGTGGAAATTGGAGGTGAGAGATTCCACAAAAGCATGGTAGGCAATTAATGAGATGAATGTGGTCATTTAGGGCAAAAAAAACTCCACTAGGATTCAGAAACCGTCCAAAAAAATTTGATGTGACACAAATGTAGCCAAAAGCCTGTAAGATGCAACCACCTATTTCTGGCCCTAATCAGATTAATTATTACTGAATTACTTCGAAATGTTTTCTGCGTTGCTGATTACTGGACATGGGTCTTTATGAACCTGCCCAGGAATCACAAAATCCAGCAGGGAAGGAAATCCCTTTGGAAGCTATGCTATGCCAGACTGCATGCTTTGTGATTTAACTTCACACAGTAATATCTGCCAGCTCCTGTGAAAGGGGAAGCACAATAAGCGTGTGGTTTGGGTGGCAACTGGGGTAATAGGGTTAGGTCTCCAAGTATTCCAGAAAGTTGATGTAGGTATTTTGCCAGGTGTATGAGGTCAAGAGAGTGAACAGCAGGTTAGGTACCGGACAGATAAGGTGGGTATGATGCCAGGATGCTAGATGAGTGAGTAAGTTCTTAGGATATATCAGAGGTCAGGGTTGTTTATGTGATCGACAAGTGGGAGAGTGTTGATTGGGAGGTCAAACTGGAAGGATGGGGTCAGGCACGATGGGCTATCAGGTGAGTGGGAGAGGAGTTTTGCTTCATATTAAGGGGGCAGTCAGGTCTGGCTGGGCGTGTAGGGAAATTGCAGGTCAGGCTGGTGCCCTCATGGGAATAGGTGAGGGGTATCAGGTGTGACAAGTGGGAAAGTTTATCCCTTGCTTGGGGATTAGGACAGTGAGTAGCAGGGTCAGTTCTGGGAATGTCAGGCCTACTATGCGGATAGTGCGTGGGCCTTGGGCCTCGTAGGGCTGGGTCAAGGTGAGGATGTGGGATCATTTTGAATCAGTGATGGGAGGTTTGGTCAACAGTTTATTGTCAGGGCTCCACAGGACATAAACATGGAAAATAAGAGAATGTGTAGGCCATTCAGCCCTTCAAGCCTGCTTCTCCTTCAGGATGGTCATGTTAGTACCTTGTTCTGACTTTCTCCCCAGACCCTTTGGCCCCTTTAGCCCTAAGAACTACACTTGACTCATCAAAAACATTGAATATTTTGGCTGCTTTCTGCGGCAGAGAATTCCAGAGGCTCACCACTCTCTGGATAAAGAAATTTCTTCTTGTCTCAGTCCTAAAGGTGCTACCCTATATCCTCAGACAATTCTGGACTCCCCAGTCATTGGGAACATCTTTCCTGCCTTTAACCTGTCTAGCCCACTTACTTTTATTGATATTTACGAGATCCCTTTACTCTTCTAAACTCCAGTGAATGTCACCCCAATTGATCTAGTCCTATGTCACTGCTGTTATCCCAGGAGTCAGTCTGGTAGGGTGGTCAGAGAGGTGTACTTGTTTGGAGTGGGTTGGGCGGGGGTGGTAGTGATTTCAGTGGTGAATGGGGAATCAGTCTAATAGTTGCTTAGGATTAATCCTCTACATTTTTCTGAGCATTTCCAAAATTCCTACTATATTTATTCCCAATCTAGCTCTATCATCTCTGAAAGAATATTACCCAGAACAATCATGTTTGAGCTGGGACTGGAGCTGGAATCTCCTTCCCCTCTGTGGTAGGGCTGACTCTTTTCCTTGAAGGTGATTCTCACAGGTCAGAGCGGATTTTCTCCTGGGTTTTCTTGCATTGTCGTACAGATTCTGCCATGAGTCTTTCTGTGAGTCTTTACTGAAGGGGTGGTTTCCAGGTGCGTGTTTATATCCCCTTCACCCCTGACCTTCTAGAACGTTTTGAGGTCGTTGACTAATGGGGTCATGAGCTGTATTCAAAGCATCCAATGAGGTTGTGCCATGTTAGGGAGGTGTAAAGTGCATGTCCCCAAGCACCAGTTGCTTCCTTTATTCTTCTTCTGTCTTGTTAGTCTCCTTCATAAATAAGATGTTGCAAATCTACGTCTGAAGCAGTTGGCTGGTCAACTTGTCACTATTCTAATCCATTGGTAGCAAGATATGTGAATGCTGCTGCATACCAAGGAAAGCTTCAGAACATCTTTGAAACATTTTCTTTGTCCACCCTGGATAAATGCCATTAGGTGAAAAAAACAATATTTGGCATGGAGAAATGCCTTTCAGATATCCAAACTCAGTATCAGTTCATCAAAATTGACATAGCAGGTATTTTAACCGAATAATTGTCGAACTGGGGTCAAAAAGGACACTAACATTTGTCTGATGTTGCTTTTATTTCATCCAAAAGATGTGGCAGAGATCTTGCTGGTGGAGTTTCTCCACTGAAGCTTTCTTTTGCGGTTACACAGGCCAGGTCTCACTGCAGTTCAGGGCAGTGATGACCTCAGCAAAACAATGCTAGTAACCCCCTTTGCAACTGTGCAAACAATCCTTACAAGACTAAATAGCTCAATAAATGTTGAAGCTCAGCCAAGTATTCATAATGATATGCTATCCGGCAACTGTATCTGAAAAGCAGGATGGGCAGATGCCTAAGCTTCTGTTTTTCTGATCATCTTATGAGAAATGCCTGGCTGAGCTATAAGATCAAATAATGGATTCAATCCTGTTGCAAATGTTCACACAGTTTTGAAAGTGACTTCTAGCTTTGTTTAAAAATTAAGACTTAGTCCAATGGATTTTGTTACTTCTGGTCCTGACGATTGCAGTATACTCCTGGCCCACCTCTAACATATTTTTCTTCCATAAGCTTGACGTAACCTAAAACTCTGCTGCTGACCACCTTACTCACACCAAGTCCAATTCACCAATCACCTTTGTACTCATCTTCCTACATTGCTCCATAATAAGCAATGCCCTCGTTTTAAAATTCTCATCCTTTTCACATCTCCCCCTTGGTCTGACTACACCTATCACATGAAACCATCTCTCCCGATAACTGTCCTAGGCATCTGTCTTCCTTCAATTCTGGTTCTTTGAGCATCACCTATTTTAATTGTTCCACCTTGAAAGGCTTTGCCTGAAGTTACTAAGGCCTAAGCCCTGGAATTTCCCATTTAAAACCTTGCTGCATTCCTTCAATTTTTAGCCTCTTTCAACACTACCTCTCTGACCAAGTTTTTGCTTCATATGCGGCCCAGTGTTATGTTTTGATTGATGAACCATCTGGAACCTTACATGAAATGTATTTAAGATTAGGTATGTACTTGTTTCACAATGTGTGTCTGTGAAGTGTCTTAAACCATATTTTTTTCCAAATAAAAGCATATTGTTTGTTGTAGGTACCACAGCTTTTCACCTTGGATTTCTTGCCCAGAAATAAGTAGACAAATCTTCCCAGCTATTGAAAAGAGTGGCCGTTGACAAGAAAGTTGAGGTAATCCTGTGAGATAGCCAGTGAGGAGCTTCTCAATATTGTCAGCAATAAGTCTTATTTTCCAATTAAGCCTTGAATGGCGAGTAGATTCACGCTAATCAGTGGCAAGGGGCCTATTTGCATGCTTTTGCATATGTTAGCATCTCATTAATAAGGAGTGCCTCATTTTCAATACAGCAAGTAGAAACTAGACAGCATGAAAGCCAAAGCAATGATCTAGTGACTCTAGCTCAACACTTGCTCCTCCAAATCTCAATCAGTCACCAGTGACTGGAGAGTTTGAGTTATAGGGAGAGGCTGGGGCTGAGGCTATATTCCATGGAATGTCGGAGGCTGAGCGGTGACCTTATAGGGGTTTACAAAATCATGAGGGGTATGGATAGGATGGATAGTCAAGGTCTTTTTTCCACCGTGGGTGAGTCCAAAACCAGAGGGCATAGTTTAACACGAGAGGGGAAAGATTTAAAAGGGGTCTAAGGGCAGCTTTTACAGAAAGAGGGTGGTGCGTGTATGGAAAGAGCTGCCAAAACAGGTGGGGAAGGATGGTACAATGCAACATTTCAAAGGAATCTTCGATGGGTACGTGAGTAGGAATGTTTAGAGGGGTATGGGCATGCTGGCAATTGGCACTAAAATAATTTAGGATATCTGGCTGGCATTGACTACTTGGACTAAAGGGTCTGTTTCCATACTGTACAACTCTATGACTCTATCTCAGGGCATGCTCCATGGAATGTGATCACATACACATCGTACCCAACAAGATCCTCCAGATCCCTGTTGGCAAAGCATGGTGCCAATTATTCTCTGTTCAACATTTCTGGAGCAATTAAGCCAAACCATGCCAGACAGCTATGGACTGCCAGCACTGGACTGGATGCATGTCCAGGCTTTAAAGATGGCAGCAGCACCAAGAATCCCAGGAAAAGCTGGTAGTTGTCAGTAAATCTGCCTGTGGCAAGTTGGAGAATACAATTAATGTCATGAAGCATGCCATTGGGAAGAGAGTGTGAGAAGACTCACCAGGGCTTGCAAAGAAAAAATGTCCATGAAATACACCAAAAATGGCACTTGTGTGATTTCTGGTAAGATTCAGCCTGCAAGGTGCATCTGTCAAGTTGTTAATTGTTTTCAAATAAATGGAAAATAAGGAAATCCATCAAAATTACGTTCACAGGCCCAGACGGTCTATACATTTGAAATACTGAAGAATATTAGGGATATTAAGCATCGTTTACAAACACTTTTGAAATGCAGATTTTCTCAAAGAAGAGGTCGGCAACTGCTATGAAAGCAATAGACTACTTAGAATGATTAGAATAGTAACCAATTCGTTAGAGAAAATAGATTTGCGTTTATGTAATGCCACTTACTGATTTCAGGGTTTCGTGAAGTTCTTCAGAACTCAAATGACAAGATAAACAATTCTGCCATTTAGTCACTCTTATTTTGTTGATGAATTCATCATCCAATTTATACACAGCATTCTCTCATAAGCAGCATTGAGATAATGTTTGGAGATTATAATAAGGGATAACACACATTTGGAAAGTATGGGATAATTGGAATCAGTCGATATAGATTTGAAAAGGGTAGATCATACTTACCTCGTATAATTAAATTCTTTGACAAAATTACTGGCAAAGGGGATTCAGTGTATGTGAAGTATTAAAATGTTCAAAAGTGCCTGGTGAAATACATATCAGATTAACTGCATAGATTAAGGCCCATGACAACATGAGATAAATCAATAATACTAATAACGATATGGTAGAAAAATTGATGTTAGCAGATAATGGATGTAAATGGATATTTCCTGGATTAACAAGATGTAGTTAGTTGTGTTCTTCTGGGAAATTGTTGGGACTTTGCTTGATGGCAATAAGAGGTTCAGAAATGCAGATTTTAAAAGCTGAATTGCTGATTAGAAAAACAAAACAAAGGGTGAAATGAAATCTTGATTTTAAATAAGACAGGTAAGGAAATGGTGTTGAATCTTCACAAAATATCAGCCAGCCTACAGTTGATGTTCTAAAGGCGTGTCACAGGAATTGAAACATTAACTCCGTTTTCAGTTGCTGTCAGGCCTGTTGAGTTTCTCCAGCAATCTCTGTTCTAGTTCTCTAGCATCCAGAGTTCATTGCCTAATATGAGCACTGAAGTACTGTGTATACTTTGTTTTATCCAGTTCCATTATACAGAAAATTAACATGGATGACACCAAGGATGAGAAGATTTGATTAAAAAAAAGTTTGAAAAACACTGACTGGGGAGACTGGAGTGGAGGAAGTTAAATGGGCATCAAACGAAATATTGGTCTACAGAGAAAGTTAGTTTTGGTGATTGACAGTAACAGGGAGGTGATAAATCCAATGGTAACACTGGAGGCTTTATGGAGAAGATAAAATATGTGCACGCAGTTCATGGAGAATGAGCTATCATACTGGGGAAAAATGTGGGATGGAATTTAACAAGGGACTCATGATGTAGGCATTCATGAGAAAGTTGGGAAAATTGGGTGAGATCATTGGTAATGAGTTTCTTGATGTTGAGCTCAAATTCCCATTTTCCAATCAAGTGTTTAAATGGTGAGATGAAATCCTTGCGAGTGAGAGACCTTTTTACATGTATTAGCATGTATTAACAACTCGATATTAGTTACTTGTGTCTCATTTATTTCAAGTTTCCCATTCTCCTATCCACTGGATAGAAACTAAATGTCATCAATCCCGACATGAAAGTCAGAGCGGTGACCTGGCGACTCCAGTTCACTCTTGATCTTCTAAACCTCTGTCTTGGACACCAGCCACCAATATCATAGGATATACCACACTGGGAGCAACTGCACACATTCCTCATCCACGGTTGTTAGCATTAAACACATGCCAGCTTCACCATCATCGTGGCACCTCTCTGATCCACTTGCAAGATGACTCCGCATGTCCATGCTACACTTTGGAGCACGCTGACATCTTTCATTGGAACACTACTGTATTGGAATACTTTGCACATACGGTAAGGCATCTATCCCATGGATTGGACCAATTTGTATCTCAGGAATGCTCACAACATCGTCTTGACTTTTGCATGTTTTCCCCTCAGCCACAGTGTGAGTTCTGACCGTACTTCTTTCGTGACTTCGCTTTTAGCACAGATAAAAAGAGAGGTTTCCAGTCATAGATGTCAGCAAAGATCAGTCAATGGGCATATTAATTACATACCTGCAACATATTTCCAGAGAGACAGTTTGGGAAACCCTCAGCTAGGGCTACTCAGCTCCTGACCTCATTAGAGCCTTGGTTATGGATAAAAGAGCTGAATTTCAGAGGTGAGATGAGATTAGCGTGACAGCCCTTGACAGCAAGTCTGCATTTGACAGAGTGTGGCATCAAGGAGGCCAAAGGAAACTAGAGTAACTCAGAATTGGCAGCGGTGGGGGGGCGGGGAGAAATCTCCACCGGTTCGAGTTATACCCAGCACAAAGGAAGATTGTTGTGTTTGTTGGAGGTCAGTCATCTCAGCTCTAGGACATCTCTGCAGGAGTTCCTTACGGTGGAACCCTCAGCCAAACCACCTTCAGCTACTTCATCAATGACCTTTCATCCTTCCTTCATAAGTTCAGAAATAGAGATGTATGCCAATGTTTGCATAATGTTCAGCACTGTTGGTTGCTGGAGTTGTGGACAGCGTGGAGGGCTGTTGTAAGTTTCAATGGGACATTGACATGATGCAGAGCTGTGAAAAGAAGTGGCAGATGGAATTCAATGCAGAAGGGTGTGAAGTGATTCATTTTGGAAGATCAAATTTGAATGCAGAATATAGGGTTAATGGCAGGATTCTTGGTAGTGTGGAGGAACAGATCTTGGAGTCCACATCCATAGATCCGTCAAAGTTGTGACCCAAGTTGATAGGGTTGTAAAGAAGGCATATGGTGTGTTGGCTTTCATTGGCAGGGGAATTGAGTTTAAGAGCCGTGAGGTTATGCTGCAGCTCTGTAAAACTCTGGTTAGACCACACTTGGAATATTGTGTTCAGTTCTGGTTGCCTCATTATAGGAAAGATGTGGCAGCTTCACAGAGGCTGTAGAGGAGACTTACCAGGATGCTGTCTGGGCTGGAGGGCAGTTTTATGAGTAAAGGTTGAGGGAGCTGGGGCTATCTTCATTGGAGCAAAGACTTGATAGAGTTTTACAAGATGGTGAGAGGAATAGATAGAATGGATAGTCAGAGACTTTTTCCCAGGGCAGAAATGACTATAACGAGGGGGCATAATTTTAAGGTGATTGGAGGAAGGTAAAGGGGAGATGTCAGAGGTAGGTTCTTCATGCAGAGAGTGGTGGCATGTGGGATACGCTGCTGACAGTGGTAGTGGAGTTAGACACTTTAGAGATTTTTAAGCTGCTCTTGGATAAGCACATGGAGGTAAGTAAAATGTAAGGTATGCAGGGTAGATTGATCTTTGTCAGAAAATAGGTCGGCACAACATCGTGGCCTGAACGGTCTGTACTGTGCTGTACTGTCCTATGTTCTATGTTCTACCATTTGCAACTCCTCAGATACTGAAGCAGTCTATGTCTAAATGCAGCAGAGTCTGAGCAATGTCCAGGAAAAGGGCATTGGTGGTAAACAACATTTGTGTAACACAAATGCCAGGCAATAACTATTTTCAACAAGAGGTAATCTAACTATAGCCCCAATAGAAATATCTTGTGGGTTACCATTGACCAGAAATTGAATTGGGCTAGTAATTAACCTCAAGGGCTACAAAAGCAGTTCAGATGGTAGGATTACTGCAGGAAGTTTCTGACTCCCCAAAAACTGTTTGCCATCTACAGGATACAAGCCAGTGATTGAATTCTAGCCAATTAGCAGTTCCAATAACACTCAGGAAACTTGACACGATCCAGGACAAAGCCAATTGAGTATCATCACATCCACAAAAATGGTTAAGTCCATCTAACACTATGTCATACCAATCTCACGCCTGTACCACATTCAGCGGATATGGTAAAAACATGGAATATGCTTCAATTAAACAGCTATGTCTGAAAATCTTATGAGAGGAGTTTTTAATCAAGCCAAGGGAGACACTCTTCAGTCAGTGAGTCCTGGCACAGTGCACAATATTAACTCAGGGGCATGTGTTTGGCCAGTCAGCTGCAAAATGTGGCCAGGCTCAGGGAGTCCATTCTTCTACAGTGGACAATGGTCAAACCTGCAGGTCCACTGCAAGCAGTCCAGAGAATCATGGGATGTTAGTCAGGGAGTTATTTTAACCTGTTTAAATTTCTTCTCCACCCATGTACAGACAAACCCACAAAAGACAGAAAAGATGTGAATATTAAGGGGGGATCAAGAAGTAAAGTCAGAGAAATGTAGTTTGATAGAATGGTGCACATGGGGTTGGTGGAGTCTTGCAGACTTCATGTTTGTTTGCCTTGTGTCTCCAACAACTGGCCAGTTGCTCCTGCGTCTGCTTGTGCATTTCAATTATGTTATGATTTGCTGATACCATGGGGCCTTCTTCTGTCTGAGACTGAAAAGTTGTCTGGCTTCTAGCAGTTCTCCGGGTGCCAACATCCTCAGGGATGTTTCTTCCTCAACTAATTGCAGAGATTTGGCAGTAATGTGCTCACCAGCACGTGCCCCTGACTCTAAACTAGAAACGTATCCACCGAGGTGTCAGCAGCTGACCTGGTCGGGGGTGCATCCCTTGAGAGATCTATGGCTTTTTCCTCAGAGGTGGGGGAGGAGTTGTGTTGCTGAGCTGACCTCTTGGCCCCAGAAGCGATTCAGATCCCACTGGTTTCTGCAGTAGTCAAAAGAGAGAATGCATTGCTGACAAAGGGTAGAAGATGAGAATGTTTGGAACACGTTCACAGTGGTTGCAATGCAAGAATAACACAGTAACTAAGATTGCTCTATTATTTTATTCACTTGTAAAATGTGGGCAGCACTGGATGGTCAGCATTTCTTGCCTGTCCCTATGTGCCCTTCAGAATATGGTGGGGAGCTGCCTTTTTGATCCACTGTAGTGCATGAGTTATAAGTTGACCCACAATGTTGTTAGGGAGGGAATTCGAGGAATTTGACCCTGCGACAGTGAGGGAACTGCAGCATATTTCCAATCATGAAGGTGAGTGGAGGGAAACTTGTGGTGTTCATGCGGTGTTCACATATATCTGCTGCCATTGTCCTTCTAGATGGAAGAAGTCATGGATTTTGAAGGATCTTTGGTGAATTTCTGCATTTTCTGTAGGTAGTATGCCGTGCTGCTACTGAATGTCAGTGGTGGAGGGAATGGATTTTGTGGATGTGGTGCCATTCAAGTGAGCTGCTTTGTCTTCGATGGTTTCAAGCTTCTTGAGTGTTGTTAGAACTACACTCATCCAGGCAAGTTGGGAGTATTCCATCACACCCCTGACTTGAGCCTTGTATATGGTGGACAGGCTTTGGGGAGTCAGGAGGTGAGTTACTTGCTGCAGTATTCCTAGCCCCTGACCTGCTCTTATGATATGGCGAGTCTAGTCGAGTACCTGATTAATGTTAACACCCAGGATTTTGATAGTAGGGTATCTAATGATGGTAATTATGTTGAAATGTCAACGGGTGGTGGTTAGATCATTTCCTGGCATTTGCTTTACAAATGTTACTTGCCTCTTGTCAACGCATGGCTGGATGTTTTCCAGGTCTTGTTGCATTTGAACATGGAATGCTTCAGTGTCTGAAGAGTGCAAAGAGTTGCAATCATCAGCGAACATTCTAACCCGCTTCTAACCTTATGATGGAGGGGAGGTCATTAATGAAGCAGCCGATTGGGCCTAGAAGATGGTTGGGCCTAGACACCAGCCTGAGGAACTCCTGCAGAGATGTCCTGGAGCGGAGATGATTGACCTCCCACAAACACAGCCATCTTCCTATGTGACAGGTATGACTCCAACCACCGGAGCATGTGCCCCCTGATACCTATTGATTCCACTTAATCTAGGGCTCCTTGAGGTCACATTCGGTTGAATGCAGCCTTGATGTCAAGGCCGTTACTCTCGTCCCACCTCTGGAATTCAGCTCTTTTGTCCATGTTTGAACCAAGGCTGTAATGAAGTCAGGAGCTGAGTGGTCTGGTAGAACTCAAACTGGGTGTCACTGACCAGGTTATTGCCGAGTAGGTGCTGTTTGATAGTACTGTTGATAACAGCTTTCATCTCTTTATTGGAGAACAACGGTGGACTGATGAAGCAGTTATTGGCTAGTTGGATATGTTCTGATTTTTGTGTACAGGATATACCTGAGCAATTTTCCATGTTACCAGGTAGATGCCAGTTTTGTAACAGCTTAGCTAGAGCTGTGACATGTTCTGGAACACAATTCATCAGTATTATTGTTGGAATGGTGTCACAGTCCAAAGCCTTTGCAGTATCAAATGCCTCCAATTGTTTTTTTATATTACATGGAGTAAATCAAATCAGCTGAAGACTGGCATCTGTGAAGCTGGGGCCACTGGAGAAGCCCAAGCTGGATCATTCATGCAACCCTTCTGGATTAGGACTGTCGCGAATGTTTCATCCTTATCCTTCATTATTCCACCGTTGAAGATGGAGATTTTATTTGGATCTTCCTCCTCCAGTGATTTTTTCATTCAGCAACCAGCATTCATGACTGGGCGAGAAAGTACTATAGAGCTTACAGTTTTTTTTTTATTCATTCATGGGATGAAGGCATCGTTGACCAGGCAGCATTTATTGCCCACCATGAATTGCCTGGAGGGCAGTTCAGAGTCAACCACATTACTGTGGGTCTGAAGTCACATGTAGGCCAGACTGGGTAAGGATGACCTCTCCAAAAGGGTATTAATGAAACAGATATCTTTTTCTTGATAATGAACAATGGGTTCACGGTCATCAGCAGATTCTTAATTTCAGATATTTTATTGAATCCAAATTCCACCATCTACCATAGCAGGATTCGAACCCAGGTACCTGGAAAGTTATCTGGGTCACTGGATGAACAGTCCAGTGATAAAACCACTAGGTAATTGCCTCCCTCTGACCCAGCTCTGTCTATTACTTGCTGCTTATGCTGTTTGGCACACAAGTTGTCCAATTTGGTATCTTCATTAAGCTTTATCACACCTTATTTTTAGGCCTGCCTGCTGCTGCTCCTGGCACGGCCATCTTGCACTCTCTATTGAACCAGCGTTGATTGCCTGGCTTAATGGTAATGGCTGAGTTGGGGATATGCCAAGCCATGAGGTTACAGATTGTTTTGGAGTGTGGTTCTGCTGTTGCTGAAGCCCCATTGTGCCTCATGGAGTCCAATGTTTAGTTGTTATGTCTGTTCAAAGAAAGCTTCTTTTTACTTCATTGCTGGAAGATTGAGTTTTCATCATTAATACATGAATGGTCACCATCTACAATGGGCAGGATTGGGTTCTTTTCCTCATAAGAGGTGAGGAGTTGAGTGCCAGGCACCCCACCACCCGTCCTGGCTCTCTCGGTCCTATTATAGGATGTTTTCTTCTGGAATGAGACAAAGTAATGTATTGATAGAGATAGAAGAAGCTGGGTCAGCTGTTTGTCCTGCTACAGATAGGGAAAGGTGTTGACATGGCCCAAGTGAGTGAGTAGGCAAAGCAGCGTTAGTCACCTGGGAGGCTGAGGTACCTGCCAATTGCTGACAATGTTGCAGGTACAATTGAGCAAAAGGAGTTTCCCAGTCAAAGAGGGAGGCTCTGCACCATGGCCAAAACTTTCCTGCCCAACTCCATTTTCGTTCACATAAGATTTAAAAACACAGAGGTATCATGGATGTTTTGCAAAAATAAATTTCACTTTTAAATATTTCATGTTGTACTGTTAGCTGTTGAGGCTAGCTCAGACAGATATACCCAGAGGGCAATTGAAAGTCAAGCACATTGCTAGTTATCTGGAGTCACATGTTGGCCAGACTAGCTAAGGATAGCAGATTTCTTTTTTTAAAAAAGCCAGATAGATATTCCTTATGATCAGTAATAGTTATTGTTAGAATTTTTTTTAAATTCCAGATTTTATTTAACTCAGGGAATAATGCAGTTAGAGCCCGTGTCCTCAGAACATGAAACTGGTCTGTGAATTAATGAGCCCTGTCATATTATCACCAGACAACCACCTCTCTTATTCTGTATTGTTGTATTTCTGTGCTTATCAGAAAAAATGTAACTTTTTAATCACATTAGATGCTGTTGTAACACCTTCCCTGAAGATGAACAAAATCAATGTATTAAATTATAAGATATATGAGCTGCTAATAAGCTTAGTTGAAGGGAAGTGTAATATAATAAAGCAATGAATCACCACTTAACTGTAGAAAAGAAGGGACTTACAGATCCTTGATCATGAATTTTAATGAGACAGTAGATGTAGACTGGGAGCAAGGTTAGCAGCATAAACATTTTAGATCGTATGGGCATGTGTGTTATACTCCCGTCCCAAAAATCCACTCACAGAAATTCATTCATTAGCCAAAGCTAATTATGTCAAATGATGAATAGTAGAATTTCGCTAGTGAAGGGGGGAAGAAAGCTAACTGGAATCTCAGAAATGGTTTAGTTGATTGATCAGCCAAGAGATCAAGAGGACAGGAGGTGGGCAAAATGCAGACAAAACTCACCCATGTTTTAAATCTACGCAGCTCCAAAAAGCAATCAGTGTATAATAGTAGATCATGAGCAAAAGGCTATTAATAAAGCATGACATTGGGGCAGTCAAAATTATTTTTTTCGATTCTACAGCTTCATTGTTAGAGTCTAATCTAAAGCACGGGTGCCACGGCCATTAATATATGATTTACTATGGCCCCTAGATGTACACTTGGTCAGGTGTAGTGCAACCAAAATGCATTTTGGGATCTTTCTTTCCAAATTGAAATGGGACGATTTCACTTTGGTACATTGATCTATTGTTGATTGTATTACGTCCATTCCATGATCGATGCTTTGTCAATATTTATTATTCCTTCCATAGTCGAGTGCATTTGCTATATTGCAAAACTTTCTCCAGATATCTTTCTACTCTCCTGACCCCAGGTTCATGTGTCCTTTTATGTATAATGGTGTATTTTTCTTTTTAAAGGGAGCTGCTTTGCGGCATTTTCTTCATTTTGCAGTCCATCAGAAACCCTATGGCCTGGCCAGCAAAACTGACTTGCCGCATTTTGTCCTGAGCCAAAATATAAAATCTTTTTTGCACCTCATATTGAATTATTCAGAAGCCTTACAGTTCAGAAAGAGGACATGCGACCAGCGGCCAATCCTGAACTGTTTAATCTTTGATGTATTAATCATTTTCTCTTCATCCCAGGGATGTGGGCACCGCTGGTTTGGCCAACATTAATACCCATCACTATTTGACTGGAAGAATGTAGTGCGTAAGTGCCTTCCTGAGCCATTGTAGACCTAGAGGGCACAGGAATGCCCATAACACAATTACGGAGTTCCAGGATTTGAGCTCAGTCACAGTGGATAAATAATTATATAAGGTCAGAAATTACAAAGCACCAAGTTATACTGCAATAGATTTATTTGAAAACACAAGCTATTGGAGCCTCACTCCTCTTTCAGTGAGTAAGGCTCCAATAGCTTGTGTTTTCAAATAAACCTGTTGGACTTTAACCTGGTCAGAGATAATGGGAACTGCAGATGCTGGAGAGTCCAAGATAACAAAGTGTGTAGCTGGATGAACACAGCAGGCCAAGCAGCATCTCAGGAGCACAAAAGTTGACGTTTCGGGTCTAGACCGAAGGGTCTCGGCCCAAAATGTCAGCTTTTGTGCTCCTGAGATGCTGCTTGGCCTGCTGTGTTCATCCAGCCACACACTTTGTTATCTTGGACTTTAACCTGGTGTTGTGTGATTTCTGACCTTGTCTACCCTCGTCCAACTCTTCCACATAATAAATGTGTGTTGCTTAGTGTTCCAGTTCAAATTCTTTCCATACAATGCCGTAATATATTCACTTTCAAAATATATCCATTTCCCTTCTATAGGTGACTTTTCAATTGGTTCTACCTTGCTTCTAAACAGTGCATTCTGATTATGTTAAAACTGGTTCATCGATATTCTCTCAGCGATAGTTTCTCCTTAACTATTGCACATCAAATATTTAATATTGCTTCAACTTGTTTTATTATTGATACAAATTAACTGGCTACCTGGGAAATATTAAGGGAGAAGGTGGACCTTTGACAAAGCTTAGCCTGATTTCCCATCAGAAGTTAGGCATAAAAACAGCAGAACATTAGAGAACAAGGTGCAGAGAAATGATGTTTGTACCAGTGAACTTGTTTCTCTGGGACTTTCAACACACTCCTACTTTTGAAATTACAATGATTAATCGAGCACTGCAGGGGAAACATTTTTGCAGAAGTATTCACACTGCTGACTTTCTATTACACTAATGAGATCAATTTTCATGAAATCTGCAACCCCAAAATCTCAATAACGCAGACATTTCAGCTGCTGGAAATCTGAAATTAAAGACAAGCTGCTGGAGAAACACTCACAAGGTCCTCATTTCCCTTGTGTTTCCAGCAGTATTTTCTGTTTATGACCATACATCTTTCTCATCAAACACTGAAATTAGCTGTGATGAACATCTACAGAATAAATTAAGTTACCAACCAAAAAACTGCATGAAAATGGACTCTGAAGAGAAAAATGCTACAAACACTGGAAGGATATCGTAGGGTTTGTATTCCTTCTCAGTGTATGCCATTAACGTTCATGACATTACAGTGATTAAATATGGACTGAAGTCTCTAAAATTGTAGCTATCAATTTCCATCTTCAGAGGTTTGGTAGGCAGACATTGAAAATTCTATCTTGGAGCATTTGGCAGTTTATTCACTAATTATTTCCTCCTACAGGGCATCTTTCCAAAAACAACAATGCCTGTTATCTCCTGTAATGTAAGAAACTGGATGTTGATATCATGGTATTGAAGAATTCAATAGAGATTTACAGCATCTAGCTATCAAATACAAATATTCCAATCAAAGGCTCATGTTAATCTATTAAGTTATACAAAGCAGCATGCTTCTAGTTGCAAGTCATGTTTCAAGTGAACCCAGGCAAGATGGATCTTTATACCATCAGGTTACATGTTATGATTAAGTGATGATAGGTATGCTGACGCACTCATCTTAAGAGATACCAACAACATCCCTCTTTTTTCCAAAGGTTCCCAAAGAACTTACCCAAACAGATATGTATGTGCATGTTGAAAATTTGATAAAAATGCGAACGGGTAAAACAGAATTTACAAGTTTTCAAATGCCAAATTAATACTTTGCAGGTCTGACAACTTGACTTAATCTGGAAAGCTACATATGGTTTTATGTTGCATTTATTTGATAACGTGGTTGCCTTGCAGCTGGATGCTGTCACTCAACCGCACCATACAAATATCACATCATAGCACTCTTCCTCACTCTCTTCAGGTATGATTCCTGTGTCATACACTAACCTGAGCTGGCTTCTGTTCCTTTGCAATGTAGTACCACAATGAGTAATAACTCTATATCATCTGGATTGGTTGCATATTTTAGAAACTTTTGCTGGTTTCTAAATATTTGAGTTGCATTCCCTGCTCAGTGCATAGTTGTGGTAGTTTTCTACCTGTTCACTCCTCGTGTTTTTTTTTCATTCTGCTCTGTCTTTGAAGAAGAAAATCCTGTGTCTGTATGCTGTGAGCGTCCAATGGGAATCCATTGTAAGATGTACGGAACCAAATAGCAAGGCAGTGGGTCATGACAAAAGCAGACTGCAGGCTTGAGCGGAGCAGAGACAGCCAGCGGACAGGAGGTCCAAGCAGAGCGAGGATAGCCAGTTGACTGAGGCCCGAGGAGAACGGGGATGGCTAGTCGACTGAAGGCCTGAGCAGAGCAGGAAGGTTATTGGGCTGGACGCCAGTGCGGGTGGTCAGCAGCTTGCAAGCTTGGTCAGACTATGTGTGAAAACCCCCCGGCATTCATCCACTACAGGCCCCTTATAGAAAGACTGTAAAGTTTATCTTTTTAACTGTTTAGCTCTTAATTTTCTAACTGATGCAATGAATACCTATAAAGTAATGTAACATTGTTTCCCTTATTTCTCTATTTTGTATCTAAGATTTATACCTAGGTACTTTGTACCTAAATGACACCATGTAGGGAGACATTGTAAACATTTCACTGTACTCCTGTACTTGAGTACCATGGCAATAGACCTTATTGTGTTCTTTTCTATGGCTCAGATGTGTGCTTAATGGTATCTATCTTCAAGTTTCATCATCATTTCTGGCAGATCAAACTCAATGTCTTAGGCAAGAGCTTGTCTAATATTGTGATTCCCAGCTGATGCTATTCCTGGATAGATTAGATCCCAGAATGAAGTTTAACTTAACAGATCATATTTTGTTTTGTTCTTGATTTAAAATGGTGGTCTTTTGCTAAAACATAAGCATACAAGATTTGGTTTTACCAAGAAATTGGAAGCTTAGTTCACTAAATACGTGAAATTAAATAAACCAAACCATCCTATCCAAATATAACACCGTTTAAAATATTCCAAAGCACACAATAAAACAAAATTCTGTCTACTTCCTAACAGTAACACTTTATTGCTACTCAAAATCCAGAGAAATCTTTCTTCCCTGTTCAATCTATCAGTTTGAGTTAATTGCTTCAATTCTGTTCCTGTTCTGGGATATGTGAAGCCTTTTTCCTTGAATACTCACACAACTGAGAGCTTAAACCTTCTCAGCTTTTAATAATATGTACAGTTCTGACTGAACACTCTTGTTCTGGAAATTTTCAAAAACTACAACCCTTACATTGAGTTAATGCATTCCCTTGACAGCTCTGTCAAGATTACTTGTTAGTACATTCTCACAGATTCATTTAAATCCAGTTGAGAAAAATTAGTCTCTATATTTCATTAAGTCATGATGATTTCTGGTGTCAGAAATAAAATGGGACTGATTCTGCTTCAATTTGATCCACAAGTTATCAATGGCACTGTGCCAATTCTGGATGTGGGTTTTACTTTGCATATTTATGCAAAATTAAACCATCAGATTGTAGACATCAAATGTCACAGGACATACCTTTTTTTTTGAGTAGAGCATCAGTTTGACTAGTGGTCCAGAATGTGACTTGACATTTGTTGACTGAGAATATAGTTACAGATATACAAACCAATTTGCAAATCAATTTTGATTTGCAATTTCAAAAAAGACTGTTTTCTTCAATTTAGCTAACTATTTTACTTAGCCAAATTCTTTCAGCATAAATAATGTAAAACTAAGAGACAGAACAGTGCTAAAGTTTAGGATACTGTAAATCACAATGTATAAGTTAACTTGGCTTATAAGATGGCCCCATTTTTATAGGCCCAAATTTATGCTCTCACACTCATACAACATAGAACTGGCCCCTTGCCTCCTTCAACCATGATGTGCTGTACTTGCATTTACAGCCACCCTCAAAGTTTTGCCTCACTAATGCTTATTTTACTTACTGACACCTTAACTGGGTGCAAGCAAATCATATGGCAGAGGTGCAAAGAGATATGCGAGTTTCAGACACGTCCGTTTTTTTGTGTTGGGTACTGGAGACATGTTAGAATGGTAAGCATGCTGGAATTTTGCTTTTATACATAAAGTGCAAGTGAACTCTTGTGGTTGAAGGAATTTTATGACCTTCAAACATCCACTTATGACCTCCTTAGACCTTTTTTTGCAGTATATCTAAAACAAAAAGTCTTTCAAATGTGGAAAGATTGCTGCACTGTGCACCTTTCCCGACGTTTTTTTTTTCTGGTCACAGTTAATCACACTTCTGATGTGAAGATAAAGTCCTAATAAACCAAAAGCTATATCTTCGTCCATTCTGTTTGGGGCCCTTTCTTTGTCTGATATCTTTTGTTGATGGTTGACTCTTTCTTGGCCCAATCAAGCATCCTAGCACACTTTTCACTTTTATTCATTTATTGTCAACTATTCTTTTTTATATGAGATCAAATTTCCGGTTTGATTTTGCCTTTTTCTCACTGATTCTATTATTTCTCAGCCATTCCGTCTTCATCACCAACCTCAGAGATCAAAAGAAACATGAGATGATATTTGCACGTCCTAATTCAGCCCTAATGAAGTAAGATGCACTTCTTCTGACTCAACAGTCATTAGCTGAAGACCCAAAGACACTAGAGGTGACCATCTTCCTGCCTGAATTAATGCAACTAGTGTCATGGTGACTTGCCTCACCAATTGTCTAATTAAAAGGTAAAACTTAATCCAGTCACACATTATATCCTTCGACTAAACTGCAAACTTTTTTTATTCATTCTTGGGATATGGGTGTTGCTCGCTTTGGTCAGCATTTATTGCCTCTCCCTAATTGTCCAGAGGGTTATGAAAAGTCAATCACATTACTGTGCATAGAGTCAAATGCAGAACAGACCTGGTACAAATTATAGATTTTGTTCCTTAAAGGCATTAGTGATGGGTTTTCAAAAACAATTGACAGTGGCTACAAGGTCGCTATTTCACCAACTTCATATTCCAGGTTTTTACTGAATCCACCTGCCACTGTGGGATTCAAGTACATGTCACAAGAACATTAGCCTGTGGTTGCAGATTATTTTTCCACTCATATTACCATTATGCCACGAGTTCCCCATAAGTGGTCTACAGCGGAAATCCTTGAACAATTTTCTCACGACTTTGTCATTTGTCATACTCTTGATTTAAATAATAAAGGTTTTCACCAAAACCATAGTAAGTATTTGAGGAATTACACTCCACAATTCAAATGTGACCTCTGAACAATAGTTAAAAAAGAATTTGAGGAGTAAGAAAGGGATCCCATTGACATTTTCCTAACACCAACTGGAAATATTCTCTTGTGCTTTAAGCTTCCTCACTTCCTCCTGCTGCAAGAGGGAATTCAAGTTGTTGCATCTGTTCCTTTCCTACTTCCTGTCTGTCTTACTAAAACTGTGAACTCATTGCCATTTCCTTCCATAACATATCATCCCACACCCAAACTCAGTTCTACTTGTGGACTTCTACCGCTCTTAGTTCTCACCTGCATAACAATGCCATCCCACTTCCTCATACCACTGTTCATTTGGAGCACACAAAGTTTACCTACTGCACTCTCCACAAATACCTGTCCAAGCTTCTGTCACCCACACTTTCTACCAAAATGGAATATTCCGCTTCTTTCTGTAATTTTGCAGTTCCTGAATGCAGATATAATAGATATGGGAGCAGGAATAGACCATTTAGCTCATTGAATCTGATCTGTCATTTAAAAGATCATGGTGGTAGGATAGTGCCGTCAGTAAACTTCTTGCTCCCCAATGTCCTTTACTAATCGAAGATCCGTCTGGCTCAGCCTGGAACACATTTAGTAGACCTGTCTTCAGTGCTTTCTATGGAACAGATTCCCAAAGTCCAATTACCTATTAAGAGAAGAAATTCCACCTCAGCTGTATTTTAACTGGAAAACCTTTCATCTTTAAATAGTGCCTCCTTAGTTCTGGATTCCCCCACGTGTTTAAACATTCTCTCAAAAAGTACACTATCAAGACCTCAAAATCTTAAGAATTTCAAAACAATCAAACCTCATTCTTCTAAACTCTAGTCATACCTGTCTGTTCACATTGCATCTCCTTAAAACTCCACTGTCATTTTTGAATGTGACCAAACATAGCCGGTAATCCAACGATGCCTAAATTCAAGGCTTGCCCATTACCGTCAAACCTTGTGAAAGGTTTTCCACATACTCCACACTATTGCCATTTATATGCTGTATACTTGGAATTTTGAGCAAATCTAGAGCATCTTGATGTGAATCCTATAGGTTAAAGAAGCTAAACAGTAAATAAGGAACAAATAAATACAATACAATTATTCATCTCCAATTTTCAGTGAAAAATTTGTTAATTTCCATTTATCATTCCCGAGACTGCTTTCAGATGTCAGAATACCATACTAGGAACAGAATGTCTGGTATTCAGTTCATGTAACACAGATAACCTGACAATATATTGTGTGCCATAAAATTAATAATTCCCAAGTTAAAAGACAGTGACTTCTCTTCTGCCTGTTCTTGGAGTATCCAATGTCCACACAGGAGCATTTAGGATGAATACTGCCAGCAAGCATCATACCTCAGCTCTTCATTTGCTCATAGAAATGGCAGAAGTCATACCCATCGCCTCTGACACCAGAAGCCAGTTTTGGTGGATAAAACTTCAGACTGCTCCAAGTAACCCTGTACAATGTGGGAGCGTGAAGCCTTCAATGTATAAACTTAGCAATGCCAAGCCCTTCCCCAGTTAGGACCCATTAGACCTCCTATTTTCTTCACAGATGCTGCCAGACCTGCTGAGCTTTGCCTCTCTGTTTCTTGTGAATAGAGATGTAACGTTTTCATTTATAACCTTACGTATTTCTTCTGGCTCTATTCACAGTTTGCCACTCAGGCACTCTGTCCCTGGTTATCCTCTTGTCTCTAACATACCTACCTTTGGATTTTCACTTACTTCATTGTGCCTCTCTGTTTTCCTAATTTCTTATTTTAAGTGACCCACTATACTTTCCCTACGCCACTGGGGCTTTTGGTGTTCAAAGCCCTTGCTAACTGTCTTTGTTTTCCTTATCTAAACTAGTATATTCCTCCCTTTCCAGAGTTTCCTGTATCTTTTGGTCTCATGTTTCACTTTTACGGTAATCTATTGTTCCTGCACTTTCAGTATTTCCTTCTTGAAAGACTTCCACTGCTCTGATGTAGATTTTCCTACAAGTAGCTGCTCCCAATCTAGTTTGACATAAATCATATCTTATTACATTAAAATTAGTCCGACTGACTTATGGCTGCTGAAGGAGTGAAGTTAAGAAGCAGAAAAAAAACAACAGAAGACATTGATGAAAGTTGTTTATAAGGTCATAAATAGTACTTGTTGTGTAACATACAGCATGATTCAGGTTACTAATAATAGTAACTGAGTAATGTTAAGAGCATTTATTCTGTTGACAGTCAAAACAAATTTATAGAAATAGTGTGGAGTTTGAGTGAATGAAACCTTAACAAGACACAATTCTAGACTGCCATATCAAGGAACCAACTAGGGGTCAGCTTAGCTTGCATTCACTATAACTACCACAAAATATGACAGAAATCAAGAAGTCAACTCATACTCCAGCCTTTTAAATATGTATGATTCTTCCAACCATTTATGTCATCATAATACCTCCTGAAAGTTCAATCCCTGCTTACTCGTGCCACTACATTTTCTTTCATCTATGTGTCGCCCACAACAGTCCCTTATCTCCTCATTCCCTCTGATTCTGTCCCTGTTCTCCCCATCCAGCATTCTCCTCACTTCCCCTACCACTCACCACTCCGGAAGTGAGCCGTGGCAAGAGGCTGTGGACGGAGTGGTGAGGTGTGAGGACAGCAGCGAAGGGATTGGGGAAAACAATGAAGGGAATGGTGGCACTTATGAAGACAGCGGGGAGAATGAAGAGGAAGCTGGGGAAGAGTCTGAAAACTGCCACTAAAGGGGTAACAAATCCCCTGGGCATAAAAATGTCCATCCAGGATCTACAAAGAGGCAGCTGCAGGTTCATGGAACACATTCGTTCTGCTCACCTAGAATTTATCAGATTCTGCAAAAAAATTTCAAAATTGCAAAACCTAGCCGCACTATTTATAAAGGAAGTCAGTGAGAAAATGGACAACTATAGGCCATGCAGTCTAACATCAGTACTGCAAATGTTATAGCCAATTACTAGGGACATGTTAACAGGACACTTATAGAGTATAATCAAGCAGAGTCAATGTAGATTATATGAAAGGAAAATTGTGTTTGACAAATCTGTTTAGCTTATTGAAGATACAACCAGTAAAATGGATAACAGGTGGATTGTGTGCTCTTAGGTTTTCAAGAAGTATTCAATAATGTTGCTGCACAATATGCTATTACACAAAATGCAGTTTCATGGGATTTAGAGTTATATAGATACTGGGGCAATATAGAATAAGCATTGAAAGTTATAAATTGAGATTGTTGCCATAAAACTCACTTCAGATTATAAATGCTATTAAAAAAGAGTGGCTCAGTGGCTAATTTTACATTACAAAGCCGAACAAAATTAATTGTGAGATTACAAAATCAATATTTTGTTTGTGATGTTTCTATAATAAAAGAATAATATGATTGAGCAGAAATAGAGTAATTATTGTTCCGGATTTTATTGCCCTTGGGAGAATGCAAATGTAAATTACCAGGATGATTCAGATAGTTCCAGGAATCAAGGATGTGAATGATAAGCAAGGATTAGGGAGCTATCTGAAGCTTCCAAGATTATAAGCAAATTTAACAAAAAATGATTAAAACTCAATTTGGACAAGTGTTCAAATACACAAGCAAAGTTTTCAGAAAGCATCTCAAAATTAATTCAAAGTGTGCAGTGTACCTGGATTCAGAAGGATTTAATGAACCCTTGAGTAAATTTCTTGAATTTTATTACACACTGACAGAATTTTACTCAACATGATTGGGTGTGGACCGTTGTGATTGTGTAACAGTAATATGCTTTATAAAGAAGACTAAACTGACCTTTTAAAACAGGGACTGCAATTAAAAAGAAGGCTGCTAGAAGTCATATGACTATTCTAGTTCATTCACTGTCAACGTGAAAGCAGGCAGATGGGTGTGTTTTCATAACATCAATCATAAAAGGAGACCTTTAGAACTGCCTTCACACTTGGTCAGTATAATAGTTCTTTTTTTGGGTGTGAGAATTCAAAGCTTCTGAAAAAGACAGGAGAATGATTGGCCCTACATGAAATTCCAGCATAATTGATTTTGGCCTGTAACTAAGATTCTGTTATACTCTATTTCAAAACAAAATTCCCAAAGATGGGAATTTTGAAAGACATGTTCAAAGGGAAAATTCCAAGAGAGATCAAAGAAATTCGCTCTCAGGAATCCACTGTAATTTCACTGGAAGTGTAACATCTGCTCAGTCCATAACTGCAGAACTGGTGAAGATCAAGAAGCTATTTCTCTCTCAAAGTCACCGAAATAAGCAACCTTCAACTATTCATCTACAGAGGCCATCACAACTGCAGAATTCTGTCTCAGGTTTTCAATAAGGTTTTCAGTGTGTAAATCTTCAAGCAAATATTTGGCCAGACAATGATAACAGACTAAAAACTAAAAGAACTGTGGATGCTGTAAATCGGGAACAAAGATAGAAGTTGCTGGAAAAGCTCAGCAGGTCTGACAGCATCTGTGAAGAAAAAATCAGAGTTAATGTTTCGTGTCTGGTGATCCTTCCTGTTTTGAGGAAGAGTCACCGACCCCGAAACGTTAACGCTGATATTTTTCTTCACAGATGCTGACAGGCCAAATGATAATAGACTGATCTTACCTTCAGCTTTCCAAAGATGTTTAGAACATATCCAACTGTTAATGATGTAGACATTGGTGGGAAAGTTGTGGACATTCAAAGAGATGACCATCTCATCAATAATATGCAGTCTCCAATTTTCTCATAAAACAGATAGAAGCTAGAGAGAGACAATTCCCAACATGGAAGCCAGAGTAGTCACATAGTGACTCCATCTTGCCTCTTCCTCCTCCGGACCTCAATTACAACAACGGGCACCAACATCTCAGTGCATGCTCCATGGGCAGTGCCCCTGGCATTCGACACATACCAGCACCAATCACTCTGTTTTCTCTCCACAGATCTTGCCAGACCTCCTGAGATTCTCTGGTAAATTCTAACTTTGTTTAGATTACATTAGAGTAGATTCCCTACAGTGTGAAAACAGGCCCTTCGGCCCAACAAGTCCACACCACCTCTTGAAACATCCCACCCAGACCCATTCCCGCTATCACCCACACACACCCCTGAACACTACGGGCAATTTAGCATGGCCGATCCACCTAGCCTGCACATCTTTGGACCTTGGGAGGAAACCGGAGCACCTGGAGGAAACCCACGCAGACACGGGGAGAATGTGCAAACTCCTCACAGACAGTCACCCGAGGCTGAAATTGAACCCGGGTCCCTGGCGCTGTGAGGCTGCAGTGCTAACCCGTGCTAACCATTGAGCCACCTTGCCAGCAACTGCAAATCTTTATTTTATTCCAGACTTGCCCTGTCTTTCTTTGTGACTAAAACTCTCTAGCCCAGGCAACATCATGGTCTATCTCCTCTGCAGTGTCTCCAGTGGAATAACAGCAACGCTGTATCCATAGCTGCACTCAATACTCTATTTGTGGCCAAATCAACTTTTTATATAGTTCCAACATCACCTGCCTGCTCTTAAACTGTACACCTTGGCTATCCATATGCCTTTTTAACCACTTTGTCTACCCATCCTGTGACTTTAAGAGATCAGTGGACATGCAGATCAAGACCCTTCTGATCTGTGGCGTTTCCCAGGTTCCTACTATTCACCATGTACTCCCATGTTTTGTTTGTCCTTCCCAAGTGTGTTGTCTCACACTTACCCAGATTGAATTCTATTTGTCACTGATCAGTATATCTGATATTTCTATCCTCCTGTAATCTAGTGCTATCTTCCTCACAATTTACCGCCACAGAAATATTTGTACCGTCCGTGAAAATACTGATCAACTCTCCTACATTCAAGTGACATCAAGGCTGTATTCGACTACGTGTAGCATCAGCAAAACTGGAATCAACAGGTATCAGGGGACAAACTCTCTGTTGGTTGGCATCATGCCTGGCTCACAGAAAGAGTTGTGTTTGTTGGAGATCAGTCATCTCAGCTCCAGGACATCTCTGCAGGTATTCCACAGGTAGAGTCCTGGGCCCAACCATCTTCAGCTGCTCCCTCAATGACCTTCCCTCCATCATAAGGTCAGAAATGGAGATGTTTACCAATGATCGCATTACATTTAGCAACATTCATGACTCCTCAGATACTGAAGCCAACCATGTTCAAATACAAAAAGATCTGGACAATATCCAGGCTTGGGCTGACAAATAGCAAGTAAAATTCACACCACACAAATGTCCGTCAATAACCATCTCCAATAAGATACAATCTAATCACTGCCCCCTGACATTCAATAATGTTACTATTGCTGAATTCCCCATGATAAACATCCTTGTGGTTCAACTAGACTCATCACGTAAACACAATGGCTATAAGAGCATGTCAGAGGCTAGGAATAGTGCCACGAGTAACTCATCTCCTGACTCTCAGATCCTATTCATCATCTGCAAGGCGCAAGTTCAGAGTATGATGGAATACTCCCCACTTGTCTGGATGGGTTCAACTCCAGCAACACTTGAGAAGCTTAACACTAGCCAGGACAAAGCAACCCACTTGATTGGCATCACATCTACAAGCATCCACTTCCTCCACCACCATTGTTCAGTCGCAGCAGTGTGTAATACCTATGAGATGCACTGCAGAAATTTACCAAAGTTCCTCAGGCAGTGCTTTCCAAACCCACAACCACTTCCGTCTAGAAGGATAAGGGGAGGTTCACAGAGACATGGAGACATTCAGCACAGATACAAAGCCTTTGGTTCAACCAATCCATGCAGAACATAATCCCAAACTAAACAATCCCACCTGCCTGCCCCCTAGGCCGTATCCCTCCAAGACTTTCCTGTCACATATCCATCCAAATGTCTTTTGAATGTTGCAATTGTTCCCGCATCCACCACTTCATCAGGAAGTTCATTCCACACGGAAACCACCCTCTGGGTAAAATAATTGCCTCTTATGTCTTTTTTAAATCCCTCTCCTCTCATCTTAAAAATGTGCTTCCTCGTCTTGAAATTCCCCATCTTAGGGAAAAGACAACTATTATCAACCCTATCTATACCTCTCATTATTTTATAAATTTCCATCAGGTCACCTCTCAACCTCCTAGGCTCCAGTGAAAAAAAGAGTCCCAGCCTATCCAACCTTTCCTTATAACTCAAATTCTCCATACCCAGCAACATCCTGGTAAATCTCTTTTGAACTCTCTCCAGCTTGATAGTACCCTTCCAATAACTGAGGACCAGAACTGGACACAGTATTCCAGAATAGGACTCATTAATGTCTTAAAAAAATGAAAGAACTGCAGATGCTGTAAATCAGGAACAAAGACAAAGCTGCTGGAAAAGCTCAGCAGATCTGGCAGCACCTGTGAAGGAAAAAGCAGAGCTAATGTTTTGGGTCCAGTGACTCTTCCTCAGAACTGTTCTGAGTAAGTTCTGAGGAAGGGTCACCAGACCATAAATATTAACTCTATTTTTTTCTTCACAGATGCTGCCAGACCTGCTGAGCTTTACCAGCAACTTTGTTTCGTTCCTCAATAATGTCTTGCACTGCCTCAACATAACATCCCAATCCCTGTTCTCAAAGAACTGAGCAATGAAGGCAAGCATGCCAAATATCTTTATAACCGTTCTGTCTATATATGATGCAAACTTTGAGGAATTATGTACCTGTACCTCTGGGTCTCTCTATTCTACAACACTACCCAAGGCCCTAGCATTAATTATATAAAGTCTACTCTTGTTGGTTATAACAAAATGCAATACCTCACATTTATCCAGGCTGAACACTATCTGCCATTTCTCAGCCCATTGACCTATTCGATCAAGATCTCTTTGTAATCTTAGAAAGTCTTCTTCACTGTCTACTGTGCCACCAATTTTGGTGTCGTCCGCCAGCTTACTAACCATGTCTTATATATTCTCATCCAAATCATTTATATAAATGACAAGCAAAAGAGGACCCAGAACCAATTTCTGTGTAACACCACTGGTTAAAGGCTTACGGTCGAAAAACCAAGCCTCCACCACTATTTTGTGTCTCCTGCTGTTAAGCCAATTATGTATCCAAGTGACAAATAAACAATGTCTACCGCTCTGCCATCATCAACCTTTTTGGTAACTTCCTCAAAAAACTCAATTGAACTTGTGAGACATGATTTTCATCACATAAAACCACATTGACTATTCCTAATCAATTTTTGCCTCTCTAAATATCCATAAATCCTATCTTTTGTAATCAGCTCCAACAATTTGTTCGCAACCGAAGTCAGACATACAGGCCTAAAGTTCCCAAGTTTCTCCTTACACTGTTTCTTAAACAAAGGTAC
This sequence comes from Stegostoma tigrinum, assembly GCF_030684315.1. Classification (NCBI taxonomy): domain Eukaryota; kingdom Metazoa; phylum Chordata; class Chondrichthyes; order Orectolobiformes; family Stegostomatidae; genus Stegostoma; species Stegostoma tigrinum. The sequence goes on from NC_081358.1 coordinate 80,766,603, forward strand.
AACATTTGCCATTTTCCAGTCGTCAGGCACCTCACCTGTAGTTATAGATGATGCAACTATTTCTGCAATGGTCTCGCAATTTCCTCCCTTAATTCCTGCAACATTCTGGGATACATTACCCCTGTCCTGGAGACTTACTAAACTTTATATTCTCTAAAGCCTCCCAAACTTCTTCTTCTGTAATATGAACTGTTTTTAAATTATCAAAGTTTATTTTTTCTGTATTCTCTAGACATTTTTATCCACGGTAAAAGCAGTTGCAAAATATTCATTTACAATCTCTCCCATCCCTCGGGGTGAAACACAAAGACTATCTCCTTGATCTTTAAGAGGACTAACCCTCTCTCTAGTTACCGTCATGCACTTAATGTACTTGTAGAATTTCTTTATCCATAACCTTATCTGTCAATGCTATCTCATATCCCATCTTTGCCTTCCTAATTTCCCTCTTAAGAATGCCCCTACACTCTTTATATTGATTAAGAGTTTCAACTGAATCAAGTCATCAAATCTGCAAAAGATTTTCCTTTATTCATGACTACAGCTTCAATACCTTTACTCATCCATTGTTCCTTAATCTTACCAGACATACCCTTCACTCTAACAGGAATATAATGGCTCTGAACTCTCAGTATCATACTCTTGAAGGCCTCCCACTTGCCAGACATCCTTTTACCTCCAAATAGATTACTTCAGTAAACTTTTGAAAATTCTTGTCTCATACTATCAAAATATGCTTTACTCCAATTAAAAATTTTAACTTTTAAGGAAGGCTTATCCTTTGCCATAACCATTATAAAACTAATAGAATTATGATCACTGGACCCAAATATTCTGACACCTTTACTTCAGTCACCTGCCCTGCCTTATTGCCAAAATAAGGTCTAATTTTGCTCCTACTGTAGTAGGATCACCCACATATTGATAAAGAAAATTTTCTTGAACACATTTGACAAATTATTCACCACCCAAACCTTCAACACTGTGGTAATCCCAGTCAATGTTTGCAAAATTAAAATCTACCATTATTAAAAAGTTATAACACTTACACATGGCTGAGACCTTCCTACATATTTGTTTCTCAGTTTGTCTCTTACCATTGGGGGGCCTATAGTATAATCTCATCAATGTGATCTTTCCTTTCTTATTTGTGATTTCCACTCATATATTTTCGCTGGATGATTTTTGACAAATATTGTTCCTACTTACAGCAGTAGTGTATCCCTTAATCAAAAGCACCATCTCCCAACCCTCACCTTCGAATCATTTCTTGCCCCCTTTCCTATCCTTCCTATAGCATCCAAAACTGGAAACATTGAGCTGCCAGTCTTGTCCATCCCTCAGCAAAGTTTCTGTAATAACTATGACATCCCATCCCAGGCTCTCAAACATACGCCAAGTTCATCAGTCTTACCTGTAAGACCCCTTGCAATAAAATAAATGCAATTTAGTTCTTCAGAGTTACTACAAACTCTGACTCTTTCCTTTTTTTAATTGATGTGCTGTCCCCATATTCAGAACCTACCCCATCAATCCTTCCATTTGCATTACTACTTACAACTCCTCCACTCGCCTTCTCTCGCAGCACCTATTGTCTATTGTCTATAAAAGAGCCCTTAACAGAAGGAGCAAAGTTCCCAGCTTAAATATTGATCCCTTTCCAGTTTAGGCTAGGTCCATATATTTTGAACAGGTCTTTTCAATCCCAAAAGACATTCTAATTGTCCAAAAACCTGAATCTCTGAACAATACACCCACTCTTCAGCCATTGATTTATCTCTTTTAACGTTTTGTTCCTTCCCTCCTTTCAGTTTGGCATTGGGGGTAAATCTGGAATTACTGCTTCTAAGATTTTATTTTTTAATCTTCTACTGAACCTTTTAAATTCTCTCTGTACAGATTTAATCTTTTCCTTAACAATGTCATTCCTACCAATGTATAAAATAATTTCTGGCTCCTCAATCTCAACTTTAACAATGTGCTTGAAACATTTAGAAATGTTTTTAATCCTAGCACCAGGAAAGAAACAAATGATCCTAAATTTACACTTGCTTCCACAGAATCGCCTGTATATGCCCTTGTCAGGAGAATCCCGATGACAATAATTCTACTGAATCATGTCAAACACTGCCTAACATAAAAATCATTTCAAGTGTCCAATAACTCACTGACCCTTCCATTTTCCTCAGATAGACTATTCCCTTTAACTGTTCCAAAAGCTGAATATCTATTTGATAGAGGAATAGCCACCAGAGACTTTTGAGCTAATAAAATCTGAAGCTGGATGAACACAGTTGGCCAAGCAGCATCTCAGGAGCACAAAAGCTGACGTTTCGGGCCTAGACCCTTCATCAGGTGGGTCTAGGCCCGAAACGTCAGCTTTTGTGCTCCTGAGATGCTGCTTGGCCTGCTGTGCTCATCCAGCTCCACACTTTATTATCTTGGATTCTCCAGCATCTGCAGTTCCCATTATCTCAGAGACTTTTGAGCTACCTTCTTTCCTTTCCCGACAGTCACCCACTTATCTGACTGATCCTGCTGGTATTACCTTTTCTACATCTACTAGACATCTCACTCTGTACCTTATATTTGGCCTTAATAACATTAAGCCTAAAAAGTGATGTTTCAATAACACCTTATATATAAAATAAATGACCTTTCATTGCCTCTAGGAAATAATGTTAAAATGAAAGAAAATATATATCAAACATATAAAAATTAAATAAAATCAATCACTTAGTTGATTAACTGACTAAAAACAATTTCTCATCAATAAATTCCTCCAAGAAAAGAAAATCTTATCCGAAGTTGACCACATGTAGGATTCTGCAGAACAAAAACTGTTTGGCTTTCTTCAAAACAAAGCCGTTACAATGTGAAAACAAAACTTTTAAAACACAGATAGACTTTTTAAAAAATTTCTGAATTAAGAATAAACAAAACCTCAGCTGCTTACTGTAGACCCCTAAAAGGTTTTTAAAAAGTCTGTTTGAAAAAAAAATCACTATTTTATTTCTTTTGAATATTAATAAAACAAAATGGGGAAAAAAATCTCATATTAGCAAACTATAATGACTATAATAACTGTAAAACGAGGTAAAAAAAACTTTAAGCCTACAGTCCCAGGAGCAACTGCAAAATCCACGCTGCTCATGAAAACAGGTTGGTAATATGTGGAAACACTGACACTTACAGAGCCTCCCCAAGCCACTCACCTTCCTGACTTGGAAATATATCACTGTTCCTTCACTGGGTCAAAAGCCTGAAATTCCCTCCCTAAGGGTATTGTGGGTCAACGAGGTGAACTGCAGCAGTTGTAGAAGACAGCTCACCACCATCTTCTCTGGGCAGCTATGGACAGGCAATGAAACATTGCCCGGTCAGCAACGTGCACATGACACAAATGAAACAAATATGTACACTGTTATGAAGCAGAGGTTGACCTCCCCCCCACCTCGGGTAACTAAAACTGAAACACCTAGAGAAGTTTACCTTGCCTTATTATCTATTAAAGGAAGTATGAAAAGTAGTATAATCTGCCTTTCATACCCCCCTCAATCTGTTATAAAGGAGATGCTAAGTGAAATGAACTCCTGACAGTCATTCAAAAATCAACAAGTAACAAGATATTAATCTAACTGTAACAGTGGAAAAACTAACGTATCTACTAACAGACCAAACAATTCTCCCCTTAGTAGAACATAGAACATTACAACACAGTACAGGCCCTTTGGCCCTCGATGTTGCGCCGACCTGTGAAACCAAACTGAGACCCATCTAACCTACACTATTCCATTATCATGCATATGTTTATCCAATGATCAATTAAATGCCCTTAAAGTTGGCGAGTCTGCTACTGTTGCAGGCAGGGCATTCCACGCCCTTACTACTCTCTGAGTAAAGAAACTACCTCTGACATCTGTCCTATATCTATCACCCCTCAATTTAAAGCTATGTCCCCCCTTGCTAGACACAACCATCCCAGGAAAAAGGCTCTCACTGTCCACCCTATCTAATCCTCTGATCATCTTGTATGTCTCTATTAAGTCACCTCTCAACCTTCTTCTCTCTAACGAAAACAGCCTCAAGTCCCTCAGTCTTTCATCATAAGATCTTCCCTCCACACCGGGCAACATCCTGGTAAATCTCCTCTGCACCCTTTCCAATGCCTCCACATCTTTCCTATAATGCGGCAATCAGAACTGTACACAATACTTCAAGTGCAGCCGCACCAGAGTTTTATACAGCTGCAACATGACCTCACGGCTCCAAAACTCAATCCCTCTAACAATAAAACCTAACACACTGTGGGCCTTCTTAACAACCCTATCAACCTGGGTGGCAACTTTCAGGGATCTATGTGCATGGACATCAAGATCTCTCTGCTCATCCACACTACCAAGAATCTTACCATTAGCCCAGTACTCTATTCCTGTTACTCCTTCCAAAGTGAATGACCTCAAACTTTTCTGCATTAAACTCCATTTGCCACCTCTCAGCCTATCTCTGCGGCTTATTTATGTCCCTCTGTAACCTGCAACGTCCTTCCACACTATTCACAACTCCACCGACTTTAGTGTCATCCGCAAGTTTACTAACTCAACCTTTCATGCCCTCATCCAGTCATTTATAAAAATGACAAACAGCCTCAAAACAGATCCTTGCAGTACACCACTAGTAACTAAACTCCAGGATGAACATTTCCCATCAACCACCACCCTCTGTCTTCTTACAACTAGCCAATTTCTGATCCAAACTGCTAAATTACCCTCAATTCCATGCCTCCGTATTTTTTACAATAGCCTACCGTGGGGAACCTTATCAAACACTTCACTGAAATCCATATACACTGCATCAGTTGCTTTACCCTCATCCATCTGTTTGGTCACCTTCTCAAAGAACTCAATAAGGTTTGTGAGGCACAAGCTACCCTTCACAAAACTGTGTTGGCTATCCCTAATCAACGTATTCCTTTCTAGATGATTATAAATCCTATCTGTTATAATCCTCTCCAACACTTTACCCTCAATTGAAGTAAGGCTCACTGGCCTATGATTACCAGGGTTGTCTCTACTCCCCTTCTTGAACAAGGGGACAACATTTGCTATCCTTCAGTCTTCTGGCACTATTCCTGTAGAAATGATGACATAAAGATCAAAGCCAAAGGCTCTGCAATCTCCTCCCTAGCTTCCCAGAGAATCCTAGGATATATCCCATCCAGCCCAGGGTACTTATCTATTTTCACACTTTCACTAACACCTCCTCCTTATGAACTTCAATCCTGCCTAGTCTAATTGCCTGTATCTCAGTATTCTCCTCAACAACATTGTCTTTTTCCTCTGTGAATACTGATGAAAAATATTCATTTAGTGCCTCTCCTATTTCTTCAGACTCCATGCATAACTTCCCTCTACTGTCCTTAACTGGCCCTAATCTTACTCTTGTCATTCTTTTATTCCTGACATATCTATAGAAATCTTTAGGGTTTTCCTTGATCCTACCTGCCAAAGACTTCTCATGTCCTCTCCTGGCTCTTCTAAGCTCTCTCTTCAGGTCCTCTTAACTACTAACTGTTCCTGAATAAAACAAAATTCTAATGGAATGCTGTTTTAACAAATACAATTCCCACTTACATAAACTAAATTAATTTTTAAAAGCCTTAAAAGTTAGTATCTTAAAATTACAGCCAGAATATGTACACCAGAATGTTCAATACCTTCTCAGCTATTCTACAGTCAGGAACATCTTTCTCCATTGAATTCCTGGTCAAAAATATTACCTTAGAGCGCCACTGTACCTTAAGCTTAGAGAGCTTAGAGAATTCTGTGAGATCCAACGATTTTCTCTTTAGAGCTGCTGGTTGTTAACACTAATAGATAACACTTACCCTCAAACCAATTTTCAAATACCTTCTCCTTTTATACCTTTGATGCCCTATCAATTTCTTACAATAGGATTGGTCCTAGATTGTCAAAACCATCAGATTTGAATATAATTGGTTTTGAGTCACTAAGTGCCTGGTTTAAATTGGCTGATATCCAAACTTGTGGCCTTACTAGCAAAACAAGACTACTGCCTAGATTGCTAACCACACAACATTTTGATACAAATGTTTCAATTTTCAGGAACTCTGTGCAACTGTAGACAGTATTTTTTTAAAATCTCCACGTCTGGAAAAAGGGCATCATCTTTTAAAGGGACTGCACACTGTTTCCACCATCATTTTACAAACAAATTCTAATATTCTGTCTTCCAATCCATAAGTACTCTACCCAACTTCATGACAACAGCACAAATAGCCAGGACCCCAACACTAGTTCCTGTAGAACTACATTGCACACAGGCTTCTAATCACAAAAAAAAACCTTTTGACCATTACATTCTACTTCCTGTCTCTCAGCCAAATCTAGATCCAAATATCCTTGGATCCTATGGGCTCTTACCTTTGTTATCAGTCTCCCATGTGGGACCTCAACAAAACCTTTGCTGATGTCCAAGGAGACTATATCAAAAGTTCTATCTTTATCCATACTTGTGTTTACCTCTTTGAAAAATTCAATCGTACTAGTCAGACAGGACCTCCCCTTGACAAAACCATGCTGACTATTTTTGATTAATCCCAGCCTCTCTAGTGCAGCTTAATTCTGATCCTCAGAATTGCTTCTGATAGCTTCCCTACCACTGAGATTAGATTGACTGTCCTGTAGGTTCCTGGTTTATCCTTTGGCTTCCTTCTTAGATAACATTATGAATAACATTGGCAGTCCTCCAGTCCTTTGTCACCTCTCCTGTGGCCAGAGAGGATATCAAACTATTGCCAGCACACCTGCTATTTCCTCCCTTGTGTCACTCAATGACCTGGGATACATTACATTTTGTTCTGCAGACATATCTACTTTTAAGCCAATTACAGGGAACATTGACATGTTATTGTACTGCTACCAAAGTTGAATAATGACACTTTTCAGCTTTTCTCTGATAGTGGAATTTCACCACTTATTCTTCTTGCATCAGTAACTATAAGTACAGTTCAAGGTCAGTCTTAAAGCAATTCTCCCCTTCATTGACCAGCTCACGGAGAACTCTGAAATCTCTGTAAGACTTTCCTGTGTGAACAGTGGACTGTTTTGGGGTGGATGATGGGTTTGGATATATATTCAGTCTCAAGGGCAATAATTTTTGTTAAAATTTAAGCTAATAGTGTTAGGGAAATGCTTATGGTCAATGATGTTGAAAGCTGGCAAAATAGGTTGGTGTAAAACTATGGAACAAAAACAAAGTTGCTGGAAAAGCTCAGCAGGTCTGGTAGCATCTGTGACGGAAAAAAACCGAGTTAGCGTTTTGGGTCCAGAGACCTTTCCTCATTTTTTTAAACAACTATGAATGTTGGAGATATGAAACAAACAAGAACAGAAATTGCTGGAGAAACTCACCAGGTCTGTCAGCTTCTGCGGTGAGAAGACAGAATTAATGTTTTGAGTCCAGTGAATCTTCTTTAATACTTTGGGGGAGATAGAGAGATGAAGTTTAATGAATGAGCCTTTTATGTAAATTGGGATCTCAGTGGTTGTTCAATATAAGCTGGAACCTGCACAGCACACTACTCTGTAGCCTTACTATCATGTACAGTCTAAATGTTATTTAAAAGTAACTTATAAGTTCGGCCTGAATTTGTATGAAGAACCAGACGACCCATATTAGACTGTATTACAACACAATGCACTTATCTCTGTGGATAAATACGGACCGCATAGTGGAGTAAAGACATTGCTGAATCTTTATTTCCTTTTGCCTCATTTAGAAAGGGATGTTAAAGTTCACTTATTTCTGTCTGTGAGTCACACAGGCTCATTAAACTGACGGGTGTATCTAGGCTTCCTCCAGTTAGATTCATGCCTCATGAATTTGCAAATCTCACAAGACAAAAAACAGCCAATTAACAGCCACCTGCACAATGACATTTTCACACTCACAAGTAGTTAACAAGCTGTTTAATTAGGCTGCAAATACAGTGATGCAGTGAGGAGCCCAAGATGTTCAGGAACTGGCTGCTTTCAGTATTCACAAACCCAGGTTCTGAGACCTTGATACGATCAGACTTCACAGCTTAAGAAAAAGCAGGGCGTCTTTTTCAGGTCTAGATCACATGGTCCATTTGGCTGGTGAGAGTGGCTCACAACCCAAAGGTCCTGAAAGGATTAGAAGGAAATATCAAGACAGCTACCAAAATAACGTGAAAGAAATGGAACTGCAATATTGCAGGTTTTAATACGGATATAAATATACTTTTATCCAGTAACAGTTTAAGAGATTTCAACTGAGCTATCAAAAGCTTTTGTTATCTACTCACACAAATGTAGTTGAGTAAAAATATTCTAATGAAGGTGTTTTGTTCCATAAAAGTGATTTCATCAAAATGCTTCTACACTCTTACATATGAAAGACATCCTGGATACAGTGCTAGTATAGAACATCTAATGCAGGGCCTTCTTGTGCATTTGGCTCTGTGGCAATGTTCAGTGAGATTACATTTACAGAAAATAATGGCTATTAATATGAGGACCTGAAATATTGCCAGAGAGTTCCCACACTACAGTAGTAATCCTGAAACCTTTTAAAACCAACCAAACCGATGCTGATCATCGTCAAAATTGACAAAGTAAAAAAGCATTGTTTTCCGGAGATACAGAACTGCCACGTTCAAATTTCGGGCAATTGTTTAATTTTTGAAACAGGTGGTCTTGCAGTTTCTCTATACACAGAACAAGAAGTTTTGAAATAAATCAGAACAAAAGCCAAATACTTAGATGCTGGTAATGTGAATTAAAAATGGAAAATATTGAACGATTTTGACCCCCTTATTTGAGGAAAGACATTCGAAACAATCTAAAGAAGGTTCATTAGACTGATTCTGGGTATGGGGACGCTGTCTTGTGTGTAAAGGTTGAGTACATTAGGCCTGTACTCAGTAAAGGGAAATAATGAGAAACCAACTTATGGAAATACAAGATTCTTGGGGAAATTGACAAAGTAAAAGCAAAGACATTGTTTCCCCTTGTGAGAGTGTCTAGGACCAGAGGGCATAATCTCAGAAATAAGAGGTCATCCACTTAAGATGAAGATGAGGGGGAATTTCTTCTCTCAGATGGTAGTGAGTGTGTGAATTCTTTAGCATATCAGACTCTTGAGGCTGGGTTATTCTGTATATTCCAGGCTGAGAAACAGATGTTTTACCTGTAGAGGAATCAAAGGGCATTGGGAAAAGGCAGGAAAATGGAGTTGAGGATATAAAATCAGCCACTTAATAGCAGAGCAGTTTTATGGGCTGAATGGCCTACTTCTACTTCTGTGTCTTATGGTTTTGTAAGCATGGAACAGCATCTAAGGAGAGTGAAACACAGTTAATGGGTTTGATTTTCAGGTTCTTCTGAGGATGAGTTTAGCAACAGGTTAGTTGCTACAGGGATACTTATCCAGAAACAGGCCTTGGCTGATTCAGGTCATTAGTAATCTAGTCTGGTTCCCCCAAACTGAGAGAGCCAGTTTTAGCTGTCTTACAGTGGTCTCCAGGGATCAACAATTCAGACTGTTTAAAAGGATCTTGGTGCTTCCTTTAGGTGCTGCAGCATTTGCAGGTGATTCGATAAAGGGGTTTTACCAGTTATAGTGATGCCTTGGCTGCAAATGTCAGTTTCCATTTTAAGTTTTACAAAGTTTGAAATAGGCTGACTCAGTTTTGAATTGCCCTGTCTATTACTTACCTGCTCTTGCATCCTGTTGCCCCCTTCCAGTTATAAGGCCATGGTTTAGGCCTCCAGATGTAAGAATCCAGTCACCATCCTGAACTGAAAGGCAAGTCTGCCCTCTATCCAATCAATGTCTGCTTCCCGTAGAGTGGAGGAGTCTCAACCATGTGTTAGCTGTAAGACCATAAGATATTGGAGCAGAAATTAGGCCATTCAGCCCATTAAGTTTGCTCTGCCATTCAATCATGGCTGATAAGTTCCTCAACCCCATTCTCCTGCTTTCTCCCCATAGCCCTTCATCCCTTGATAATCAAGAACCTATGCACCTCAGTCTTAAATGTGCTCAATAATCTGGCCTCCACAGCCTTCTGTGGCTATGAATTCCATAGATTCACCACTCTCTGACTGAAGAAGCTTCTCCTTATCTCCGTTCTAATAAGTCTTCCCTTTATTCTAAGGCTGTGCCCACAGGTCCTATTCTCTCGTACAAATGAAAACATCTTCCCAGCATCCACTCTGTCCATGGTATTCTGTAAGTTTAAATTAGATCCCCCTTCACCCTTCTACACCCCAACGTGTATAGTCCCAGAATCCTCAAACCATCCTCGTATGTTAAGCCTTTCACTCCTGGGACCATTCTCATTACCTCCTCTGACCCCGTTCCAGGGCCAGCACATCCTTCCTGAGATATGGGGCACAAAACTGCACACAATACTCCAAAGGTGGCCTGACCAGAGCCTTATAAAGCCTCAGTAGTACATCCCTGCTTTTATATTCAAGTCCTGTGAAAATAAATGCCTTCCCGACTACTGACTTGACCTACAAGTTTACCTTGAGAGAATCCTGGACTAGAAATCTCAATTCTCTTTGCACTCATTCTTCTGAATTTTCTCCCCATTTAGAAAATAGTCCATGCTTTTATTCTTCTTACTAAAGTGCATGACGTCACACTTTCCCAATTTGTACTCCATTTGCCAATTCTTTGCCCACTCTCCTAACCTGCCCAAATCCTTCTGCAGCCTCCCCACCTCCTCAACACTACCTGTCCCTCCACCTAACTTTGTATTGTCTGCAAACTTAGCCAGAATGCCCACAGTTCCTTTATCTAGATCATTAATTTATAAAGTGAAAAATTGTGCTCCGAACACTGACCTTTGCAGAACACCACTTATCACCGGCTGCCGTCCTTTTAACCCCACTCTCTGCTTTCTGCCAGACAACCAATCTTCTATCCATGCTGGCACCTTGCCTCTAACACCATGGGCCCTTACCTTACTCAGCAGCCTCCTCTGCGGCACCTTATCAAAGGCCTTCTTGAAGACCAGGTAGATAACATCCATTGGATCTCCTTGGTCGACCCTGCTCATTACTTCCCCAAAGAATTCTAGCAGATTTGTCAGGCATGACCTCCCCTTGCTGAAACCATGCTGACTTTACCCTATTTTACCACACACTTCCAAATATTCAGGAATCTTATCCTTTACAATGGACTCTAAAATCTTACCCACAATGTCTTTTGTAGGGTTCAGAAGCTCATAGGGAAAATGCTGTCCAATATTTTAGGCCCATGGTCTTGGAAAGGTCAAAAACTTTAAACATAGCTGTCGTTCTCATTTCTACATGCTGCCAGGTTTGCTATGCATTTCCAACATTTTCTGTTTTCTACTATTGTAACCCCTTACCACCTCTTGATCATATTTAGATTCAGTATGATCTTATATGCTTCAACACCATTCCTCACGACTATTCCTTGTGCTAATGAATTCCACATGGAAATAAGTCCTTTCTGAATTCATTATGTGTTTTCTTGGCGAGTTATATTACTGGCTTCTAATGTTGTTCTTGCCCACAAGTGGAAACACTAGGCTGGATTTTCATGAAGTTTTACTGATGCCACAGATCTCTCATTATGGCAGGCATGATTACTCATGTGATGTGGACGTCGCTGGCTGGTCAGCATTTATTGCCCATCTCCATTCACCTTTGAGAAGGCGGTGGTGAGCTGCCCTCTTGAACTGCTGTAGTCCATGTGCT